>NC_060214.1:93803181-94123863 GCF_021130785.1 Homalodisca vitripennis
GAATGTTGTGATCGATAGCTTCCTAACTGCGTTGCTCTTTGATATCAAACAGACGAGTAAAGAAAATACTTAGTTTCGTTTGGGAAATTTTTTGAAGCTCTTCGAAAAGTGTTTTCTTTTATCTTTTTAACCGAATTCCAGTTAATCAAAATAATTTTTAATAGCTGGTTACAATATCGAAACGTAAGATGATCCAAGCAAATATTAATAAATTGTGACCATCGAGTAATGCAATACTAATACACACAACTCATAGAAATATATTTAGATGGTTTATTTTCCATTGTTTTACCATTAACATGTATTTATATACTTGATCTGGGTGTAGTCCAGTATGGATATAGAGCAAGAAAAGTTAATAGGAGGAAAAATGTACAGATGAACCTAATATATATCTCAGTGATGGTATGCATAAGATGAAAAATCTAACCTTACAAATAAAAACTAATCGCCATATGTGTTGGTAAGGGCTAATATATAGAATAATTAAACCAATTCGACGAATTATTTTGTTTTAATCCGAGGAAGGTTTTTGTGGAGATAAAGGCTTCCCAAAGTATTTTGGAGTTTTGAAAATGATTATTTACGAAACATTTTAAATTTAACTAACAGTAAACATCTGTCAAGGCTCTCAGTTAAAGTTAGCCATAGGGGTAAACACATTAGTTTATATAACAATTTTAGAAGATATTAAACATACAGTACTTTATCAATAGTGTAATGCAGATTATTAAACAACATTTACTACAGATTGTGCTAGTAAAGAATTAAAACCATTTAATAGATAAAAAATAGTAATTTAAACCCATCCTATTCATCAAAAATAAGAATTTTAGAATTTGTTCTAAAGTGGCTGGTTCCTTTTACATTAGGTAGAGCATTATTACTGTGGCTTAGTAAGGAAAAACAGATGGCTTGACAGAAATAAGCCATTCTTTCACAGACTAGATTACGAAAAAGACAAGATTTTATCACTAAAAATGTACAGTATCATAAATGATATTTTGAAATATTTTACAAACTTAACTAAATACAAAATTACCCAATCTTTTATTTTTGTCGGAAGCAGAACTCAAGCGAGGGTAGTAGATTCTTTTAGACCGATGTAGTCTTGTAAGTTTATGTATATGAATATATTTTGTCTTGATCGGAATACAAAATCTAACTAAACGATAGCACCAGAATGTTAGTCCTACAAACAACACAAACTAAACTGTAGATCCGTATATATATCAGTTTATTTAAATCCGTTATAAATTAGCCAGACTCTACTATTTTAGTTTAAATATCTTATACCAGAAGTAGATTACAAGGGCCAGTACTCAGTATGTATATATTTTAATGATCAGAGCAAAAATGATAACTCAGCTGTGGCACCCATGACTTGAAAGTGAATTTAAACCGTGGGAATATACGCCTTTAGTTTATAACAGTTTGTTGATAAAAGTTCGAAAGTTCCTACGTAGATATTTTCTTCGTCTAGTCAAGGCAAAATGAAATGAGACTGGAAATATCTTAATTCGGAAGTAAATTACCAATATATCTTGGGCCCTAATATATGTTGGATTTTAGACCAAATTAGGTTACCGAGATTTTTGTTAGTTTATATTTTCTTTATTGTGCTATTCTAATAAAGTTAATTATGCTTGAATTAAATGATTTGATTCTTCATATTCAATAGGTTCTGTTTTCAAAAGATATTTCCGCACTATCCTTATCTCTATGAGTTGAAGACTTGAATCAATCAGGTTTTCAGTAAATCTAAGAGGAGGGTTATTGTTTTTAAATGCCGATATATTTGGAAAAACATATAAAAATAATATCCATAATTTAATTAAGAAATACAAAATCATTGTTTCTAACTAAACTATTAGACACTGAAGGTTACGATATTGAGATTTAATAAAAAAAAAAAATGTAGTCGCAGTGTTGGATCAAGCTAAAATATCGATTGTCTGCAATCGGGTAATATACCAAACGCGGGATATTCATTACAATATTAAGCTCTCAATCCATCATCCTTTACAATGAAAGTACTGAAGTAACAATGCTGGTTAATTTCTTTACGTTAAGATAATGCCAACGCTGGTTGGTCCATTAACTATAATATTTTTCAACAATTGTATTATATAGATCAATTATTAAGGTAACAATTATAGGTCAAAACGATGAACTAATTATTTTTCAATAGATCTTATTGGTCAGCTAACGATGTGTAGCATTTCGTTTGCTTGTGTTGTTTGTCTAAAGTTCTGTAACGGCTGACCGACAACCAGTACAGCTGAACTTTGTTGGTCGACAGAGTAATACCACTAACTTGATAGTCCAGCAGGCGAGAGTGAACTTGTATTGTGACACACAATTGATTTGTTACAGAACATTTATTTCGTTTGCTTGTGCTGTTTGTCTAAAGTTCTGTAACGGCTGACCGACAACCAGTACAACTGAACTTTGTTGGTCGACAGAGTAATACCACTAACTTGATAGTCCAGCAGGCGAGAGTGAACTTGTATTGTGACACACAATTGATTTGTTATAGAACATTTATTTCGTTTGCTTGTGCTGTTTGTCTAAAGTTATGTAACGGCTGACCGACAACCACTACAGCTGAACTTTGTTGGTCGACAGAGTAAAGCCACTAACTTGATAGTCCAGCAGCCGAGAGTGAACTTGTATAGTGACACACAATTGATTTGTTACAGAACATTTATTTCGTTTGCTTGTGCTGTTTGTCTAAAGTTATGTAACGGCTGATCGACAACCACTACAGCTGAACGTTGTTGGTCGACAGAGAAAGCCACTAACTTGATAGTCCAGCAGCCGAGAGTGAACTTGTATAGTGACACACAATTGATTTGTTACAGAACATTTATTTCGTTTGCTTGTGCTGTTTGTCTGGAGTTATGTAACGGCTGACCGACAACCACTACAGCTGAACGTTGTTGGTCGACGGAGTAAAGCCACTAACTTGATAGTCCAGCAGCCGAGAGTGAACTTGTATAGTGACACACAATTGATTTGTTACAGAACATTTATTTCGTTTGCTTGTGCTGTTTGTCTGGAGTTATGTAACGGCTGACCGACAACCACTACAGCTGAACGTTGTTGGTCGACGGAGTAAAGCCACTAACTTGATAGTCCAGCAGCCGAGAGTGAACTTGTATAGTGACACACAATTGATTTGTTATAGAACATTTATTTCGTTTGCTTGTGCTGTTTGTCTGGAGTTATGTAACGGCTGACCGACAACCACTACAGCTGAACGTTGTTGGTCGACGGAGTAAAGCCACTAACTTGATAGTCCAGCAGCCGAGAGTGAACTTGTATAGTGACACACAATTGATTTGTTATAGAACATTTATTTCGTTTGCTTGTGCTGTTTGTCTAAAGTTCTGTAACGGCTGATCGACAACCACTACAGCTGAACGTTGTTGGTCGACGGAGTAAAGCCACTAACTTGATAGTCCAGCAGCCGAGAGTGAACTTGTATAGTGACACACAATTGATTTGTTACAGAACATTTATTTCGTTTGCTTGTGCTGTTTGTCTAAAGTTCTGTAACGGCTGATCGACAACCACTACAGCTGAACGTTGTTGGTCGACGGAGTAAAGCCACTAACTTGATAGTCCAGCAGCCGAGAGTGAACTTGTATAATGACACACAATTGATTTGTTACAGAACATTTATTTCGTTTGCTTGTTCTGTTTGTCTAAAGTTATGTAACGGCTGATCGACAACCACTACAGCTGAACGTTGTTGGTCGACAGAGTAAAAGCCACTAACTTGATAGTCCAGCAGCCGAGAGTGAACTTGTATAGTGACACACAATTGATTTGTTACAGAACATTTATTTCGTTTGCTTGTGCTGTTTGTCTAAAGTTATGTAACGGCTGATCGACAACCACTACAGCTGAACGTTGTTGGTCGACAGAGTAAAGCCACTAACTTGATAGTCCAGCAGCCGAGAGTGAACTTGTATAGTGACATACAATTGATTTGTTACAGAACATTTATTTCGTTTGCTTGTGCTGTTTGTCTAAAGTTATGTAACGGCTGATCGACAACCACTACAGCTGAACGTTGTTGGTCGACGGAGTAAAGCCACTAACTTGATAGTCCAGCAGCCGAGAGTGAACTTGTATAGTGACACACAATTGATTTGTTACAGAACATTTATTTCGTTTGCTTGTGCTGTTTGTCTAAAGTTATGTAACGGCTGATCGACAACCACTACAGCTGAACGTTGTTGGTCGACGGAGTAAAGCCACTAACTTGATAGTCCAGCAGCCGAGAGTGAACTTGTATAGTGACACACAATTGATTTGTTACAGAACATTTATTTCGTTTGCTTGTGTTGTTTGTCTAAAGTTCTGTAACGGCTGATCGACAACCACTACAGCTGAACGTTGTTGGTCGACGGAGTAAAGCCACTAACTTGATAGTCCAGCAGCCGAGAGTGAACTTGTATAGTGACACACAATTGATTTGTTATAGAACATTTATTTCGTTTGCTTGTGTTGTTTGTCTAAAGTTCTGTAACGGCTGACAGACAACCACTACAGCTGAACTTTGTTGGTCGACGGAGTAAAGCCACTAACTTGATAGTCCAGCAGCCGAGAGTGAACTTGTATTGTGGATACACAATTGATTTGTTATAGAACATTTATTTCGTTTGCTTGTGCTGTTTGTCTAAAGTTCTGTAACGGCTAACCGACAACCACTACAGCTGAACGTTGTTGGTCGACGGAGTAAAGCCACTAACTTGATAGTCCAGCAGCCGAGAGTGAACTTGTATTGTGATACACAATTGATTTGTTATAGAACATTTATTTCGTTTTGCTTGTGCTGTTTGTCTAAAGTTCTGTAACGGCTAACCGACAACCACTACAGCTGAACGTTGTTGGTCGACGGAGTAAAGCCACTAACTTGATAGTCCAGCAGCCGAGAGTGTGATATACAATTGATTTGTTTTAGTACATATATCTTGGATTTTTAGTGTAAAATACACCCACATACAGGGTGTTTAGTGGGATATTAACACAACAGGATGTGATAGTAGGCACAAAAATAAGCAAACATTTCATATGAACATATGGCCTATCTCGCTTTGTTTAGTGTCTGTCTGTTCATATTTGTTTTTTTATTTAACCCAGTGTAACAAATAATATAATGCTTGGCAGTTTTGGTAACTGAAGGGAGATAAAAAATAAACTTAAATAACTATTATAATTTTTTATTTCCAAATGGTGGCATTTTAAGTTTTTTGATGTTCCAACAACTTTAATCCTACGTAAAAATTGCATTAATAATAATAAAAGTGACGACATAAATATTCTTATTCTACTATTTCTTAGAAATGAGCACAATAAACGTACTTTTAAATAATACATGTGTATGTGTCACAACAAGCCAGCCTCCATTAATTTGACCCTACTCATACATTCATGTGTATATTTCCAATTTTAAATTAATTGAAGGTTAGCGGAATATATATTTATAAAAAATTAATTTTATTATAAAAATGAGAAATTACAATCCCAAAACGACACTCAAATTAAATTTCTGGAATAATCTATAACGTTGACCTTAACTCTGACTAAGTTTAAATGGTTATTTATTTCCGTGTGAATTTGAAAACGTAACCTGCACTCGAACAGAATTTGTGGTATAACATTTAACGTTAATATTAACCCTGGTGAAGTTATTTGTTAATATGTGAAATTACAAGCACAAATCGGCTCTCGAAACAAGTTTTTGCAGGAATCTATAATGTTTTTCATTTACTATGGCTAGGTTTAGATGTGTATTTATAATTTTACAAGTAAAAAAGGCATCTAAACCTTTCTTTAAGGTCAACGTTAGAGATTATTCCAGAATTTTAATTGAGTGTCGGTTTGGGCTTGTAGTTTTACATCTAAACAAATAAGCATCTAAACCTAGCCAGAGTTAGTGTAAGAATTATAGATTATTCTAGAAGTTTAATTCGAATGCCTGTTTGGTCTAGACATTTCACACGTAAACAAATACAAACTAAACATAGCCAGAGTTAATGTAAACGTTATAGATTATTCCATAAAATTGGTTCGAATGTTTGTTTGGTCTAGACATTTCAAACATAATGAAATAAGCATATAAACTAGCCGGAGGTAGTGTAAACGTGATAGATTATTCCTGGACTTTTGCTGAAATGCAGGTTTGCGATTATCATTTCACACGTAATTAAATAAGCATTTCAACGTAACCAACTTTTATGTAAATTGTGACGTGATAGTCCTTTATATGTTACACAACAATATTCGTTTAATTTAATCAGAATATATACTATAACATTACGCAATGAAACATATTCTGTAACTTAAGAGTAAATTGAGTTTTTTCTAGTTTATCTAATTTTACCGAATAAACCAGGCCCGGTACCAATAAAATGTATTTTTAAGTGGTATCAAGCTGGTTTACACCTTAAAACAATTTAAACCCAATATATTTTTGTAGGTTTTACAATTATTTGTATTATGTATTCGAATTATATTCGTTAAAAAATATTTAGTTATAAGTTGACAAATTAGGAATGTGTTAGTTGTTTTTTAAAAGTCTGTTCGATTTGTTAAAAATTCGTACATAGTTACTCAATATTAAGTGATTTAAGCAAGTTAAATATAAGATTTTTTTTTGGTTGGTTTATATATCTATATTTAATATTATAAAGGGAGAAGAGCAGGTTGAGTATAGAAATGTAACTGAAAAACGTGAATGGAATACGGTCCGCCCACCGTTATATCCCGTCAGTGTTGGGAATAGGAAAGAGTTTTTATGTCACTGAGCCACAATACAGGAGTATTGTACACCGGTGGTCTGTACTCATACATGTATTTGTTCTAGTGTATTCTACTCTAGTGTACTCTAGACTTGTTGCAGGTTGTTTTGTTGCTAGCATAACGGTTTATTCTGCCAAACTGATATTAATGTCAAAATACTGTAGAGGTATACACGTCTGCTGAAGGGCTGTGCAAAGTTTATCTGCTGGGCTAAGAAGGTAAAGATTCGTGTCAAAATTCTTTTATACAAAAAAATTCATGAGTGTAAAATTGAAATTTTTGACTTAAACCATAAATTTCACGTAACGAGTTCAGTATAGTGGTGGAGTTTAAATAATAAAATTGTTAATTTTCTACAGTTAATAAAAATCACAGTTCAAACTATGATTCTATAAACCGTGTTAAAGATTCTCATTGGTTCTAAACAGATCCAAACAGTATCAGTTCTCGAACTGCATCACGAGTAAAAACTAATACGTAATAAGCGGTTAGCGGTTCTTGGAATCATTCACCACGATTCGAATACAGATCTTTATTTAATCACTGCTTCGTAACCTGGATTATTGTGTTCGTACCATCTATATATTATACAATATCCTTCTTTAGTGGCTGTGGGCCATGGTAATGTATTAATAAACTGTCTGGTTTACAGAGTAACATTTATCATCGGGAAATAAACTTGTTTATTTTGATCAGGAAATGTAAGATTTTTTGTCCCTTTTTGAAAATTTAATTAGAAGATATTTAGTCCAAACTAAAAAGACTATTTCTGACATCACATCCTAGCATTTTTTTTTAATTATCGTGATTAATAATTACTTTACCTTCGAAATTAGTGTCCTAAGGTATAGTAGAAAGTATTATTCATGTATGGAAAATAATATATTATTTCGTTTTATCTACAAGATGAAGAAAAATAGTATAATTTGTAACAGATATATTAAAATAGGCAACGAAAATTAGTATCCTAAATTATAATTACAATCTGATAAATACGTATCTGATAAATTTCAGTTACTGTCGGATTCCAAAATCCAGTTAAGAGATGTTAAGAAAACACAGTATCAGTTAAAACCTTCAGGAAAAAGTAACAGTTAAGCTTAACACTAGTGCAGTTAAAGTTTGAACTCTGCAATGTTCAAACCTTAATTGTGTATAAGCTACCTAAACCACATTAGGCCAGGTAGCTTCTAAATAATCTTAACATATGCACCAACATTGAAAATCAGTTACATTCACAGTTGAACAGCTGATGTTGATATGAGATACGTTCAAACCATTCATATTAAAATGTATAGTAGATAGAAATAAACACTACGAACAATAATCACACCAACTCAAATACTTGAGCATATTTTAATACTTGTATAATTATTAAATTACGCATTGATGGTTAGGTAAGAACTAAACTTTATTTATTGTTAATTGAAATTTGCAATCTCCTAAATACCATTATAAAAAATTCAATTGATTTTTTTAAACAAAAAAGTAATTATATTTTACATTTTAAAATTTTTAGGACGTTTGCACTAGAGGCAATGATTTTGTTAATCCATGAGTGAAATAAATCAATAGTCGTTTAACCATTAGTAAGCTAAAATAGATACAAAAAATATAAATAATTTAAACGTTTCTCATCTCCAAATCTACTGATCAACTGTGCATGTAAACAGTCCTGAATAAATAGTTGAAAGTACGATCTGAAATGTACTGGGAGAGGGAGGGACAATATTATTGAATAACATTTGTTAGGTTTTCATATTTAGTTATAATAATTAATCAAATTTTACGCATTAATATAGTCTTTTTACTAATAACCAGAATTGTATGTTATTTAGAACTGCTCTTTGCCCACCATCGTTCGATACAATTTTAATTATAAACCATCTATTTCCACTTATCGTTGTACACACACACACACACACACACACACACACACACACACACACACACACACACACACACACACACACACACACACACACACACACACACACACACACACACACACACACACACACACACACACACACACACACACACACACACACACACACACACACACACCCCACCTGCATTCCAAATCTATAGTAGTCCGATTGTCACGTGGTACGAGGTGACTTCTGTCGACCAATCAGGCGTCCAGGACGCCGGACAAGAAAAGCTCCCCAAGGCATCTCTCCAGTTCTTCTAAAGACTCCGTCTCGCTAGGTTGTACGTCAACATCAGCTTTAACCAAGTTCGGGCCGTGCCCCCTTGTCTTGTCTCTTGTGAACCGTAAGCCGTTCTATGGCAATTAACAGTCCCCTTGCCGGACATTATTTGGTTAACGAGCCAAAAGTAACTTTGTCTCAACGTGCGTGAGTGAACCGAAAACAGTGTCAAGTGAAGGTGGAATCTTCATGGTGGAATCTTCATCCATCAAAAAGGACTCCACCTGCTCAACGTTCCTTGGAAGCAACCCAGGTCGAACTACAATCAACCCAACTTCATGTGTGTCGAGGTGTCAGACAATGGACGGTGCAAGGTAACAGTGTTTCATCACTCTTATCATGGTCCTTCGCAACTAAAGACAATTCTCTTCTCAACCAAGATTTTAAAATCCTCAACTAATTCGGACATTTTTGGACATTTTAATAGAAAACGAAAATCATTTTAACACCTGTATTTTTGCTTTAATTGTGTGCCTTTTTCTAATACTATGTTTTGTGATCTCATTTCGTATTTTTATTTTTCCCATTCGACTAATAGTTATTCTTAGAAAATCAACGTATAGGCTCCACCTGCTCAGCTATCGAAATATGATTTTTAAATATTAGACATTTTACTGGTCCTTTATAATTGCGGTCCGCCAAGCCGGATCTCCTAACACAACCTTTGGTCCTTCTGACCGGATCTAACAACATTGAATAGATAAGTTTCGGTTAGAACAATAATGGGACATTGATTGGTTCGTAACATTCGGTTGTATAGATGAAACATAACTTCATTAAAATAACATTTTAACCTTCTAACAGTTTCATTTAGTGGTCCAAGAATTTTCCACATCTAACTATCTAAGTATTTTATTATTCTGAATTGCTTACTGAAAAATTATTATTTCTTCAAATAAGCACAAGTGCGCAAGGTATTTCTAAATGTACAACTTTGTTCTCTATTATTTTTGTCACCATAATATTAAGTATAATTCAGGCTCTGTAAATTGTTATGAACAAGGTGCCTTCAAACAGTAAAGTTTAAAACACATTTAATATTTGAAAGTAGTTTCAACATCCTAAATGTCTGTGAATCGTCACTGCTGGACAAAACATTGTTAACTATGATTAATCAGAGCTAATATACTATACATTTATTGGTCACATAATTGTTCCAGTTAAAAGAAACAAATTTTTTTTCTCAATATAGTAGTTAATTTGACCCGCCACCTACTATGTAATTAAAGGTATTGAGCCTAGAAACAGGAATCAAATATTATTACAATAGAAATAGAACAAGGTTATGGAGCTGAAATTGTGCAGCTAGCCTCGTGCAGTGCTGATACAAATTGCTGACTCCAGGGCTAGCTAGCCTCTCACACAGGCCCCATTCCTTTTTGATTGGCCACGGCCCCTGACCCTATGATTCTCAGTTGAGTTCAAATTATAGGTAAAACCATTTTCTAAATTTAATTTTTTTCTTAATTATTTCGTACATTAATGTATATAATTAATTTGAAGCCAAATTGTTTAAGTGAGGAAAGATTTGAAATAAAAAGTATTTATTTAAATTCAATCGCTACGTGAGTAGTTGATTTACCTGAGTCAAAACATCGGAAGTTTTGATTAATTATTTAAGTGAGATTAGTGTAGTTACATAAACAGAATATGATATGTTCACAGTAATTTGAACTTAAACATTTATGACAGAGTGCACACTCAGGGGTGTCTAGATTAGTTCTTGACGGTCGTAACTTTGCTAAACCGTTTTTGAAGTGAAATAATATAGTTATACTATTCCACGTTATTGGCTTAGCGGTATAGGAGCTTATCACCACCACTTACAATAATCCAGCTTGCGTAAACTGTAAACAAACGACAGCCTGGATAAACTGTATCCTGGCTGTCTATCTGTGCCTCTATCCGTTTGATAACTCGAGAATAACGTAACATTTTGCACGGAGCTAATGACCACGATGGCCTTGGTAAAACTGTATTCTGGCTGTCTATCTGTGCCTCTATCCGTTTGATAACTCGAGAATAACGTAACAATTTGCACGGAGCTAATGACCACGAAGGCCTGGGTAAACTGTATTCTGGCTGTCTATCTGTGCCTCTATCCGTTTGATAACTCGAGAATAACGTAACATTTTGCACGGAGCTAATGACCACGATGGCCTTGGTAAACTGTATTCTGGCTGTCTATCTGTGCCTCTATCCGTTTGATAACTCGAGAATAACGTAACAATTTGCACGGAGCTAATAACCACGATGGCCTGGGCAAAATGTATTCTGGTTGTCTATCTGTACCTCTATCCGTTTGATAACTTGAGAATAACGTAACAATTTGCACGGAGCTAATGCCCAAGACGGCCTGAGTAAACTGTATTCTGGCTGTCTATCTGTCCCTCTATCCGTTTGATAACTCGAGAATAACATAACAATTTGCACGGAGCTAATAACCACGATGGCCTGGGTAAACTGTATTCTGGATGTCTATCTGTGCCTCTATCCATTTGATAACTCGGAATACCGTAACATTTTGCACGGAGCTAATGACCACGAAGGCCTGGGCAAAATGTATTCTGGTTGTCTATCTGTACCTCTATCCGTTTGATAACTTGAGAATAACGTAACATTTTGCACGGAGCTAATGCCCAAGACGGCCTGAGTAAACTGTATTCTGGCTGTCTATCTGTCCCTCTATCCGTTTGATAACTCGAGAATAACATAACAATTTGCACGGAGCTAATAACCACGATGGCCTGGGTAAACTGTATTCTGGCTGTCTATCTGTGCCTCTATCCGTTTGATAACTCGAGAATAACGTAACAATTTGCACGGAGCTAATGCCCAAGACGGCCTGAGTAAACTGTATTCTGGCTGTCTATCTGTCCCTCTATCCGTTTGATAACTCGAGAATAACATAACAATTTGCACGGAGCTAATAACCACGATGGCCTAGGTAAACTGTATTCTGGATGTCTATCTGTGCCTCTATCCGTTTGATAACTCGAGAATAACATAACAATTTGCACGGAGCTAATAACCACGATGGCCTGGGTAAACTGTATTCTGGATGTCTATCTGTGCCTCTATCCGTTTGATAACTCGAGAATAACGTAACAATTTGCACGGAGCTAATAACCACGATGGCCTGGGTAAACTGTATTCTGGATGTCTATCTGTGCCTCTATCCGTTTGATAACTCGAGAATAACATAACAATTTGCACGGAGCTAATAACCACGATGGCCTGGGTAAACTGTATTCTGGCTGTCTATCTGTGCCTCTATCCGTTTGATAACTCGAGAATAACGTAACATTTTGCACGGAGCTAATAACCACGATGGCCTGGGCAAACTGTATTCTGGCTGTCTATCTGTGCCTCTATCCGTTTGATAACTCGAGAATAACGTAACATTTTGCACGGAGCTAATAACCACGATGGCCTGGGCAAACTGTATTCTGGCTGTCTATCTGTGCCTCTATCCGTTTGATAACTCGAGAATAACGTAACATTTTGCACGGAGCTAATAACCACGATGGCCTGGGCAAACTGTATTCTGGCTGTCTATCTGTGCCTCTATCCGTTTGATAACTCGAGAATAACGTAACATTTTGCACGGAGCTAATAACCACGATGGCCTGGGCAAACTGTATTCTGGCTGTCTATCTGTGCCTCTATCCGTTTGATAACTCGAGAATAACGTAACATTTTGCACGGAGCTAATAACCACGATGGCCTGGGCAAACTGTATTCTGACTGTCTATCTGTGCCTCTATCCGTTTGATAACTCGAGAATAACGTAACATTTTGCACGGAGCTAATAACCACGATGGCCTGGGCAAACTGTATTCTGGCTGTCTATCTGTGCCTCTATCCGTTTGATAACTCGAGAATAACGTAACATTTTGCACGGAGCTAATAACCACGATGGCCTGGGCAAACTGTATTCTGGCTGTCTATCTGTGCCTCTATCCGTTTGATAACTCGAGAATAACGTAACATTTTGCACGGAGCTAATAACCACGATGGCCTGGGCAAACTGTATTCTGGCTGTCTATCTGTGCCTCTATCCGTTTGATAACTCGAGAATAACGTAACATTTTGCACGGAGCTAATAACCACGATGGCCTGGGCAAACTGTATTCTGGCTGTCTATCTGTGCCTCTATCCGTTTGATAACTCGAGAATAACGTAACATTTTGCACGGAGCTAATAACCACGATGGCCTGGGCAAACTGTATTCTGACTGTCTATCTGTGCCTCTATCCGTTTGATAACTCGAGAATAACGTAACATTTTGCACGGAGCTAATAACCACGATGGCCTGGGCAAACTGTATTCTGGCTGTCTATCTGTGCCTCTATCCGTTTGATAACTCGAGAATAACGTAACATTTTGCACGGAGCTAATAACCACGATGGCCTGGGCAAACTGTATTCTGGCTGTCTATCTGTGCCTCTATCCGTTTGATAACTCGAGAATAACGTAACATTTTGCACGGAGCTAATAACCACGATGGCCTGGGCAAACTGTATTCTGGCTGTCTATCTGTGCCTCTATCCGTTTGATAACTCGAGAATAACGTAACATTTTGCACGGAGCTAATAACCACGATGGCCTGGGCAAACTGTATTCTGGGTTTCTATTTGTGCCTTTAAACACACGATAAGTCGAGAACAACGTAACATTTTGCAAGAAGCTTCTATTTATGTAGGCAACATCGAGGTCAATAATAGTTAAAACGATTTGCGACTTTTATGCTGATCTAATAGGTGAACATAATGGCAACGATATTGTTGCTGAGTAAACAACTTTTTAAACAAAGTTAATAATGGGTTGAACTTTAAATATTTTTCATAATATCATATGTAATGAGATTAATTTGTTGGATTGTTTAGTAAATCTTTTTTTCTGTAGTTGGCAGGTCTTTCAATACTCCGGTGTACCGGTTTATTAAATTGAACTTGTAAATAGACACGCTAGAGTTCGATTATGTTGCTTAGGGTCAGAGCCATGGGATATGGCTGAGGTTAGCAGGCATATAAATCGTTGATGTCTTGAGAATGCGTATAGACGTGAGATTTTGTAAATTTTGCTTAGCTATCACTAAGAGATCTGGAACCTTAGGTATGTCAGTCCATCTTTATGTCTGTGTGCCTTTTCCGTGGATTATATAAAGAACGAGTTATGACATGAAATTTAAATTTTGCATGCAACTTTCTTTCCACATAGGCAACGTCGTATTTGATGATGCGCATCTCCAGTGGTATGGCGTATTCCTCCTATCTATCTATACAGGTGAAATGTATTCTAAGTTAGTTAACTATCTATTGAGTCTGCATGAACTATACGGATAAAGCTTCACTATACTATAGTACTAAATGAGAGTTACATGCCATGAAGTTATTCATATCCTACCTAATCCAAACTATGTACAATTACAGCTTGGAATTTGCAACCCAAAATCAATTATTATAAAAGTAAAGAATGTTTATGCATTGAAGATCTATATCAATGTGATTAGACTATTTTGTTTCTTAACTCTTAACCATACACCAAAATTCCACAGCAGATACATCTAAACATTATAATGTAAATTTAACAGTATCTTATATTTCAAACTTTTAATGTTTAAATAAAAATTGCAAGTTACAACTGATTGCGAGATTTCAAATAGTTGAATTTATGAATATTATACTCTACTCGCTTATACATTTTACTCCGAAAAGGAAGAAAGGAAGATGGGTCATAATGTTTCTCTCAAAAGGTTATCCCTCAAACAGATGTGGTCGACTGATCCGGCCGACTGTATAATTCAACATCAGCTTTTACTGCTCTCGTTTCTTTACGTTTGCCTTTATGCAGACGTGCTCAAGTCCGAGCATTTTTTTCGTTATTGATGTTTCGTTAGCGTGAATAAAACATATTTTTGAGACTGAAAAGGTTGCTAATGTATCAATTTAATTATATTAGTAATTAAGGATGGTTTTAATTTTGAAGATTGAAACAGTACATTTTACTAATATTACAAAGTAATAGATTGGATGGATGGAGATCTGTATGGATGTTTGTTCGTTCATTAAGAACTGATTGGGTTGAGGATGGAAATAAATGCAGCTAGCCGGGCATTTCCTTTTAAAAATTTATAACAGTTCTAAACTTTTCCAATTAATTAAATTTTGGCTATGCTATTTCTTCCATGAAAGAACTAGAATTCCATGTACGATAACTTTCCTATTTGTACAATAGCGTTGTTTAAACAACCTAATAATATTTACTTCATCTACGCTTAAATTTAAAAACTATTTTAAAGGTGCCATCATATTACTTCATATGTGTTCCCTAAGGAAGAGTAAGGAATGGTCTTAAATAATAGAAAGGATATTACTGAAATTCGATAGTATTAAAAATTTGTTTCAGTATGGAATTTTGTATTTAAATTCGAAATATCTCATGTGACACGCCCGGGTGGAAGCCAATAAAAAAATAAAATTATGATTTTGTGTGAGTACTAATAGACTTACTTCAGCAGCCGATCTGATCATATTTTATAAATTATTTGGACTATGTGGGGTGATTCTTGAAACTAAACAGAAGAAATGTATGTTAACGTAAGCAAACAGAAAATAGGAGGATAACCGTTGATTACTGTGCCTTGATTGGTTATTTAAAACCACAGAGGAAAAATGTCAAGGGAAAACGTGGCACGTTATGAATTGGTTGGCAGTTCAACTTTGATTGTATTAGTTACACAGGAATGTGGCTGCATTAGCTCTGTTAGTTCTGAGAAGTCACGCTAGGCTGCGCCACGACCTCTGCGTGCGCATGTTGGTCTCCTTTCATGATATTCTCAGCCTTCAAGGAAAAAATCACCCTCTTTGTTGATAGTGCCTTGCCGAGCAACAGCGCTAGCGTCGCGACCTTCAATAAAATAGCACTTAAGAGAATTAAATAATCTCGGGAAATTTTGTATGAAAATTAAAAACTGGTTGCTTTTGTTTAATGAACTTTGAAATATAAATGCATAACAAACCTGTCAAGTTTTAGTTTATACTTAGACATAGTTGTGTAATGTAACACCAAAAATCTACACCTAAGCCTAAAACTGGTGTTAATTTATTAGTTATTTTATACCACTAGTTTTTTTATAAGTTAGAAATACTATATTTTATATATGTAGTAGAGATAATAAAACGTGTAGATAAGAAGTCAGCTGTGTTAACGAAGTTTACAGAGATCAGCTCAAGGATTCACTAGCAAGAATTTTCTAGGCTCTATATTTTGGACGTCGTGCTATACTGCCGATTCAAGTGCGTCTCATTTCGGGATAGCGACGTACACCAATTCAGAATTAGAGGCCGGGACAACTTTCATATGGAACAGCACAGAACTACTGTTTTTGATTACTTGCCATCTCAAGTTGGTGTAAGACTAATCAATAAGCTCCCTGAAGAGTTCAAAACGCATCAATAACCACAAACAATTTAAATTATCGATTAAAACACTTCGTAGCGTCTAGGGACATTTACTCAGTTGACGAGTTTGCGAGGGGCTGCTGGGATAGTCTTCAGTAACGTTTAAAAAATAATATTTCGAACCCCTTCTGATATCAAAGAAAATTCGGCCACAATCGAGAAACCGGTGGCAGGTATCACGTACCCAAAAATAATTTTAATTTTATATTTATCTATTATTTTTACTTATAATTAAAAGTGTGTTAGTTATTAGATTAGGACTTTTACTTTTATATGACGCTTGAAATGAAATTATTGTTAATTGTTTCATGCAATAAAGAATATTATTATTATTAAGGATGGACTCTTTCATATTTTAGTTTACTTTACCGCTGCCAAGGTACTTTTAAATGTTGTAGAAATCATATTATGTTTATGTCACTTAAGATATATTGCTGGAATTAATCAATATGCATTATTTATTTATTATTCAATTTGGTAATTTTGGATTTTAATATTTTGAAATTTTTAAACTGTTGGGGAATAGGTTCGTAGGTATATCAATTGGAGCCAAAGTTCCTTAGGTCTTAAATGTCTACTAAGCGATCAAATGAGCTCAACTTTTCCAAAGTTACGTTCTCGAGAAGAACACTGTTATATAACATTGGTATACCCAATGTTGAATAAGAGCAGCACGTTCATCACTATATTTAATCTCTCATAAAATAAGATATTTTACTTTAAACTTTTGTTTTAAAGAGTAACGATGCAAACTAATATAAAGTTTGATATTCTGTATTGAATGAAACTCACGTGTATGATGCTGACATGTCACATGACCTACCACGTGCTCAACAAAAGACCCAGAACATTCAGTGAGTGACTCGTATCACCAGCCTTTGCTGTTATTTTTTACCTTTCAAACTTGACGCTGGAAGAAGAATTTTACTGTGTTGCTCTTAAATTATACAACGATACCTCCCTCTATCCATAAGTCTCAAGCAATGTAAACCTTTGACAGCAAAATAATTAAGAGACCATTTATTATAAATTAACAAACAGTTAATTTGATTAATTTTTAAGTGTTTTGTTAGTTATTTATCGAATTTTAATATAATCATGTATAATATTCATATTTATAAAGTAAACGCAGACACATCGATTGCACTGTTCCTTACGATGCTCCCGTCAGGTTTCCACGATTGTAATCGATGAAGCCTGGTCACGCAGACACATCGATTACACTATTCCTTACGATGGATAATTTTGTTAAATGTAGGCGTGTTCACCTTTAAAGAGATTGAAAAATGCTTATTTGGGATATAAATGTAAACATGTAAACAGCTAGTTTTGTGTATGTGGTGTGTTTACCCCACATCATATCTTCCGAGACCGTACACGGTAGGCTGCAATAGTACTATCAACCACTGGTTGAGTGTCCATGGAAATTGACAAAATTAGTTAAATTATTGGTTATTTTCGCAGTAATGGCTGAAATCATACCCTAGTTTGTGACAAGAAAGCAAAAACGTAAAGTTTGGGGGGGTGAGAACAGCAGCAGTAAATTTGTAAGATGGAAAAGTAAAATGATAGGAACACCAACCATCCTGGAGATGAACGTTTGCGAGAGCAGTGGGTCTACCATATAAGCCGATTTGAGGAACACGAGCTTATATGCTGTAACTTTGAACTAATGAGTAATACTCATGTGAATTTATGTTATTCATTACTCTTTTGTTTACATTGACTCATTTATTGTAGTAATTGAAACGGGTTAAACATGTACATATGTAATAAAGTGTTTGCTTGTCTTTGAGAATTCGTTTCACAAGACAAAATATCACTTGTGTTCACCAGTGCTCTAACCCATGAGTCTTGAGTGTGTAAATAGAAACAACTAAAGTTCCAGAACTTAATGAACCAAATGCTTACACATTTCACACGTACTATATTATGTAATTTTATACTGGTACGTGTTTGTTTCTCCATTTTATGAATTTTTCCAATGGCTTATACAATTAAAAAAGAGACTACTAAAGTCTTTAAAAAAACTGATTCATGAAAAGTTGCATTTCTTATGTTAATTGACAGGTCTCATTTCTAAAATGTTGTGAATTGCGATTTCTTACATCCACTCACTACACTCGAACTACATTTGAAGAATTACTGAAACAAAGATTCTTAAATATTACCCCGTCACTTACTTGTTTATACATCAGGGTAATAGTTATTTGTTTGATTACAAACTACGACGTTCGTGTTTCTTTGTTTCTTCATAAGATTTTATCTCTCCGGCTTCTGGGCTCAATTCATTACGTCACCCTTTATTCAGATGTCAAAATTTGGGAGTAGTTCGTAAGTTGGGAATATCGAACATCGATAAATTCCCAGAGAGTTTTAAGTTACGTTTTCAAGTACAATCCTACGTTGATCCTTTTGACGTGACAACGTCTTAAATTAGGTTGCGGCTCGGAGTCACTCATGAAAAAGTGTAACGCCCGGTAACGTTACGATGCCCGTCCAGTGGGTCCGCCGCACGGGATCCGCACGGGATAAAGCAGATAACTGTGGGTCCGCCGCACGGGATAAAGCAGATAACTATGTTTATTCGTGAAAATGTGGAGTGCTTAGATTCGTCATATACAACAACTACAACAATAAAGGTAAATAATTGTACATTGATATTTCATTATCGTAAACTATGATTGATTGATTAATTGTTAGATTGACACAAAAGTTGAGAAACTGAGTTTATAGGTTATGTCATACTATTGACAAATGTTGATAGTGTTAAATAAATTATTAGTTTAAATCACTCTGCAATCAATCGTAATTCAGTCGATTGAGAAGAAACAGCCCGTATTGCTAGTCAAACATTTAAAATAACAAATTATAACCTCTAACCTGTCATAACAGTGCGACCAAACAAACGAACTAAACCGACCAATCACCACGCGTGGAGTTAGAATTTAACTGTGTTTAGCAAGAATTTCAAATTCCAATTTTTAGTAAATGTTTTATTCAACTTTACCATTTACAATAACAAATTTTAATTAATTTCAAATTATGTACAATGTTTTAGTAAACAAAATATATTTCTATAGTTAAAATTTGTGCAATTCTTATTTTCATTCAATTCATTGTTCCTATTGTGCAATTTAATAATATTCATATAAATAAATATTCTTCTACCGAGAAAAAGACGTTGTCACGTAAAATCTTCGCCCGTAAAACCGACTTTACAGGCAACCATAATTTTTTATAGTGTAGGAAGGGGACGTGAAACAGCGTGAACAGCTAGTTTTGTATATTAGTGAGAATTGCTTAAGAAAATAATATAGCAATACTTAACTCTACTACTACACATTAACTACACTACACATTACACTAACTACACTAACTAAAACTACAAATTAAAGTTTTAAACAACTTCTTTATTTCAAATTGTTGGCATAGCTTAATTTTAAGTATTCACACCAGGATAAATTTAATTTAGTATTTTATACTCGTATATAACGCTAAGAATGCTTTATGTGATATAGAGAAAATGCAATGGCGTTATCTGTGACTAGGTAGACATATATTGCATATACCGACCTTTACTGTTATACTTATATATCTTAGTAAGTAAGTTTCATGAGGTAATATTATAAAAGCACAACTCTTATTTTTAAAGTAATAATTTAGTAATTTTTTAAAAGTAAAAGCTATTGTTTTAGTAGAAATATAATTATGATTTTTATGATTAACGTCACAAATAAAATTTATGGTTTATTGATCATTCTAACTATTACTAACTTAAAGATAATTTGTATCGTTATTAGTTATATTAGATATAATAATATAAATGTATATACATATTTACAACCCTGCTACTTGTTTACTACCAGTATTATTATTTTTCTGATATTCTTAGAACTAAATTATTGGCGGTGTGATAACCTAGTTGACACGCGTAATATTCTTTTCTCTCTTGAACTTTGAAGTCGATCATCCGTTTATCATTCGTATTATAAATAAAAATGTCCATGCAAGACACTGTTTCATTATAAAATAATTTTTAATGTGTTATAATATAAGTTTGTAAATAGTAAAGTGAATTGCCTGTGATGATGTTTTATTTGCCAGATTTTTTTTTGAGGGAGAGGTAGGAAAAATGCAATTACGCACACAAGTGGCCAGCCTGTAGTGTGGGACTCCTCTAAAAACGGGTTTACCCACTAAAAGACCTCCTCTACTCTTTAGGATTCTAAACCTGGGATTGTTTATCACATTATTTCAGGCTAGGCCTAAATTTGGCTTAAGCCCGTAGGGCTCGCTCCTTATCCAGCCGCTCGATCAAGGGATCTGGGCCACTTAGCGGTCCAGGAGGATGCCCAACTGTGACAAACAATCCCAGTTCCCCTCATCCTCCATAATCTTTTCGCAGACCATGTCCACCGAAAAAAACACCGAGTTTTCTTGTGGCCCTCCAGGCGGGGATTGGGATGGATATAAGTAGTGGTAATGTCCCTATGACGAGACCCTCGTTGTCGTGATTAAAAGTTTTGTCGATAAATGGGTAATCCGCAATTTGTTTTGGGCAAGTTCTTCCTCTCTGATAGTAATTATATCTACTTCTTCGTGTTTTTAGTCTACAGCTATAATTAAGAGTTAAGTATGCAAACTCCGTAGTGTGTCGGGCAAACCTGTCAAGTTTAAGAGAGGTCAATGCTAATGTTTTATTAATGATTAAGTTTCGTAGGCAATATTGCAATAAAATTAGAACAACTAGGCCAACCCCCAGAAAACATTTTGGTTCATTCTTATTCTGTATTGGCAGCAAGGTGGCAAGGCAATTTTGTATTTCAGATCTAGAAGTAGTGCGTTTAAGTTTTTGTCCTGAATATTTATTATTACTACCTCTGACATCTCCAACCGCATATGATTCATCTATTCGATATACATTTAAAAGACATAAACGAAGCTCTTTGTATCCATATAAATTGCTCGTGAGTTATGTAAGAGACTCACAATGAAGTTAAGGAAGTTGTGGAAGCAGGTCCTCAGCTTTGTTTCCTGTACAACTCTGCTGTTGTTGTCCAAACAGTGGACGTCCCTCGGTCATGGAGTAATGTAAGCTTTTTAAATGTATTTACATATTGGATATCTCTCTTGGCCACATAAATAAGCAGCTTTCTCCTGAAATTAAGTTAAGACCGATAGTAAGTAATTTATTACTATTTTAGTTTTGCACTATTATTATTATTATTGTTGTTACTCCTTAAATATTTTATTATCTGTAATTTAGTTTTTTTATTGTTATTTATTATTCCCGATATGAAAAAATATAATGTAACTGTCACGTATATTTATATAAACATTATCCTATTTTTTAATACGATCATAAAACTTAAAGGAATTACGTTAGTAATTTCAAATTAATTTTAATAAATTATGTAATTTCAACGAGCTGTCTCTTTTCGTTTTAGGACTTTCCCCGCTTTAACACCACTTCTCATATGCAATACATGGACCGAAAATGTAATACTGAACATAATTATATATTCTTAAACCAACTATTAAAATGATTTATAAATGATAATAACTGTTTTTTGTATTACATTGACATGGAAGAAGACAAAACGTAAAAATTTTGTTTACTCATTTAAGGTACACGTATTTGGACAGAAAATACGTATTTGCCTAGAAATATAATATAAGGAAGGGTTTTGAAGTTAAGAAAAAAAAAAAAAAAAAAATGGTTAGCAAATATGTTACACTTCCTTGACAATTAATAAGAAAATTCATTTCATTTCTATGTCCACCTAAAACTCCATTCTTATAAATATCTTTAATATTAATTGGTTCGTATGTTTTATGTTAAAGTGGAAAACTGTTGAGTGGAACATTTATTTTTCACGACGAAAAGTGCAGTAAACTTAGATTACCAGAAACCGAACGTAAAAAATTAAAATTAAATTATTATTTATGTTTTTAGGCCAGCAATTTTCAACAAGTTATCAATTGAAACTAAAGTAAGTAATATTTTAAATATATTTTATGGTGAAATTCAAGTTCGGTTAAATTTAATGAAAGGTGTTAACAAATTATGAACAATTTATAAAGTTAGATTTTAATATATATTAACCCTTCTAAAGTGATTTCGTTAAGGAAACAGGATTTTTCCGGACATTTGCCATCGTTCAGTGAAACAAGAAATCAGTAACACTACGTTTCGAGATCTGCAATCTGATCTCTTCTTCTAGAGTTAGTGAATATGACAAACAACATGTAGGTCGTGATTCCTGACTAAGGCGTGCCACAACGCTTTGGTAAGATTTGTTTATTTTAACCTAGTTTGTAATTATGTATTAGGTTAGTTCTTTACCTGAAGAAGAGATCAGATTGCAGATCTCGAAACGTAGTGTTACTGATTTCTTGTTTCACTGAACGATGGCAAATGTCCGGAAAAATCCTGTTTCCTTCACAATCCTTTCATCGTCAAAAATAACCTTCAAACAAAGAAGTGATTTCGTTGATAATAATCTTTAAAATTTTATTTTTATTTATTTTTTATTATTATTTTATATTTGTTCTATATTTCAGAAATTTTATTCATACTGTACATTAAGTTATGTCATGTAACATGCATTTCTGATTTTGAAGGCGCGTTAATGTTCAAATGTTAATGTTCAAATACTTGAAGATCAATTATTTTTTTAGTAGTTACGATTATTTTTGTATACTGCTCTACAGTTATACATATTACGTATTACAGGAAGAGGACTTCGTTTCGTAATTTTAAACTGGGCTGATTTACATTTTGCTTTAGTCTTTTATAATTCTATACAGTGTTTTAAACGTTTATTTTAAAGAGGTCTTTGCTTTTTCGCCGGCCACAATTAAGGTAAAACGTGGTAAGTTGATTTTCAAGAGGTTTGTTTGATATCAATTATTGGAAATAAATACAAAATTATCATTATGTCTGTCTACCCTTACATTCGAATTTCTTCACGGTTTGTTTGTATAGTAACGGGTCCTTTTCAAATTCTCCCATCATGGAGGAAAAATAAAAACTCAGCATTTATTATCAAAAGCTTTCCACAATTGATTGTATTTTAGTACGATATTTAGCATACCCAAAACAAAGTTTTATACATTTTCAACGTAAATTTTACAATTTCAGTGCCCAATTCAGAAAGATTCAGTTTTCCTACAAGAATTTAAGAAACTTAACTTGTACATAGTTTTTGAGACATTAATACGGATGTCTCAGCGCATTCCATGATACGATTGAGTGACGCTTGGTTTTATTTGGGAAGAGTATCCGACACAGCCTGTGTTTTATCTCCACTGCCTGTAAATGCACAGTTGTTATAGGTAGCTTACTATCAAACGTAGCGTGTTTATCCGAGGAACAGGATGCTCTTAGTCTCACCGGTGTGTTTTATCTCCACTGCCTGTAAATCTACAGTTGTTATAGGTAGCTTACTATCAAACGTAGCGTGTTTATCCGATGAACAGGATGCTCTTAGTCTCACCGGTGTGTTTAATCTCTAATGCCTGTGAATGCACAGTTGTTATAGGTAGCTTACTATCAAAAGTAGTGTGTTTTATCCGAAGAACGGGATGCTCTTAGAGTCCAACCAGTGTGTTTTATCTCCAATGCCTGTGAATACACAGTTGTTATAGATAGCTTATTATCAGTTTTTTCGGTTTAAACCGTGGTGAAAAATTGTTACGCAATACAAATCTTGAAATATATCGGACTTGCCGTGGAAAGCAATAGTTACCTAAGTGAAATTAAATGAAAACTTAGCCACCTTCCATGTATGTAATAAATATGCTTATAAATAAAAATTAGATTTATGAATGTATTATTGTTTGTAACTGTCACATAAATACTCTAACTTGAGCAGGAATTCACACAGTATCACTAGATGCGGTGAGGTGAGCATTAAAAATAGAACTATCCGTTCACAAGCTCGATAAAAACAATACCATGTCATTACTTAAAGTATTACTGGCTGTTTATAGAATTTTGTAATGTACTATTGTAGTTTTTTTTTACCTTAAGAAGAGAGTAGATTTTAATCCTCGAAACCTTGTGTTATGATTCTTTGTAACATGTAATGATGGCAAATGTTCAAAATCCTATTTTCCTTTAAAAATTCCATCGTCAATCCAAAACTTCAAGCAAAGCAATTATAGTATATTTAGACACATTTTCAATTTGATAAAACCAATATAGACTGTGGTTCAGTAAGTATGTAAACTGAACTTGTCAGTAAAAATATAATATGGTATATTAAAGTGTTCTTTGTTGGTTGATCTGTTTTATTCTGAACAAAAGGTCCTGATTGAGAAAGGTCTGCCCCTCGGGTTAGAAGCAATATTGCTGAACATGTTGTTTATAATGTACTTTCTACTTTTCCAATCTCAGCTTTATTAAAGGTTTTTGTCTATATAGTCAGTCAAGAGCGCGTCATATATGAAATGTCTATTTTACACAATGGCATCTTTCTAGTATTTATCAAACACTACTTAAGGACCAGATGCTATTATAGAAATATATTATTTCTATAGAATTGTGATTTAATGCTCTTAATAAGAACTCTTCTAATAACAGATGGCTAAGGTTACAGGAATAATTTCCATAGTAAGGGCTGATCGGATGTTTTGTAGACTTTTAAGTTATCGCATGAAATAAGTTAATTGGTTAAATTCGTATTTTATTTAGGGGGAATAGCATGTTGAAACTGACAAAATAAGTTTTTATATATATATATATTATTTCATAACATTGATATAATTTTGTGTCTTTAACTCTTTCTACAACCTCCTATTTTACATAATTAAGTTAGCATGGCTAACGATTGAATCTTTGCGCAATGAGAAGTCCTCTGTAAATTTCATGAAACATTGATTGTGTTCTTATGCAGTGAAAATTGGCTCTTATCACCTGAAAGTTTATTCTAGAATATTTAAATTTTAAAAATTAAGAAACTACTACAAATAGTTGTTTATAGATCAAATAAACAACTAATCATCATCTCACTACGTGGAGTACGCCACAACCATGTGGTGCGTAAACAGCCTTCGCTGAGGTTGCAGGTAAAATTTCAGATCAATAGATAATTTCATTTTGGTTGATAGCTTGCAAAAGCAAGAACATGTAATTAGTATATTTATTACACTCTTCTAAAGCATTTGACTGAGTGGGAAATGAAACATTGTTGCACCAGTTAGTAGAATGTGGCTTTCAGGGTCTGCCGCACCAATGGCTGGTTCTTATATCAAGGACTGAGAGAGTGCGTGTAGGTGTCGAAAGTCCATTCAAGCAAAGTTCAAAATAACTCTCAGAGTACCTCAGCGATCTATCCTTGGCTCTTTAATGTTCTTGGTCTACGTCTACACATAGAGTGGTGTTATCAAAATGTAAATTTAATTCAGTATTCTGAAGACACTTCACTAAAATTAGACTAAAATATTTTGTTAAGTTGAATTCATCCGTTCAGTACTCTACTTTGGAAACTAACAATTCAATATCCAATGTCACTGTTTTTGTTTTATGATGTGATCTTAGAAGCGACTTACTCGACATAAAGTCTGGGAATGAACCTTGATTCAGGGCGGACTCCTGAGGGGTGAAAATGTTGCTCTAGAGGTGCTTCAGGCATTTATGTTTTACGTAACCTATCCAATGATTGCACTCAAGACGTATTGGAGTTGGCTTATTACGACCTTATTCATCTACACTTGGCGTAAGGAATAAGAGTCTTGGGAGGGGAAGGGGGATGGGACTGTACGAAAAAAGATGAAACGGGTCTTTAGAGTAAAAAAACCGTTAGAGACATAGCAAAGTTTAATTTCAGAGCTTCACGCATAGATGCTCCGAGGGAACATGGGGTCCTGAGATAGATTGCCCAGCCTCTAAGTCTCCATATCTTAAATGTAATCATACATTGTCAAATAAAGTGAGATCCTGTACGAAGCAGGAAAGTACACCACTCCGAGACAAGGGACAGGGAAGACTACCAAGCCTAGAGTGACCGAATTACAGCTTCTGCACATCTGGCTGTATTTTTTGGTATTTGATTATACGAGGATTAATCATATGGCCTTCCTTATCGTCAGGTACTGACTTGTTACACATTGTTCTAAGTTTAATTAATGTTGTAATATTACTTACAAAAGTTTGATTCCTTAACTTGTAACACTTAATGTACCCGAATATAGACTTGTTAAATGTGTTTTTTCCTAATACGCTCTACTAGATTCTAGATGAAATTTGTTAAGTTGTAGTTTCGTGATGGAGGTTAGCAGAAGAGCTTAATTGCGTTAATGCTTAATTTAGAAATCAAAATGATGAATTGTTTTTTGGTTGAAAACGTCAGACAACAAGACAAACACTAAGAGTGCCACTCTTAAAAAACAACCAGTGTTCATAAGGTAGCTAACGCTGGTTTATGAAAGGGGTTGTTTGCGTTTAGTTCTAAGTGTAAACTTAGAAAAATGCGTTAATAATTATTGTTTTAAAATATTAATTTATTCTATCCTCCAACAAACCTAGTGCGGCCGATGCCTGTTTCCTTTTTTAAGGACATTTCTATATTGATTTAAAATCAATCACAATGATAGTATTTCAATGCTTCGATTTCAAATTATGTTTTATTTTTTGTATTTAAATAGACCAACGTTTATTGCTAAAACTATTAATAGCTTTTTAAGGAAGTTCTTGTGGTGTCTGATTATATCTCGTTTCTTCCGTTCGGAATATTGCCATTTTGCTGTACATTTGGTTTCTCCACCGTCACGACAAAACATGCACAGTGAATTGTCATTCACGTCACCGGTAGACGTTTAAAAGAAGGTTTGATTTGATGAGCGTTTGAAAAACCTATAAGTTGAGGGGCTGGAAAAGTTTTGTCTGTATGTTTGTTCGCACGATATCTGGAGAACAAACGGGCATTATATGTTTCATTTCTGAATACGTAACATCGCGTTTGATGATGGTGCATGTTACTACATTGGATTTGGCTGAGCGTTAGGGAACAATTTGACATTGATCTTTTGGATAAGAACGAGAAAATTATAGAAGAAATAAATTGATACAAACTGAATACACTCATAGCATATGTGACATAGTAAT
This sequence comes from Homalodisca vitripennis, assembly GCF_021130785.1. Taxonomy (NCBI): domain Eukaryota; kingdom Metazoa; phylum Arthropoda; class Insecta; order Hemiptera; family Cicadellidae; genus Homalodisca; species Homalodisca vitripennis. Next base: position 93,830,790 of record NC_060214.1, read on the forward strand.
ACAGGTAGTTTCACTATTGTGAGATGTTCGATTTTATATGGATTAACACTTTTAGGTAAAGTCCGGTCTGTGTGACCGGCAGGGGATATTTACAGTGATGGGTTGGGAGCACTGCCGCGGGCCGATCCCTCTCACCCCCCCAGTACATTCCCGCCTCTCCCCCTCCATGACGATAGACCGGTTTCCAGCTAGTTCGGCTTCAGCGCTTGACAGTAATAAACAATAGTGGAAAAGTTTCGCGGTCTCAGAGACCGATACTTTACGTACTTGTTTTTTTTGTTCCCGGGCTCTCATACCGTTCTTTACTGTAGTGTTCCTAAATAAATATTTATACTTGTTTAGTGTATTTGAAAAACCTTATATATTGTTGTTGATTTATTGATTTTTATGAACAATGGACGAACAAAAGCATAACAACACAACCATCAACGTCAAGTGGACGCCCGCAAAGGTCCGTAGTGAACACTAACCGTGGAAGTGCCAATCGTTATTGTGATAAAGATCAATCCACAAACAATGCCGTTTGGCAATCGTATAAGGAGTATGGTTTTCGAAGAATCTTCAGACAGTGACTTGGACTATGATGATGTCGATGATTCGGATGCGGATCCAGATTATGTTCTCTGCCTAATGATGACAACCCCGACAGCAGCGAAGAGGACTGTTCAGAAGTTAGTGATGATGAACTTGAACGTGAGAATGGCAATGTTTTAGGCCTGGACCAGCAGCGTAAGTTGCCTGCTTACGTTTTTGGTAGATTACGGAAAAATGAGGTAGGTCCTCCTTATTTTTGGTCCACTGCAGAGCCACCTCGGAACGTAAGAACTCCAGCCCGAAATATTATCAGAGGAGGTCTACCTGGCCTTACTGCTCATGCTAGACTGTGTACTGAACCTAAACCAAAAGCTGTATGGAACTTATTATTCGATAGTAGCATAGTTGGCCAGATTGTATCTTTTACAAACCAAAAACTGGCCTCAGTTAGAGGTTCCCTCGGACCTACAACAGAACAGTCTAACTACCGGGACACAAACGTCATAGAGATGAATGCCTATATAGGGTTGTTGCTTTTGTCCAGCATTACTAAAGCTAGTCATGAAAAAATGGAATCTCTGTTCTCAAAAGACGTAACAAATAGACCTATTTTCACTGCCACATTGTCTTTGATACGCTATAAAGTTTTGGACATCCTGTCTGCGTTTTGACGACGCTAACACAAGGGAGGAGCGCAAAGCTGCAGACAAGTCTGCTGCAATAGCACAGCTTTTTTCCACCCTTCTTTCAAACTTTCAGAGATCATACACCCTCTCAGAACATGTCACAATTGACGAGATTTTGGTTCCATTTAGGGGACGCTGTGGTTACAAGGTTTATATGCCAAAAAAACCGAAGAATTACGGAGTGAAAATAATGTGTTTGTGTGATGCTAAGACATCATACCTTTACAATGCATACATTTACACAGGGGTACGATCAGATGGTATAGGACTGACAGACCACCAACAAGACTTCTTGTTGAAACCTACACAGAGCGTTGTTCGATAATGCAAGCCAATTGAACGCACTAACAGAAAACGTTACTGCTGATAACTACTTCAGTTCAATTGAAACCGTTGACGAACTGAACAAAAGAGGACTGACTTATGTCGGTACCATGCAAAAAAAAAAAACAAACTGATCATTCCCGAGGAGTTCCTTCCAGACAGCACAAGACCTGTGCCTTAAACACTACTCTCGTTTCTTTTGTCCCCCCCCCAAAAAAAAAAAAAAAAAAAAAACAGAGTAGTTGTGTTGATATCCTCTATGCACCACACTGCAGAAATTGATTCGATAAATGGCAAACCAGAAATTGTTTCTTTCTACAATGAAACCAAGTGTGGTGTGGACTTAATGGATATGAAGTGCGCCATATACAGTTCCAATAGAAGAACTAGAAGATGGTCTCTTGCAGTTTTTTATCGAATGTTGGGTGTGTGCAGCGTAAACTCCTACATTATGTTTTTGAGCTACCGAAATAACCCTTTGATTAACAGATTTGAGTTTGTGAGGCAGTTGGCCTTGAGTCTTATCATACCGCATTTGCAATCACGCCTCACAGTCCCCACGCTTCCACGGGACTTGAAAGAAGCCATAAAAAAGATCCTCCCACAGGAAAACGAGGAAGCAGTCATGCAAGATGATGTAGTTCCCAACGACAAACTTCCAAAACGGAAAACCTGCAGCACCTGTCCGTATGAAAAAAAGAAAGACTGGATACCAATGCACCAAGTGCATCAAACCGGTGTGCCTCGAGTGTAGCCGAAAGGTTTGCCTTGCCTGTGCACCAGAATGCGTCTAAAGAAGACTCGTGAGAGACAGCTCCAATTCCCCCTTGTTATTCAATATACCAAGTATAGTCATTATTCATAATGTGTTTATTATTGAAGCTTTCCTTTCTCTAAATACTCTACTTATGAATTATATTAGTCTTATACTCAATAAATACATGTTATAAAAATTGTGTAGTCTTTATTATATGAAAACCAAAGTACAATATAGGTTATAGAATTGTAAAACTACTATTTATGTAAAAAGTATACAATAAAAACATTGGCGGTCTCTGAGACCGGAACTTTACCTTAACGTAAAAATTTTTGCCTTTACCTATAAGTGTTAAAATTACGCATGTCAATCCATGGGATTTTGTTGAATTCCATTGAAGCTTATCTTTTAGTTGGTTGGGTTAATTTCCCTTACTTATTCTGCTGTGGTATGTATGAATTCCTTTTCTGTTTGGTACACTAGCTGTAGATCAGATATACAGTTAAAAATTTTCTGCGTGCCTCAGCCTTAGCTAAGGTCAATACGTGACTCGTGTTGTGGCATACTAGTATCTTTTAGTATAGTAATAATTGTAAGGCCGTGATAACAACAGTGGCTGTGGACTAACCCAGAGTTTGTTTGACTAATTGTTCGCCATTGAAGATCTATGCCTAAATCCGACTGGTGTAAAAAATATATAACCTCTGATTTGATATTTGGGAATGATATATAATCAAAAATAGTATAAAAAAGTGATACATAACATTTGGGAGTGATTTGATATATAACCTATATTTGGGAGTACCGATGGCCGAGTGGTCTAAGTCGTTCGACTTTGAGTCTGAGTTATAGATAGCGCAGGTTCAAATCCTGTCTGTGACCGTTGAACTTTTTATCAGTACCATCGACCTCATACTGTATCGACTCTCCCCCTTATTCTGTTTGATAAGATCCTCGCACAGGCCAGTGGCTTTGAGGACGGACATAATAAGGCTTAAAAGTGCATCGGATCGGACGATATCACTTAGTAAAGGAATTCCTAGAATAGTTTATACATCATGAAGAATAAAGCATCGGATAAGAAGCATTTTTAAGCCGATTTGAACACAGAAGTACGAAAGTAAGTATAATACCATCGCATGTTTTGAGTAGAGTCAATTTGGACGGAGTATATTTTTCACAGATAAATACAACATTTATTTTATGGTTCGCCTTAACAAAATATTTTGTAATAGCTTATGGGATTCACGATTTAAATAGCAGATATCTAGAGAAGTTTGATAATGTTCATGTAATATTTACTTAAAATACAAAGTTTGAGCGTAATTTAACAACTATAAAAAGAGAAGAAATTATTTAGTCGATCATAGAATATTGTACAGTTGACGATTAAATTTAAATATAAATCACACATAAAATTTGTTTTTTGATAGGAGTTTTCAGCAATACAAGTGTGCTCCAATAATGTTATTAATAGTCTTAGCATTTATAACGTTGTGAGAGTCGTAACACGTAGACTCGAATCTTACGTGCCTGCTGTAGTAATCATGTACATCCATCTGTGGTGACCGTATACATGTTAAACCATAGTAATCTCTGTGTTTACTATTATTCCACCAGCTGCTAATTTAATATCCTAATACAACACACACACCTGATGTAATGTTCATACACATGCTGAACCATAGTAATCCCTCTGTTTACTGTTATGCCAGCAGTTGTTATTGCAATATCTTCATACAGCAAACCAAATCTCTGTTATAATGTTCGTATACATGTTGAACCCAAGTAACATTCTTTTAACTGTTATAGTAGCAGCTGCTGTTGTAACATCCAGATACTATACACACATCTCTGTTTAAATGTTCGTACACATGTTGGAGATAGCAATAATTCTTTTTACGGTTATGTCTGCAGCTGCTATTGTAATATCATGACACTATCCCACATCTGTGTTGTAATGCTCGTATACATGCTGCTCCTAATGATCGTATATATCTTGCTGTGTCGTGTAGAAGATTATTCTTTAAATAAGTGAGCGTCAGCTAGAAGTTCTGTCGATTTTGATTCAACCCTCATTTTTATTGAAATGTTTATATTTACATCAATGATCTAATTGTATTACATTTACATCGTTTTCTGCATTGTGCTGATGTCACCTTCCTCATATGCTTTTCATATAGTAAAAATATTGTACATTTCAAGATAAATAGACTTAATTAGTAGCTGGTTAGTGTTGTTGATTGGCTAAAACAAATTCACTGCAATAGGGAAATATATAAATGATCAAAAGCGTAACATTAATTCAAACTAAGCACTCAGTCTACCACCCCAAAAATTATAATTAATTAAATTACAATTTTGATGCTTTAATCACGCCAATGAATGGTTATTCTGTACACGAGTAAAATTTTCAATAACTGTATTATACAGATTAATCGATCACTGGTCGTAACGAGGAACTAATTATTTTCCAATAGATTCTTTTGGTCAGCTCACTATGTGTGCGTTAGTTTGTCGAATAAGTGTTGTTTTCTGCAATGAAGTAACACCGACAACCAACATAGCTGATCTTTGCTGTTGGTCAACAGTATAATATATGTATTACAACCTACTCCTGTGGCAAATATATCGATTTACATAACAAATGCGAGCCATTCATTGGCTTAGCGCTATCGAGCCTATCACTCGGGGTGTGGCCAAATATATCTCCTGTCTGTCTGTCTGTCTGTCTACCAACCTTCGCAGGAGATCTCGAGAACAAATTAAGTTATAGACTTCGCATTATGCATGGCCTTTATTGTTTTTTTTTGTTAATATCTAGTTCATTGACGTTGTATATATATAAAAATGATTTGGCTGAGCATTAGTCAATCCTGTTACTTATGGGAATATCTCGACATCGGATTGAGTTATGGTGTGAAATTTGGATGAAACTCCATTAGCAATATTGAGTTTGATGATAGTGTATACATTTCCATGAGTTTGACTGAGTGAAAAAAAATATGTTACTGAGAGGAAATGAATAGAGATATGAAATTCAAATGAGGATGTAACTTCATATCTATTTACCCAAAATTAAGTTTGATAATGGTGAATGTCCCGTCAGTGCATTTTCGTCATTTAGCCAGGGCATCGCCCCTGATACGTACATTGCCTTTAAACACTGGTTGGGGGGAGGGGGGCAAAGCAGACCTTCTGGCATGATTACAAGTAGCCATAAATAACCTATTCGGTGTTTGTTCCGTCAAGGCAGCTTATCGAACAGTGTCGGTAAGATAAAGTCCATTGTCTCGAAACGTAGCTACGCCTATTACGCGGCGCACGGTCTGGCGTACTTCTACCTGGTTTTATCAGAACCCAATGATTACGCTAACCCAATGTGAAACCCAAACTTTTAAAACATTGACTGAGATAAATTTTTTTCGAAGTTAGCAAGGTCAAAGATGATGTCAGTTTTTAGATTTCAGATTATAAACTATGCAAACTATGACCATATGAGTTACGTAGATTAATCTTGTATATAAATTTTAATCGTTTTAATTATTAATGCCGATATATGTAATACATTGTAATACTGTGTTTAAACCCATTGGATTGAGAAATCAGGATAAACATCGGAAAATGATTTGATGAGCACACTATCTTTTCTGCTTTTGTGAAATTTCTTTTATATTTTTGTTAGAAAAAGGAGAGAGGCCAATCCCATATTAAGCCTTATACTGTGCGTCCTCGTGGGCCACTGGCCTGTGCGAGGATATTGTGAAACAGAATAAGGGGAAAAGTCGATACAGTGCAAGATCGATGATATTGATAAAAAGTGTAACGCTAACAAACAAGATTTGAACCTGCGCTATCTCTAACTCAGACCCAAAGTCAATGCCATACCTAGATCACACGGCCATCGCCATATTAGATTTCTTGCTCTATAACTCGATTTCATATGTGTAAATGCAGACAGCGTATAAATATTGTAAATTTTGTTAATTAACTCCATTTATATCGGCTTAACTAAGTTTATTGATAAATTATGAAATATAATTTCAATTCTCAAAAATTTCATTGATAGGATAGTTTATTATAGATGATTCAAACTGTAATGTAAGTCACTGTTTATATTGCTTAATGTTTAGTATATAGTATCTTATGTACTGGCATTAGAAATAAACTACAGTTAAACAAGAGTATTCAAATCTGAGATAGAACACTGCTCTAACATTGCAGTCCCTTATATAGGCTACTCGACCAGTGGTAAGCCAGGAAAGCAAAACTTTGTAAGCCAAAGCTTTCAGTCGAGGCTTGAGTCAACAGCTTTAGCTAATATGGGATTAGAGTGTGATACCCAGTAAGTAAAATCTGACGTCCTTCCATTGTCAATATCATGAATCGTTACTTTGTTGTGTATACGATACGCGTATATAGTAACTTTTTAAGTTAATTTATATATATATGTCCTATATATATATTCCTATATATATATATATATATATATATATATATATATATATATATATATATATATATAGGACATTGAAAAATAAAATCGAAATTTGACAAATGCCCAAAAACGCTTAATATTCCGCCTGTTATTTTTATTCTTTAACGGTTGAGATAGATGTTCAAATATGGTACACTAAACAAGTTATAACATAAGTTTTAACAGTTATAAAAAATAAGACTTTTCCTTATTATATAATACAAATTACGGTGGTTCAAAACCTCAGAAGTTTTTAATAAATAAAATCAAGGTAACTATAAATGTGACAAATTTCTTGAAAAAGAAAGAACATGTCAAATCCGTACGATTTAATAATGATTAAATGCTAATCAATCAAGGTGTGTAATCACTAATGCGTAATCAACGTAATGTTACAGTTACAAGGATTAAAATTTGGAACGTAAATTAATTACATGAATAAACAAAGTAATGTTTAAAGTTTAAAACATATGTTGGTAAGATAAGTTATTATAAAACAGTGCTTAATATTATATTTATTTATGTATGTGTTAACTGAAATAATCTTGTTTGTTATGTCATGCTTTGTGTTGTAGGTGCATTTTAACAAACATGCATTAACATACGTTCACTAAGTTTTTACATATATGTTTGACGTTTTTGTCATTAAATGCATACTCAGAGGTACAGTTAAGTGCACTGCGATGTTCATCTGGATTACACTGTTCGGCTACCGAACTGTTTTGTAGTCATATTTTGTGTCTATGATCTCGAAAGCGTGGGAAGTTTTCGACTTCGTCTTCGACATTGTTTGAACCTCTTCAGACGGTACTGGACTCCAGGTTCAAGTCTGTGACTGTCCTATTAAGACGGAGGACAAGCAGAGCTAAATTCAAGATTCACATTGAACCATAGCTAGTTCAGAACGGATATACAGTGTTCAGGCGTTTTATAGGTAAATACAAAAATATACGTCTATCTTGTAGATATTGCGTTGAAACGCCTTGTTTGGAAACAAATGCTCAAGTTTAAGACTAACAAAAACTAGAATTGAATCAAATTAACGTATAGATTGTAATTGAATTTGGAAATAAAAACGACATATACCACAAATAATATGTTTACTCCTCCTCTGAACAATAGCCCGTGTACCTGGTCTTCTAAATCAACACTGTTTATTGTTCAGTATTGTACTGTTCCATTGTTAAGGTACACAAAGACTCTTTAGTTCCCAGCAAGACTGATAGGGTGCTCTGACAACAATAACTTGACAGCCACAGATTCGGTTTATGTTTTCCTGAAAATTATCATTGTTGTCCCTGATTATTAAAAAAAGTCTATTACGGCTACTGCTTGGTAAAGATAGAATAAACTTATTTTGTAACTTCTATTCAACACAAATTACTATTCCCGGATCAATTTCCAATACCTATATACGATTTTAAGTATATACCCAACACAAGTTTTAATTTCGGCCCCCATATCTAAATAAGAGATTTTAAGGTGGCATATGTTCAAATTTAGAAGGTAAAACTGAAATGATTTGTATAATTATGGACCTTTTGAAGGGCAACGTATTTTGTTCCTAAATAATTTATTATATCATGTGTAGCGTCTAGATGGGATTAATAAAACAGTCTGAAACTACAGTAACAGGTGTTATAAGAGTATATATGATTACTGCTGTCGTTTATTAATAGCGACAAACGAACTTTTGCAAGGGAAAAACACTTACACGTATATCGGAGAAGATCGTTCTACAACTTCATTTAATAAGATGTTTCAATATGATGGACGTTAAAATCTGTGCAAATTACTCAGCTACTGTTCAACATTGGCAAATGTTTAAAACTATTAAGCAAATTCAGGAATTGCTATTCCTATATTGCTATATCTCTTAAGGTTTAAAGAGATGTGATGTGTCTAAGATTTTGAGAAGTACGTGATAACGTAGCAGGAATATGATTGAGCATACTCGCTATTTTAAACTCTTTTTAGGAATGATTTTGTAGTAATCTATGAGAGACATCCATTAAATTGAAAGTCTCAGTATTGAGACCATTTTAAACAATGTATAAAACTTTCTTTCTGGGTAGTTGACAATTGATTTAGAACTATGTTAAATGTAGAGCTTTTTTAAATCCATGTGAAATTTCATGGAAACTAAGATTAAGATAACGGCGTGTAGATAAATGCAGTAGTTTGCATATATATGAAAGAAATATATTATTAAACCTTAGAGGGGGGGGGGGTAATAACATTTTTTTAAATACAGTTTTCACGCTTGTATTGTGTACACGTGTAATTTATATTTCAGGGAATTTCCAGATTTTAGATCACCTCATACTCGTTGGAACGAATTCAACCCTTAAGTGAAAACAATAAAAATAATTGTTGTTGACGTTTATTCTGGAAATACTGGTACTAGAATAAATACCATTCTTTTTAAACTGTTGTTTTAGTTAGTATTTAACTCTGACATAACAACTGATCGTATAGAGTAACATGCAAATCGTTGCTGAAAGGATTGGAGACCTTTCCATCAATCATGGAATATTTAGTTTTCCATTAACAGGTGATTATGTGCGGTTTTTTAAAATCTCATTTAAGCATCAGTGTAAGCTATGTCGGCTTCTAAGTGCACTGGTTTTTTATTAAAGTACAAAGTACATGATTGGACCTACCCGGGATTTGAACCCGTGATCTCTCGGTTAGGTCACTGTGTTATAGAGTAGGAAAAATCTCCGAACATCAGCAGAAATCATGTCAGCTGCTTTCACATATGAAAAGAACATTCGTGGATATTTCAAAAGCTAGAAGGAACTTGGGTTTTGTGAAGGGTGGATCCACATTTGATGTATGGAGGGAGGAGTTTGGATATAGATATTATTTCAAATGCAACAAGTTATTTTGGACTTTAATATAACACAAATAAACATTTATTAATAATTGTATTAAAACTGATAGTTTAGTTTATCCAACTAGGTTATTTTTCCGCTGGTGACATAACAGTAAACAGAGGGATTACTGTCAAACCCACTATAGTTCAGTATGTATGCAAGCATTATAACAGAGATGTATGTGTTGTAGGAAGATATTACAATAGCAGCTGGTGACATAACAGTAAACAGAGGGATTACTGTGAAAACCACTATAGTTCGGTATGTATGCAAGCATTATAACAGAGATGTAGGTGTAGTAGGAAGATATTACAATAGCAGCTGGTGACATAACAGTAAAACAGAGGGATTACTGTGAAAACCACTATAGTTCGGTATGTATGCAAGCATTATAACAGAGATGTAGGTGTTGTAGGAAGATATTACAATAGCAGCTGGTGACATAACAGTAAACAGAGGGATTACTGTCAAACCCACTATAGTTCAGTATGTATGCAAGCATTATAACTGAGAGAGAGAGATGTATGTGTTGTAGGAAGATATTTACAATAGCAGCTGGTGACATAACAGTAAACAGAGGGATTACTGTCAAACCCACTATAGTTCAGTATGTATGCAAGCACTATAACATAGATGTAGGTGTTGTAGGAAGATATTACAATAGCAGCTGGTGATATAACAGTAAACAGAGGGATTACTGTCAAACCCACTATAGTTCAGTATGTATGCAAGCATTACAACAGAGATGTATGTGTTGTAGGAAGATATTACAATAGCAGCTGGTGACATAACAGTAAACAGTGGGATTACTGTCAAACCAAAACTATAGTTCAGTATGTATGCAAGCATTATAACAGAGATGTATGTGTTGTAGGAAGATATTACAATAGCAGCTGGTGACATAACAGTAAACAGAGGGATTACTGTGAAACCCACTATAGTTCAGTATGTATGCAAGCATTATAACAGATATGTAGGTGTTGTAGGAAGATATTACAATAGCAGCTGGTGACATAACAGTAAACAGAGGGATTACTGTGAAACCCACTATAGTTCAGTATGTATGCAAGCATTATAACAGAGATGTATGTGTTGTAGGAAGATATTACAATAGCAGCTGGTGACATAACAGTAAACAGAGGGATTACTGTGAAACCCACTATAGTTCAGTATGTATGCAAGCATTATAAACAGATATGTAGGTGTTGTAGGAAGATATTACAATAGCAGCTGGTGACATAACAGTAAACAGAGGGATTACTGTGAAACCCACTATAGTTCAGTATGTATGCAAGCATTATAACAGAGATGTATGTGTTGTAGGAAGATATTACAATAGCAGCTGGTGACATAACAGTAAACAGAGGGATTACTGTGAAACCCACTATAGTTCAGTATGTATGCAAGCATTATAACAGATATGTAGGTGTTGTAGGAAGATATTACAATAGCAGCTGGTGACAAGTCTATAATACGAGAATGATATTTTTCTCTCATAAAAAATGTTCTTTTTATAAAGGTTTTAGGGGGTGGAATCATGAGCTCTTTATACCCACCATTTCCATGTAGTCCATTTCCATTTTTCCATAGTTTTGTGCGTTCCAGACCACAAATGGAATCATGTTTTGAAAACCATCGTGAGTTAGCAATTGTTGTCTAGAATATGCTACAGATAGTTTACAACCAAGACAACCAGTATTTTCCATTCATATTTGGTCTAAAAGTTTCCTGAACTGGTTTAGAATTATTGCAAGAAACGGGCTTTGTTTTCTATACTTCAGATCATCCTATTATTGTATATTTCATTGTTATTTATTGCTTCATGGATACGAGTTTTAACGTAAAATTATAGGTATGCGGATTTCAGGGACGTTTGTTGGATATTAGGTGATTATTATGTGATATAACCGTTTGTAAGCCTCCAATTTTGAGTAATAACCCTTTAATTAAATGTTTAGTACCGCTGGAATATATAATTTAGAATTTATCCTTGGCTTCTATTTATGGTAGGCCAGCACGTAGCGCTTAGATGAGGTTGAATGGAGAATCTTAAATCCATTTCATTCAATAGTTTACTCATGGTACTATGTTACATGTTAAAATGCCATATGATTGCACTCAGTTTATTTAAAAAAATTTATTCATTCTACGATTTTACAGTTTCCGTAAGACAGGATTAAAGATATTCGCAAATTTTCATCCAAATCCCAAACTATAAGCAATTATACGGGTCATCATCGAACTTGATGTTTGTTTTATAAAAATGAAACTTTATGTAAAATTTGAAAGCTATAATTCAGGCAAAACAGATGGAACTGAAATTTTTCAGCCTCTCGAATGCTAGGCTTTACCGACGTTCAACACAACATAATCGAAAAAATAATCATTTGTGCGTTAATTAATTTAAATAGAATTTGGTACAGTTAGTACATGTAAAATAAAATGATAAAACTTGGAATTTGCTTTATTGTACTATGATTGGATGGATATAAATAATACATTGATTAAATAAATTTTATATTGCACCTTTGAAGCTTTTATATTTTTATAGTATGATAAAATTTAATCCTTATTTAAATAAAGAAAAATAAACAAACAAAGTGTTGTTGGCCTTTCGTATAATTAATACCAAGTTTAATCTCAAATAACAATAGTAGTTGGTTAGCAAGTTTCAGTTGTATTTTACCGTATAACGTTTGCTTTCAGCAAAAGTATGCTTTCAAACATTAATGCTTTAATTGCTAGTTCCTGGTTTATACCCGGTGAAATGTTTTTTATAGAATTGTTGGTTCGCATGAATAATTTTATATCGTTTAAGAGAAATTTAAAGCATTAGTTTTTAATTTTGTGGTTATTCTATTCTAGAAAAAATATTATTTTATAACATCAAACATAAAACAAGCAGCCTTTAATTAGATGAATATTTAATGTGGAAAAATTAAATGATTCCACAGAGAACGAGAAGGGTCATCAATTGTGAAGCAGAGCCAAGCACTGCTTGCGGAAGAAAAGAGGTGTTTTGAGCAATCATTGTTATAACGTTTCTCTTTATTAAGAGTACAAGACAGATCCTTAAAATTGTGTACTTACCTGTCCGTCAAGCTATATGTCCGTCTGACCATCCGTCTGTCTGTGTGTACGATAACTCTCGATATAAAGGTCCAGAAGACTTGCATCTTAGTACTTAGGTTATGTTCAGCACAAGTAACAGCTTTATTGATTTTAGGGTCGAAAGGTCAAAAGTATTGATTTTAGGGTCGACAGGTCAAAGGGCTAGTCGTCAGTCTGTCTGTCCGTCTGAGTATTAATTTTTGATAGGAAGACCCTAAAGACTTGAAATTTGATATATAAGTTCCTCATGGTCCAAAGAAAAACTCTACTGATTTCTTATGTTTTATATATATATATATATATATATATATATATAAATAAATATAAATATTTAATGTGAAGTACAGCATGTATTCTATTATATTTATAAAATCAAACCATTCATAATAATGCAATACAGCTGCAATTAAAATAGAAGATATAAACAGTTTTCAGCTCCACATATATTATTAAATAATAGTTAATATATATTTATTTACTTCTGTTTGTATTATTTTCTTTTATATTTTATACAATTTATGTGCCTAAAGACGGTTTTTACCGAAATATAGTGCAAATGACAAAAAAAAAAAAAAAACAATTTTATTTGTACAGCCATTTACTAACAGTAATATATAACTATTAATATATATATATATATATATATATATATATATATATATATATATATATATAAACTATTTATTCTTAATTATTTATTTTTTAGATTTTCTTATATAGCTTCACTTCTAAAGTAGGGTCTACAGGGGATAAAAACTTAACTGCATGATAAAAACGACTATTTAAAAATTTTATTTTATTTTTTTTATTTTTTAAATTTAAAAAAGAGCTTTGAATTAGAGACAACAGTATTATTAGCTGGGAGGAAATATTTATAATTAAAATAATTTTTACGGTTTTTACACGATCCTCTCCTGTTATTGAGAAGACAGCACATGTAGAAGTTTAATATGAAAGCAATACAAGTATTACTGATAGTTTGTAAACTGACTTTATAATCAACAAATCACGTTATTATTTTAGCAATATCCATCAAGCTGCTGCACCCTGATCGCATATTGATTAGTTGTCAACTTAATCACCTTTCTAATTGCTCGTGTTGTGTTTATAACTGGTAATTATAATTTAATACATGTATAATAGTCCACTATTCCAGGCTATTCCCTGTATAGGTTTATTTAAATGTCCCTTCTAGCACACTCAGATGAAAGGTTGATTTCGAAAACGGTATTTTTATGTGTTATGTTCTGAGAGGCAAATAGTTCAACATTAAAGAAGATTTTAATGGTTGACTGTTAATATATAAAAGCATTACAATTAATATCTTGAAAGCTGACAATTCATATTAAATAACATATTCCCACCCAGTAATAAAATAAAATTATATCCGCTTATATTCTTGGATTGGGAAAGAAATAAATTCATTTGAAGAAGAAAACAGTTTTCATTTTAGCCGAAACCTCTCATTCACCATATACTGTCCAAGGTTTCCGTTGATGAAAAATCTGTATTTGTGTCACAAGATAGTAAGTTTAATTACCAAATTTCGAGTTAATGCAGCTCCTTTAAAATTGTGCATAGAGATAAAAATCTATTGTAGAAGTGTACGGGAAGTTTGTTTGGTTAGTAACGTCGATTTTTAGTATGCGTATTTAATGCAATCTTTATTTTGAAACATATTTACTCAAGTTAAAGCTTTTGGGTTTAATCCCAGTCTTAACTTTGCTGAAGGGGGTGTCCTAAATATTCTCTAAATGCGACCTCACTTGGTCCCGGTTAATCTTCTTAAAGAGACCTAAAAGTTTAGATCCGTTCCAAAACATAAGAGACAGAAGAGGTACTTTTAAATATTGTATAGAGATCCGTTTCTCAAAATCCCTTTCTATATTTCTTTTATTAGTGTAACTGCACTTAAAAATCTAATTTAAAAATTAATTAATTATATCCATTAGAGTAGATAGACATGAGAATAGTTTCTCTAATCATTTTAAAATATGTTTATTAATTAGCAGTTCTTCAATTTGGACTTAAAATAATAATCCTTGTACTTGCCAGATATTTAGATTTAATTCCCAAAAGCTTACACAACCACTTTTATTGTACAAGTTTTCTTCCTTCCAATAAAATAAAACTAAATGAAAGTCAACTTGTTGCTTCAAAAATGAAATCGAACTAAAAATTTGACTTTCTTATAAAACTCCAATAAAATAAAGATTATGGTTTAATTCAAAATAAAATGTACTTTTCTTTATTATAAACGATGATAAATAAAACAACTAAAAACTTCCTGGAAACTTTGTACCACTTGCGTTATGACCTGTTTCTGTTGATACAGTCTCAAAGTTCAAACTGTAGTTTAACTATTTTTCACCCAACAATATTTGTTTAAAACGCTTTTATATTAACGTATAAAAAAATGATTTCTGACTGTTGAATACTAAATGGTTATTAAAGATAACTTCAAAATAATATTAAAATGGAAAAATTTACTCTGAACTATACTTGCAACGACATGCACTCTCTTGAAAACTTGCGATAATTATAAAGTGAATTAAAATCTTCTTATTTACGTTTTTGTATATTTATAAAATCCGCAAAATCCCTTGCAGATGGGTAAAGAAACTGTGCGTAAAAGGGATAGGTAGAGACACACACCACTAACTCAATTAACCGTAAAATAACCCTCCAAAAAGACTGAATCGCGTATCGCAGCTATTTATACCTACTCTTCCAGTAAACCACCTAACTAATAACCTAGCGTTTGATTGGCTTCCAACTAACCAATCACAAGGTCAAAGAGAACAAAGTAATCGTCAAACTACCCCTATTGTAATCACGGTAAAAAAATACTAACAGGAAACAATGCTAACTCACTGTATCATCTTAGATCCGCAGACCCCTTCTTAAGAAATTACATAATTACATTTACCCATACTTTGACATCGCTATGGGCTACAGCGCTGGTGGAAGTTACAGCAACTGTCTTGTATCGAATCTGGCACAATACTTGACAATAAAACAAGGTGCTCCGATGCTCTCAATTTTAAAAGTGAATTATGTGATTGCACTCTTTGTGTTAAATTGTTAAAACCCATTTGTTTAAAAGGAGCTCATATTTCTGCTTACCTACCACTTCTTTTACAGTAATAAAACAAAAACAAGTGTAAAAGAAGAACAAAACATGCATGCTGGATACAATGATTCTAATTTACTAAGTTAAACTTATTTTATTCATATTTTAAAAAGAAAACTATGTAAACTAATATTTGGAATAAACCTATAAGTACAAACATACAAATAACAATACGTAATTGTTGTACATTTAAAATACATACTTACATACGTCATATATGTAACATTTCATTGCTCACTTGTTGTAAACGTTTCTTAAATCATATATGCCTTGCTATAGAATGTTAAAAACATTTGTTACGTGCACATATTTGTATAAGGAACAAACGGAACAAACATAAAAATTTGAATTACGGATATAAACTCTTTCTCGGGTGGATAAAACGGTTCGCCCAGGATAGTGTTTTGTATTGTAAAACAAACATTATCGTATAATGTATGTGTATTGTACGATCATTGCCCAATAATATATCCACTGTAATAGCAAAAGAATTACGTAACAGAGACAAAACACTAATTTCAATGTTCAATTGGTAATGACATTATTACATTACCCAAGTTCTAAAAATAACAAGGAAGGAGTGCGCCGCACAATGTGTTGCGTATTTCATTCCTATTCATATTAGTTACAGTTAAGTACACAATTAAATATAATTAATCTATTTTTAGACAGAATAAATAGCCCATAAACGTATACTAAAGGAAATTGATATTTCTATTTTCCCTTATCGAAATGGGAAAATAGAAAGCCTATGATAAGTAATAGGGTATCATAAAATAAAATAATAATTCCATTTATTAAAAAAGGTAGGTTTAGTGATATTTATATTAAGGGGAGCCATTTAAAATCGTCCGTATAATAAACCTTAAAGCATTACAGACTTACTTTAACTACAAAACAATTATTAAAATGTTATATTTAAGTTAGTATATAAAATTGGAAACAAATCATGAATGGGAATTTATATCTTCTTTACATTTTCAATACTGTTCTGAAACTACACTAAGAGATATCACCTTCATTATTGACCTATCCATTTGGTACATCTGGTCTGCAAATTTATTTACATTCCAACGGCAATACACTAATTTACACTTTACAACAAGTTGATGGCACATGTTAAGAAGAAAAAAAAAAACAGCAAAAAACTTAACGAGTAACAAACAATTGGATATAAACAATAGCTATGCTACAAGATGCTTAACTGTCAATGCAATGCTTTACAAACTAAATCTGACATTGATACTTAAATACTTACTCAATGAAGATATCCGACAACTCTGCCACAAATGCCAATAATACGGTGACTAGAAAGTACTACGAATCAGTTAACAAAGATAACAAAAAAGAACAAAAACAATGGACTTAATAATAACCATAACAAAACAAAAATAAACAGAGCAATGAATAACAAACGAATAAATAACAACACTATAGAATAACAAAACGATAAAGAATGTGATTAATAACAAAACAAAAAATGCCTTAAGACTATGATTATGACTATAAAAGATGACTAATGCAGGTCTGGGCTGGAGTCCGCAGCAATGCGTTTGATGGCTCGAAGGGATGTGGAGAAAAAATCCACAGACGAGCAAATGTCGTTGCCAAGTCGCATCAATCGTGGGATGGGGCTATGTCGGAGGTAGTTCCTGGCGGCATGACTCAGCTCGAACAAATGCTGCTGCCTTGGCCCTGTAGGGATGCGGAACCGGATCATCTCAAGTAGGCTGGAGCAATTGATCTGGCAGTTTATGAGCCTGGACAGGAAGGAGATATCAGCAACTCTTCGTCTGCACTCCAGACTCCGAAGACCATACGCAACCGACAGCTCGTCCACTGAGACGTCAAAGTATCTCATACCAGAGCGGTATCCTAGAAATCGCACAAAGTGTCTCTGCACTGACTGGAGCTGTTTGATATGTCCATGTTGGTATGGGGACCAGACCACAGAATAATACTCCAGCAGCGGGCTAGCAAGTGTCCTGAACATAAGGGCAGCAGCGCCAGTACTTTAACCCGTCATTTGGAAGTCATTTCATGATTGCGTCATTATTCAGTATTTCTAGTTTCAGTTGATAATTGGCGCAAATGTAGTTTAGTTGCTTAATTTATTTCAACTACTGCATTTTCAAATTAATCAACTCCTTCTATACATTTATCATGTTGCTGAATAAATGCATCTCGTACATTACTTAGAAATCGTACTTATTGGCCACATTATTTGGTATTATTGTGAAAAAAAATTATTACATACGAAACTGTTATAAAAAAAGAATACTGAGCAGTACATACTTTTAAAATTATTATTAGTCAAATAACATTTTTGCGTTTTTCCTGATGTAATTTTTGTCTGTCTCTCTGCCCACACGATATATGGAAAACAAACTGACCTATAGACTTGGAATATTATGCATGAAACTTTTTTTATATGAGGAACCCTAAGTTCGAATATGGCGTACCTCCATAGGATTTTGCTGTGCGCTAGTGAAAATTTTTACATTGGTCTATGGGTAACCATTTTAGCAACGAAAAAAACAGCAGAATAAATTAATCTGTAAACAAATCCAATATACTCACAAGAGGTTTAAACATGTGACACATTATGTACACATTTAGCTCAGCTATTCTAACATATCCAGCATGACTTTATGTAAATGTATCATGTAGCAAGATATGTGAGAAGAATGTCATTTGTAGACTTGAAATTTTGCATGAAAACACACTTTTCTTCAAAGGAAGGAATGAGTTCTATGTTGTAGATGTTCAGCCATGGAATTTGGTTGAGCGTCATTGGCGCCTCACTCAGAATTTATATTTTGTTTTCCGGAGGATGTAAAACTAGCTTTGGTGTATGATTGTTTCATCGTTATATATGTCAATAATGTAACGAGGTAAATACGTCAAATTTATGTCAAATATTACGCTAGAAATCTTTCATTGAACCTCAGCGTAGCCTGTTGCGCAACATGTAATGTAGCGTTACTCCTACCTTGTTGGTATAAATATATCCTGCTTTAACATTCCTAATGATCTACTCCCCATATCCAGAACTGTGATTGAACCTCAGCGTAGCCTGTTGCGCAACATGTAATGTAGCGTACTCCTACCTTGTTGGTATAAATATATCCAGCTTAAACATTTCTAATGATCTACTCCCCATATCCAGAACTGTGATTTGGAACCTCAGCGTAGCCTGTTACGCAACATGTAATGTAGCGTACTCCTACCTCGTTGATATAAATATATCCTGCTTAAAACATTCCTAATGATCTACACCCCATATCCAGAACTGTGATTGAACCTCAGCGTAGCCTGTTGCGCAACATGTAACGTAGCGTACTCCTACCTTGTTGGTATATAAATATATCCTGCTTAAACATTCCTAATGATCTACTCCCCATATCCAGAACTGTGATTGAACCTCAGCGTAGCCTGTTACGCAACATGTAATGTAGCGTACTCCTACCTCGTTGATAAAAATATATCCTGCTTAAACATTCCTAATGATCTACTCCCCAGATCCAGAACTGTGATTAAACCTCAGCTTAGCCTGTTGCGCAACATGTAATGTAGCGTACTCCAACCTTGTTGGTATAAATATATCCTGCTTAAACATTCCTAATGATCTACTCCCCATATCCAGAACTGTGATTGAACTAAGCGTAGCCTGTTTCGCAACATGTAATGTAGCGTACTCCTACCTTGTTGGTATAAATATATCCTGCTTAAACATTCCTAATGATCTACTCCCCATATCCAGAACTGTGATTGAACCTCAGCGTAGCCTGTTGCGCAACATGTAATGTAGCGTACTCCTACCTTGTTGGTATAAATATATCCTGCTTAAACATTCCTAATGATCTACTCCCCAGATCCAGAACTGTGATTAAACCTCAGCGTAGCCTGTTGCGCAACATGTAATGTAGCGTACTCCTACCTTGTTGGTATAAATTATATCCTGCTTAAACATTCCTAATGATCTACTCCCCATATCCAGAACTGTGATTGAACCTCAGCGTAGCCTGTTGCGCAACATGTAATGTAGCGTACTCCTACCTTGTTGGTATAAATATATCCAGCTTAAACATTCTAATGATCTACTCCCCATATCCAGAACTTGTGATTGAACCTCAGCGTAGCCTGTTGCGCAACATGTAATGTAGCGTACTCCTACCTTGTTGGTATAAATATATCCTGCTTAAACATTCCTAATGATCTACTCCCCATATCCAGAACTGTGATTGAACCTCAGCGTAGCCTGTTGCGCAACATGTAATGTAGCGTACTCCTACCTTGTTGGTATAAATATATCCTGCTTAAACATTCCTAATGATCTACTCCCCATATCCAGAACTGTGATTGAACCTCAGCGTAGCCTGTTGCGCAACATGTAATGTAGCGTACTCCTACCTTGTTGGTATAAATATATCCTGCTTAAACATTTCCTAATGATCTACTCCCCATATCCAGAAACTGTGATTGAACCTCAGCGTAGCCTGTTGCGCAACATGTAATGTAGCGTACTCCGGTACCTTGTTGGTATAAATATATCCAGCTTAAACATTCCTAATGATCTACTCCCCATATCCAGAACTGTGATTGAACCTCAGCGTAGCCTGTTGCGCAACATGTAATGTAGCGTACTCCTACCTTGTTGGTATAAATATATCCTGCTTAAAACATTCCTAATGATCTACTCCCCATATCCAGAACTGTGATTGAAACCTCAGCGTAGCCTGTTGCGCAACACATGTAATGTAGCGTACTCCTACCTTGTTGGTATAAATATATCCAGCTTAAACATTCCTAATGATCTACTCCCATATCCAGAACTGTGATTGAACCTCAGCGTAGCCTGTTGCGCAACATGTAATGTAGCGTACTCCTACCTTGTTGGTATAAATATATCCAGCTTAAACATTCCTAATGATCTACTCCCCATATCCAGAACTGTGATTGAACCTCAGCGTAGCCTGTTGCGCAACATGTAATGTAGCGTACTCCTACCTCGTTGGTATAAATATATCCTGCTTAAACATTCCTAATGATCTACTCCCCATATCCAGAACTGTGATTGAACCTCAGCGTAGCCTGTTGCGCAACATGTAATGTAGCGTACTCCTACCTTGTTGGTATAAATATATCCTGCTTAAACATTCCTAATGATCTACTCCCCATATCCAGAACTGTGATTGAACCTCAGCGTAGCCTGTTGCGCAACATGTAATGTAGCGTACTCCTACCTTGTTGGTATAAATATATCCTGCTTAAACATTCCTAATGATCTACTCCCCATATCCAGAACTGTGATTGAACCTCAGCGTAGCCTGTTGCGCAACATGTAATGTAGCGTACTCCTACCTTGTTGGTATAAATATATCCAGCTTTAAACATTCCTAATGATCTACTCCCCATATCCAGAACTGTGATTGAACCTCAGCGTAGCCTGTTGCGCAACATGTAATGTAGCGTACTCACTACCTTGTTGGTATAAATATATCCTGCTTAAACTCATTCCTAATGAATCTACTCCCCATATCCAGAAACTGTGATTGAACCTCAGCGTAGCCTGTTGCGCAACATGTAACGTAGCGTACTCCTACCTTGTTGGTATAAATATATCCTGCTTAAACATTCCTAATGATCTACTCCCCATATCCAGAACTGTGATTGAACCTCAGCGTAGCCTGTTGCGCAACATGTAATGTAGCGTACTCCTACCTTGTTGGTATAAATATATCCTGCTTAAACATTTCCTAATGATCTACTCCCCATATCCAGAACTGTGATTGAACCTCAGCGTAGCCTGTTGCGCAACATGTAATGTAGGCGTACTCCTTACCTTTGTTGGTATAAAATATATCCTGCTTAAACATTCCTAATGATCTACTCCCCATATCCAGAAACTGTGATTGAACCTCAGCGTAGCCTGGTTGCGCAAACATGTAATGTAGCGTACTACTACCTTGTTGATATTAAATATATATCCTGCTTAAACATTCCTAAATGATCTACTCCCCATATCCAGAACTGTGATTGAACCTCAGCGTATAGCCTGTTGCGCAACATGTAATGTTAGCGTACTCTACCTTGTTGGTATAAATATATCCTGCCTTAAACATTCCTAATGATCTACTCCCCATAATCCAGAACTGTGATTGAACCTCAGCGTAGCCTGTTGCGCAACATGTAATGTAGCGTACTCCTACCTCGTTGATATAAATATATCCTGCTTAAACATTCCTAATGATCTACTCCCCATATCCAGAACTGGTGATTGAACCTCAGCGTAGCCTGTTGCGCAACATGTAATGTAGCGTACTCCTACCTTGTTGGTATAAATATATCCTGCTTAAACATTCCTAATGATCTACTCCCCATATCCAGAACTGTGATTGAACCTCAGCGTAGCCTGTTTGCGCAACATGTAATGTAGCGTACTCCTACCTTGTTGGGTATAAATATATCCTGCTTAAAACATTCCTTAATGATCTACTCCCCATATCCAGAACTGTGATTGAACCTCAGCGTAGCCTGTTGCGCAACATGTAATGTAGCGTACTCCTACTTGTTGGTATAAAATATATCCTGCTTAAACATTCCTAATGATCTACTCCCCATATCCAGAAACTGTGATTGAACCTCAGCGTAGCCTGTTGCGCAAACATGTAATGTTAGCGTACTCCTACCTTGTTGGTATAAATATATTCCTGCTTAAACATTCCTAATGATCTACTCCCCATATCCAGAACTGTGATTGAACCTCAGCGTAGCCTGTTGCGCAACATGTAATGTAGCGTACTCCTACCCTTGTTGGTATAAATATATCCTGCTTAAACATTTCCTAATGATCTACTCCCATATCCAGAACTGTGATTGAAACCTCAGCGTAAGCCTGTTACGCAACATGTAATGTAGCGTACTCCTACCTTGTTGGATATAAATATTATCCTGCTTAAACATTCCTAGTGATCTACTCCCCAGATCCAGAACTGTGATTAAACCTCAGCGTAGCCTGTTGCGCAACATGTAATGTAGCGTACTCCTACCTTGTTGGTATAAATATATCCTGCTTAAACATTCCTTATGATCTACTCCCATATCCAGAACTGTGATTGAACCTCAGCGTAGCCTGTTGCGCAACATGTAATGTAGCGTTCTCCTACCTTGTTGGTATTAAATATATCCAGCTTAAACATTCCCTAATGATCTACTCCCCATATCCAGAACTGTGATTGAACCTCAGCGTAGCCTGTTGCGCAACATGTAATGTAGCGCACTCCTACCTTGTTGGTATAAATATATCCTGCTTAAACATTCCTAATGATCTACTCTCCCATATCCAGAACTGTGATTGAACCTCAGCGTAGCCTGTTGCGCAACATGTAATGTAGCGTACTCCTACCTTGTTGGTATAAATATATCCTGCTTAAACATTCCTATTGATCTACTCCCCATATCCAGAACTGTGATTGAAAAACCTCAGCGTAGCCTGTTGCGCAACATGTAATGTAGCGTACTCCTACCTTGTTGGTATAAATATATCCTGCTTAAACATTTCTAATGATCTACTCCCATATCCAGAACTGTGATTGAACCTCAGCGTAGCCTGTTGCGCAACATGTAATGTAGCGTACTCCTACCTTGTTGGTATAAAATATATCCTGCTTAAACATTCCTTATGATCTACTCCCCATATCCAGAACTGTGATTGAACCTCAGCGTAGCCTGTTGCGCAACACTGTAATGTAGCGTACTCCTACCTCGTTGTGGTATAAATATATCCTGCTTAAACATTCCTAATGATCTACTCCCCATATCCAGAACTGTGATTGAACCTCAGCGTAGCCTGTTGCGCAACATGTAATGTAGCGTACTCCTACCTTGTTGGTATAAATATATCCTGCTTAAACATTCCTAATGAATCTACTCCCCATATCCAGAACTGTGATTGAACCTCAGCGTAGCCTCCCCCCCCCCCCCACCCCCCCCCCCCCCCACCCCCCCCCCCCCCCACCCCCCCCCCCCCCCACCCCCCCCCCCCCCCACCCCCCCCCCCCCCCACCCCCAATCTTGGAACTGATAATGTTAGATTAATCGATAATTTATACCGTTTTTATTTTCTAAGATTGAAGTAAGAAAACACAATAAATTGATAGAAGAAGTCGAAAACTGTGGCCAATTAAGCACTATTAAAGGAACCATTTGTTATTCCAAAAGTGATGTATTTTCAAACAGTTTTGAATCAACTTTTAAATTTGGACAATTTGAAGCGGTCGGTGATTTAGCACATTTCGGCTTAGGATTTTTTGAAAATGTTACTATTCCGATCTATAAAGGAGGATTTTATCTAAGTTTTATAAGAGCAGAAGACGATGATGTGATTTCTGAAGACTGCAACTGGAAATGTTTATGCCTGTTGATGGCAAAATTACAATTAACGAGTTTTTCATTAGAGTTTCCAATGATTGATTATAAAACCACGAGTAAAATTCAGTTGATTGATGAAATTATAAAATCTCAAAACATCACGTTTAATTTTCTAGATTGGCAATGTATTGAACAAAAAGGTATTTCCGGAACAACTTATTCGTTCGATATCACAAATATTTATAGAAATATCTTCAATCCCAAGTTCGTTATCATTGGTTTTCAAACAGATAGACAGAATAATCAAGAAAAAAAATCCTTCAAAGTTCGATAGTTTGGATGTAAAAAATATCAGAGTAAAATTGAATGGTTCTTATTATCCAGATGAATTACAAAATTTAAACATTTCCGGTGGTCTTTTCAGAATCATGTATCAGATGTATCAAGATTTTAAGAAAGTTTACTACAAAAATATGGAAATGTATTACAACCCCAAAGAATTTATAGCAAATAGACCCATTTATGTCATTGATACAACAAAGAGTTTGACAAATATTTCTAGTTCAAAGAACGATATAATTATCAATATGGATTTTCAAAATGCTGTTACAAACGCGATTTGTTATGTGGTTGTGGTTTCTGAGAAATTTTTAGCCTATGATGTGATTAAGAACGATATTAGAGAAATTCAGTAGTTAATGATGTTCATATTGTTCTCATTTTCATTCCTTCCTAAAACTTTAAAAATATACTCTTTCGCTGATGAAAAATCTCGATTTCTTCCGTAATAATCTTTGTAATCATAGACAAAATATCCTAAATAGTTGAATAATAAAATAAAATCATTTCTTTTTATCTCGGTAGTTGAAATATAAACATAAACATTTGCGCTGAAAAATTTATATCTCGGTAGACTTAGTTCCATAATCTCCATTATATAAAAAAAATTTTTTTTTGTTTAAATGGAAGAGTATAATGCCAACTGTTACAAGTGTTTCTAATAGAGGAGAAATTATCGATAAAAGATATTTAGTTTGTAGAGGTTGTAATTTAATATTGTTTAGAAAGACCTAAACCTAAGAAATTTCGAAATAAACTAACACATTTGAATAATCTGCTTACAAAATTGCAATATGGAGACAAGAAGCAAACAAAATTTTGTTACAGAATTTAGAAAACAGAATAAAAATTTTACTTATCTCTTGGAACCATTGACAAAATTATTTTCCTTTTCAAAGAATACATTAGGTTTGTTGGTTTAAATACACACGTTTATTATGAAAAGATATTACCTGTATTTTTTCATTATCTGGATGTTGAATTTGTCTACGATTTTAAGCCAGAAATCCTCGATGATTTTATAGTACATTTGGAGAAATTAAACGAGGAACCTCTTGAAAAGAATGCGGTTTTACTCACATTCTCCCCGACTTCTCGAGTGATTGTTAGCAAATTTCATTTTTTCCGTCTTTAAATTTTTTCTATTTAAATGGAGTTCTTGAAAGAGTTAAATGATATTGGAGAATGTAAGTTTAAAGAGTATAAGAAGTTAAATGAATTGGAAGAAAATAAGAAATACAAAATTTTGAATTTGGAGAAAATAAAAGATAAATTCGGGTTTACAATAATTGCCGAGTTGGAAGATTGTAAAGTACACTTACCGAACAGACTTTTGACTGTTTTGGATGAAAAAAAGATTAAAGAATTAAACAAAAATGAAAAATTACACTTGGTTGTTACTGGAAAGAAGACTATTAAAGATAAAGACTGTGTTACAATTAACTTTGTAGAATAAAGATTTTTTATTAAGATTTCTGGATTTTTTCATTAAAACAGCTTATAAATGTAGAAGCAAACATTGAACAGTAAAACAGCTAAAGATTCGGTTATTTAACATTCGTGCTTTCCTGTTAGATTTCTTAGATTTGTTTATTGTTCAATGGACAGTATTTTACATTGATTTTCTGACTGTCCCAAAAGTGGTCTAGGAACCCCTTACTGTTTGATTTTACAGATTCGTTTATTGTCCTTTAAACAGTATCTTCCCTTGATTTTCTGTCTGTCCCAAAAGTGGTCTAGAACCCTTACATTCATATCTACTTATATATATATATATATATATATATAATATATATATATATATATATATAGAGGGTGTAGTTGTATTATATATATATATATATATATATATATATATATATATATATATATATACCTGTAAATTCCACGCAACTCGAGTACGCTAATGTAAAACAGGTCAATCACTTACAGATTTCCCTCACATTTGAACCTGAGAAGGTATATATTTGGCAGCCAACAAGGGATTCAATCAATACCGAAACATAACAGACTCAGTGAATTGAGTTTGATTGGTCTATTATATGTGGATATACGTTTGCTAAGTGAATTGTAACCGTACACACTTATAAGTTTAGGATTACACGTACAATACAGAGGTATATAAATACATTACATGTAATTAACAAAATGTTTTAGCAGTTGTTTTAATGTATCATTCTTAACAAATTGAAATAATTATTTGGTACGTTTTTTATGTATTTATAAATGGTTAATCAAGGAGTGTTGTACTAGTACCATAAGCATGTGAACTGTATTTGTTGCTATGACGGCTGATAAGTAATCAATGCAAAAAATACAGTCTCTATTCTGTACATTTCTAACTTCTTTTTGAAAAAAATATTAAGCTTCTATTTTACTTGGTTTTGAGTAAGTGCTTAACGAAATATTAGGAAATAATCAGTCTATTTGGAAGTAAGTTCTATCATTAATTTGCAGTTCTTTACGCATTAACTAGCACTTATTTAAAGTTACTCGTAGCTTTTCACCCGATATCCAATTGCATAACATGTACGCCATAGGCATTCACAAGCCGTTTAAATGGCTCAATAAAAACTACTGATAATAGTAATATGTTCAATGGAAAATATTCCTCTCCGTCTCCAGATCAATTTCAGTAATAATAGGGTAGTGGGTCCAAAGAGCAATGCTTTAATATCCTGAAGTATAGAGGAGTTAAAGAGTGTTATGAGGACCTCAGCACTACCTGATAGGTGAGAATGGTTTATTTACTGTGACCAAAACAATTAAATCCAGAACCGACATTAGAACAGTTGCAAATTATCAATTGAGCGTTAAGGAAAGCCTATACATAGGTTGGAGTAAGCCCTGGTAGCTACGAAGCAGTCAACTGTATGTATATCATGTTTATATTATGGCTCGAGATTATCAAAGGCTGTGCACTCTTATATCAACCTTATGCTTTATCTACTAAGGGGGGAGCTTTATTATATGTGTTGCATTAACAATTTTACGTGCAGTAGGAAAGGTTCTTGACTTTAGTATGTTTCAGTTTTATGTTACTCAACTCAAATGTAATGGGGCACGTTCTTACAAATAACATACCCTTGTAACCCAAAAACGTGTTCATAGTATATTTAATTTACACATACGTTGGCGTATAGTCGCTACTAAGTATAACTAAAGGGTCACAAATAAGCCGAGAGAGGAATAAGCCGTTCCCTTTTTCTGTCCCTGGAAATATATAGCCTTCGCGGAGCTTTGGGTCCTCATCATAACTAATGTGGAAAACCATTCTGTCACCAGATTATTTGAAAATCCTTTAGCTTCGATATAAGATAGTATTTATTATGTACCTGGAAATGTTATCCTCGTCAAAAACTCTGAGCAATCCCTAAACTGTATTTTTTTCGTTTCGTATATTTCTAATGGTTTAACAAAAATTACTTTAATAGTTACACCAGGTTTTTTTTTAGATTAGAAAATTGCTCATATTTGTAAAAGTTATCTATGTTATAGTATATTAGGCATCATAATATTATATTGAGTATTTCAATTAGTGACACTAAGAAATATTATATTTAAGATGATCCAAGGGTTTTAAGAAACATAATGTGTTTATCTTACTACCGGTGGATTATTTGGTTAGTTGGTTGTAGTAAAATTTAAATCGGCTCTTTAGACTCAATGATGTGGGTTTTTTCTAAAGTTCGGAGGGAAAAGTGTTGTCTGGCTATCGGTTTAGTCCGGAGATTATTTTTGTCAGGGAGTTGCAATTAATTACCGTATTTTTGAGTTTAATACTTTGGAATTTCAACCCAAAAGTTTTGACATTTGACGTCTCGTTTTGTGGCTTTAAACCGCGTTTGGATGTTACGACTCAAAAATATTACTAAACCATAGGAATGGTTAAACACTTTTTTCGGATTTGTCTCAGATTTTAGCAAAGTCCTCTGGTTGGGCCGCTGAAAGACGAAACTCAGGGAAACAAATACCAGGCCGGGTCAGCCATTGTGAATATATTTTAAAAAGTGATTTTAATGAAGAAATTTGCTTGCTTTAAAGCGTATTTTAGTGGTTACGTACTAAACGTAATGCATTGTGCACAATTTTTAAGTTTCTAATATAAGTGGGCTTAGACTTCCCACATAATCAGTACAAAACAGAAGGTTTTTAAAAAGTTGAAGGTGATATTAGGTTACCTGAAGATTACTTACACCAAAGACGGTTAATCTTTTATCATTTCTAAATAAGTTTAACTTCGATGTTGTTTCATGTCACACAGAAACTTTTATCCAGGGAAAGGTTAGGTTACCAGAGGATTTAATGAAACAGGGGCTATTGCCCTTCCAGGGAAATGTGAGTTCCAATTTATAAGAAAAAAGTATACCAAAGTAATGGGTTGATCAAAACAGGATTTCGTTTGTGGACCGTGTGCAGTTTATGGTGAAGTTATGCGTATAAATAATGTAGAACTGATCACTCATACCAATTATATTAAAATTTCAATTCATCAATGTCGTAGCGCGCCGACATTGTTACCCAATTATACCAATGCCCGTCACCGTCCACTCTTGCCCTGTTCTGCATAAAAGAATAGCCCCATTGAGTGAACCTTTTATCTCCCATGGTGGACTGTTCACCGCACGGACCGGACGACAACGCTGCAGGCAGGATGAAACTTAATAACAAAACAGCTGGTGGAGATTGATTAAGTTGAGGAGAGCTTGCGAGTGACTGGATTGCGATCGGTGCTGTGTGTTGTCTACGTAGCGCCGCGCTCCCTTTCAGCTTCGCTGGATTTTTACGGGAAGTCCGACTAAATTAAAATGAGCACCAAGGTGAACTACTACCATATATATTTTCCTTGAGTTCTCCGGTCCACTCTTACGGTGGAAATTCAATATTACTAATTTTACAAGATTTAAAACACTACTCAAGATTATAGAATCACTCAAACTGAGCCTCCCTTGGAAAAACTGTGCTAGGGTTTGAAATTTGAACGTGTAAAGCGTAAAACGTGGCCATTATACTTTTAATAGTTAATCAATCTTACCACTAATAATTTGTTTAAAGTATTTGTTTCAAAAACCAGATTTACGCTCTAACTATGTGTGACAAACATGTTCTAAGAGAAAGAGGTAAACTTATTAAATAAAGTACATATGTTGAGAATTAAATGGTCAACAACTTGAACTTGTTATAACTGCCAATGTTTTTAAAATTGTATTTAATCGAAGAAATATTAATCTCTTTTATAGTAAATATAAGTAGGTATTTTAATTATATAAATACATACAAGATCGCATAAAATACAACCATGAATTGACATATATTTTGTAACAGACCGTGTAACAGTCCCTAATATTGACTGTGTCACGAGTTTCATGTTTAGTACGATACAGATAGTTTTCTCAAACGTTGCTCTTCTTAATGTATCGAATGTTTTATTTGTAACCTTTAAAAGTCAAGGTAAATATTTACCTCAAGCTATTAAATTAAATTAGTCTTTGATATCATATATAAATTTATAAATTCAATTTTATTTATTATAACTGCCTATTATGTTAAAATCATAACTGTGTACAATTGTAGGGTTACTTTTAACTGTTTATTTATTTTACGACAGTGTTTATTAGCCTTTGATATGGAAACAAGGTCAAGCTTACATATTCTCTATGGATCTATTATAGCCAGAAATGTGCATAAATACAGGTTAGATTCCTTATTCCCCCTAGAGTATTGGTTTGCCTTAATCAGCTGAATGATACATATCTAGCAATAGAATATTTTCTTTTGCTTTCAAAATCTAACAAAAAACCTTAAATGTGTTTATTTTTAAATGTGTTTCATTGTTTGTTTTTCACAATTTGTTATGTAAATGTCCCCATCTTCAAATTTTTTTTATTGCTACTGAGAACTGTTGTTTATCTGATGTTCTCCTGTTGGTTTGAACATATTAATCAGTGGCTTTTTTGGGGATTTGGTAAGGGGTAACACTTTCTGGACTGCGCCCCGGAGCCTGGTGGACTTATTGCCGAGCCCGCTAGTGGTGTAACTTCCAGCTTGCCACTTAAGACCCCTGACACTGGGATCCTGGCTCCTAGCCGTGCCGCCTTACACCTACCTACTAACCGCACCGCGGAATCCGCTCTCGCCCGCGCCGCGCTCTCTCCGCGCCACGGTTCTGGAGCGCCCGGGACCGTAAGTAGGCCTTTTGTGTTTGTTACTCCCAGTTTGGTGAGTACAGACCTTGGAATTAATTTCACTCAGAGTAGCTCTTATGGATTAGTGAGTCGGACCGCGGACTAGAATGTCTTAATTCTGGCGACCAGGAGCCTTTTGTATTGTGGAAGGAGCCACTTTAAAAATTTTGTGTTTCAACGCTAACCCCTCCCAGGACGTTAATCTGCACACCTTAGTGCCAATATATAGTGTATCTTTAGTTATATTTACTTGTGTTCGTCCTATTATTTACATGTCTAGGCCATTTATTGTGGCATGTGTTTATTGTAATTTAATTTATGTAATGTTTGAATGTTGTTTTGAGGAAGTGGAGCGCTCCCTTACCCATAAATAGAGTTCATTTAGCCATTTTTTGTTAATTCTCTCTAATAAGTGGTAACATTGGTATCTTCCGCTATATTTGTTGTTGATTATTTTCCTGTTCTAAAGCATGTTACTTACTGTAAGGCATGGAATTACTTGTGATAAATGTCATAACAATTCCTAGCACATAAATAATTAGTTTAATTGCAAACATTTTGAGTGGTTTATGTTTTCTTTTTGTTCAGTCTCCATAGTAAACTGGATTTAGAATAACCTCCGCATAAGTTATTAGGGGTCTATATTTAACATGTATACTTCAGAATATTTCAATATCTATAACTATCTGTGTAGTCCCAAGAGGCCTGGTTGACACAAAAAAAATAGCTTTTAGTTGGTTATGGTTAGTAGGGAGTCCTGATTGGTACTTTCCTTGGAGAATGCAGGGTACTGTTTGCCTTGTTGGAAGCCCTTGCACTGTTAACCCTGTCCTACAACAAGGTGGCGCCCTTTTTTCCTCCCTCACCGAAGCAACCTTAAAGAAGAAGAAGTACGTAATCGTAAGTGTTACCCTTTACCCCTTACGGAGCGCGCTGTCAAGGACCAACCCCCCTTTCTCCACCTGAGTGATACCGGACTATTTGCACAATTCCCCTAGGGGAGACGCCACGTTGCAAAAATAGGCACCCCCTGCCTAACGTGGGGCCTGGAATTAGTTTGGAGTAATCTGAAAGGTAATAGTTAATAAAACTGTAGCATTTTTTTTATTTGTCCCTTCATACTTCGTGTTTTGTAGTAAATATTAACTATGTTCTATGAACACTGTGAAACTGTTGCTGCTGATGGATGATCGTTTGCATTAGTGGTTGCTTGGAATAAGTAGTTATTCAACATTTCCTTAACAAAAACACAAAATGTACTATAAAAACCCTAATTTATCAAACAAACTTAATTTCTCCTTTTCCAGTTATGGAATAATTCTGACATTTGGCTTTTGAATTTCTGTGTTTTGGTCCATTGTTGTAGTTTATTTGGACAATCATAATCTCGTATTTATTGTTTGTTGTGACACTTATTGAAGCGTACTCTTTCGAAAATTTTAATTTTAAATAACGCTCATGTTGGTTTTGTGACCTTTTAAGGGATGTTTATATTTTTTGAGTTTGGGAATACTTATGAGTATTTCTGTTCCACTCTTTGAATTTTTGTATCTTAATCTAAATATGGTAGTGTCCTTATCCACCTGCGTTAAAAACAGGAAATGTTTTTATCTATGAGACTGAAGATTAGGGGAATCTTCCCTCTGGAGGTACAGCCGAGATTTTGAAGAAAACGACTTTTCTCAGTAGTTTTAGCAGTTCGAAAATAAACGCCAATAGAGGAGACTGTTGTAGTTAAATTCGTTGGATACGGATACAGAAACTAGAGGAGTGTGAGGCAAAGTACCCCAGGATTTATACAGCCACTTTGTTGTAGTGACTAATGAGGGGAATTTAATAAACGATATAATGAGTATCCATCGTATTCGTTGCCACACGCCTATGGCATTTATACCTTCCGAGCTGATAGGATACCAGTGGGTGCGACGGGGCGGGATGAATGATCAGGAGCAGACCAAGCAGTGGCTTAGTTGGGCTAAAACTGCAAAGGGATTGTTTGGACTCTTTCAAGGACCTTCTAAGTCTGCGGCTAAGGTCGGATTCTCCTGGAACTAACAAGACTTCCCTATAACAGCTGGCAATCCACAACCCCAGCCAGATTCAGATAAGCGGACGGGTCCTCTCTTTGTCCCCAACGAAAGTTCTTTTTTATAGCATTTTCTGGCTCAATCGTTTCACCAGAAGAGGAAAAAGAAAGAAACACATGAAGAGGAAGGAAGACTTGAAGAGAAAGAGGAACGTCAAGACGGGATGCAGCTACAAACATTTGAAAAGCACATGCAAGGATATACTGGATTCGCCAGGAAGAGATGAAGCTTCAAGAGGAACGAAGAAAACAGGAAGAGAAGTGGAAACAAGAAATGTGAGGGAAAGAAGGACTACAAGAAGAGAGAGACAACAGCAAGAGATGTAGATGGCAAAAAAGAAGAGTGGAGGCGTCACCTCCAAAGAAGGACCGGAAGAATGCAGGGGAAAATCATTCTTCGATGGGAAAGAGTTGGTTCAAGACTGGCCCCGCCAAGACGAACTCTTGCGATATTTAGAAGGAACTAAAAAGAGAAGGCCTCACGCCTCCCAGATAATGTAACCTGTGCTATAAGTGGGGCCTGAAATTCGACAACTATCCCTGGTCCTAGCAGTCGCAGCCTTCTTGGAAAGGGAGTCGAAGGAACTTCGTCGAGCCCAAGGAGTAAAACTACACCAAGAAACTTTTATGACTCGGCTGTGTTGTCTCGATCTCTTTTGCCTGGCCCCGCCGCTTGTATGGGTATCGTGGCAGCTCCCCCACCCCCCTCGCTAACAGGATTCCGGTCATGGCATCAACTAACGAAGGAACTGCGAGAAGAAAGTCTTTCAAAACCTGCTGATTACGATCTACGGCTTCCATCAGGAGATTATTCAATATGAGTACAACGGAGACAACGTAACGCTCACTGGCCTTGGACCTCTACATTCGCGGCTGTGGAAGGCCTTGTAATGGCAGGACTTGCTGTTCCCCGTTCCCGAGAGTACTCGTCTGGCCACAGATCTTACAACAACCTCCATCCGCAGTTTGCAGGATAGATTGGCTTTTATTTAGCAATCCAAACTCTAGACTCAACTTCGATTGCCATGGGGACGTCGAGTCTGAAGCTGGACCGGTTAAGCAATGACGAGAAAACAGATCTCAACGAAGTGAGGTAACGCTTGAACCGGACCTGCGCCTATCAAGATCCAAGTCGTCGCAGAGTAAATCACCCAAGGACGAAGTAAGCTGACATCAAGGCATCACCCACGACGCAGATCGCGAGAGGTATCTTGTTGGAACATTAGAGGAGAGAAAGGCCATGCGTTTTTCCGATTTTTGTCGCAAGAACCAAGAAGAAGTTCTGTTTTTTTGGCTGTGGCAAGGAACACACATTTTGAAAACGAGAGTGCCCTAAATGTACTCCAAAAAAAACGAGTAGGGATGGGAGTCAGGAGCTCAGTGGGTAGTGCCTCGTCTCCCAGTCCCTAGCGAGAATTCCCCCACTATAGACTATCTTTTGCATACTTTTCAGTCAGACCCTAGTACCGTATTTTGAGGGATGAAGTTAGAGTGTTTTTGGTCGAGAGATTAACTGTGCACTTCTAGACCTCCGGTGCTTCCCAAGCACGTTTTTTCTTGGAGGAAAAGGATTGAGTGGATTTTGGAAAAGTTCCCTACGCGCCTTAAGACTGCTTTCTGGACGTTTTTGTAGAGACTGTCGCTGACTCTAACAGAACACGAGGTCAGAGGGATTTTATGTAGATGCTGCCCATCCTCTCTAATGGGTAGAAAACCGAGAACTTGAAGTGTATGTGTTGTTCCATCAATTGCAGACAATCTTTGATATTGGGCATGAAGCGATTTTTGGGAGCGCATGCACATAGTAGCTGATATGCGTAATCGAAGAATTGGGAGTTTGCTCCAAGGGAGACGCCGTTCTCTATGTAGCGCTATTGAAGGGATTACGTCTGAAGAACCACTTGACCCCGGAAGAACGAGGAAGACCTTCAAGACCTACTAGAAGAGCAACCTTTAAAAATGAACCATCTACGTTAGGGATAGGACTGATCGTGTCAAGCAACGTCAATAGACACGGGAGACGCGCAACCCATCAAGCAACGATAATTAATAAACGTATCCCCAGGCTCGCCAAAAAATTGATAAATGAAGGAGTTGGAGCCGTATGTTGCAGCTGGGAGAGTCCGTATGAACCGTCCCAAAGCGCTTGGTCATCGGCCAATGAATGTTGTTGGACAAGCCTGATGGTAGCAAGAGATTCTTGGTGTAGATTTTAGGGCAGTCCAAGCGCCGTAAGCCGCAAGGATGCTTATCCCCCTACCACAAGTTACCACCATTCTGGACCGACTCAGAGATGCTCGATTCTTGTCAAGTCTCGATATCAAAAGTGCCCTGATTGGCAGATAGAGTCAGGAAAGTAAGCTAAGCAAGGAGAAGACGGCTTTTGTGGCGATCTCCCAGGTCGTGGCCTCTATCAATTTGTGACGATGCCCTTTGGACCTGTGTGGGGCTCCTGCAACGTGGCAGCGTTTTTGTGGACTACCCGTTTTGGGACCCGACCTCGAGTCCGAACGTGTTTATTTTGATACTACTTTAGACCGATATTTGTAGTAGGAACATCTACATTTGAGGCGCACCACCTTGGGATATTGTCGGAAATCTTTTAGGGAGAAGGGGGGGGGGGGGGGGGGGGGGGGGGGGGGGGGGGGGGGGGGGGGGGGGGGGGGGGGGGGGGGGAAAAAAAATATCCGAGCAGCCAAACTCACTCTTAATAGGGAGAAGTTTGCAAATGTTACTGTCGAGAAGAACTTAAGTTTACTTGGGCTACCTCGTCGGTGGTAGATTGGAACTGAGGGTTGATCCCGATAAGATCAATGCGGTTGTGTAAATTCCCACCCCACGGAATCAAAAGGAAGTTGAGACAATTAATACGGGCATGGCGTCTTGGTATCGCCGTTTTATACCCAATTTCCGCTCCTCGAAATGCATCCGCCTAACGGTCACCTCTCGTCATGGAGAAATACCAAGTTTGAGATGGACTGAAGAAGCACGAAAAGGCATTATTCCAGGACATAAAATCCTGCCTGATAACAGCCCCGATATTGTCTTGTCCAGAGTTTTTGCTAAGAATCCCTCTCACGATTTCCTGTGATGCCTCTGGCGTTGGGATAGGTGCGGTACTTAGCCAGGAGTACGAACATGGAGAAGGAGTCGTGGCCATACGCTAGCCGTACTTTGACGCACGCCGAAGAACAGAAGTAATTACAGCCACGGAAAGAGAGTGTCTGGCGGGTGATCGTGTGGCTGTTGAGAAGTTTCGGCCATATGTGGAAGGTACGAGGTTCAACCGATGTTCAAGCCGACCACTATAGCCATACTCTGTCTGGCTAAAACAATCTGAAAGATCCCGCCTGGACGATTGGCACGCCTGGGCTCTCATACTCACAACCTACGACTTTCCGCCTAGTCCACAGGAAAGGCCAGGACAACTATAGTGCCGGATCTACCTATCGAGGACAACTCCACCTGACCTCCCCACTGAAGAACCGTGCGGTGTGATGCCCCATCCTCATTTTTTCCCTCCAAACTTAAAGATCATTGGTATAACCAACTCCATGCTGCAGAACGTGGTTAGCTAACCCCAGAACAGTAAATAGCCAGTGGCCGAACTGAGGATGGGAAAAGTCTTTGGAAGAGAGTGACCACTTTGGAGCCTTCTGCTTACGAAGATGATAGATTGGAGATTGGTTATCCCGAAAGAATCTCTTCGTTCTCAAACTCTAGCCGAATGTCACGATAAAACCAACCGCTGGCCCACCATGCGTTTCTGAAAACCTACTCAAACGGATGCAGCAGCGTTATTACTGGCCCAAGATGCGGAAGGATGTGGCTAACATACGTTGCTCGATGTAGATGTCCTGTCAGCGCATAAAATACGACCAACAACTCCCGTGGCTGGTGTGGAATGGGAACACAACGTGGTGTGAACGCTCCCTGGCTAATGATTGCATGCAGACTTAATAGGAACCAATTACCTCTGTCATTGAAGGGATTTAAGTATCCTAGTTATTCATCACTCGAATACTTTCCACTTAAGTATTCTGTTTTGCGTCCCTTGCGAGGCTGCTACAGACGCGACAGTGTGGATACTCCAAACACTTAGAGGAATGATATTTTCATGGGTTTTTTTTTTTTATGGCGTCCCCGGCCTTACCATTATAATTGCGATTAATGGCTCAGAATTCCATCCGGACAAAGCCCGATGACCAACCTTAGCAAAACAGTATAACATCCAAGATCCTTTTAAACGGCCAGTCGCCATCCCCAAGCCAATCCGGCAGAGAAGGGTTGGAATCGGACATTGTTACTATGTTAAGGGCATACGTGAAAGACCCAACCACCGAGAATGGGACAAGTACATAACCAAAGCTAGGATTTGCTGCTTGAGGACAGCGTACCCACGAGGACTACACAGTATAGTTCCGCCAGAGTTTCCTGAACTTCGGGCGAGAACTCGCCACTCTGCTGGTGCAGGATTTTGAGGTTCTTGAGGGATAGGCTTCTGTGGTACCCTCCTTCTCCAGAAGATTCAAGGCATTATGGTGACAAGCTACAAGAGTCTGAAGCACATTTTATCAAGAGGTTGCCTGATAGGTATAAAGGAATGCCCATGGACGGAGAGCTCGTCGCTATAACCTTCGTAGAAGACCTGTAACATACTACCGAGTGGGGTGATGTCCGTTCCTGCAAAAGGAATTACCCACAGTCGGACGCAACAAAGTATGTGTGTTTTTTTTTGTGTGTGTTGCTCAGCGAAGCCTAGCACCTAAATATGTAAGGGACCCCCTTTTTTGGGTGGCTTGAGGGAAAGTATCTCCTTTGGTATACCCCTGGCTGATATGAAAGGTAAACGTAATCGGGAAATGGCATGTGGCTGACCTCAAAAGGTTTCATCAAGTGAAAGAAAATTTGGGAAATTTTCTACAGGCAGGGGGTATTTGTGACGTGTGTGACAGTTTATGTGTGAGTTATGGTAATAAATTAATGTAGAACTGATCACTCTACTATTATATAAAATTTCAATTCATCACATGTCCGTAAAGTCGCGGCCGACATTGTACCCAATAAGTACACAATGCCCGTACGTCTAACTCTTGCCCTGTTCTGCATAAAAGAATAGCCCCATTGAGTAACCTTTTTATCTCCGGTGGACTGTTCACCCCTCGCACGACCGGACGACACGCTAGCGGCAGGTGAACTTATAACAAACAGATCTGGTTGGATTGATTAGTGAGGAAGCTCTGCGAGTGACTTGGATTGCGCGTCGGTGCTGTGTGTGTCTATCAACGAGCCCTTCATGCCTTCGCTGGATTTTTCGGGAGCCGACCTAATAAATTGGCCAAGGTGAACTACCATATATTTTTCCTTAGTTTTCATCGTCACTCTTTAAAACTGTGAATTCAATATACTAATTTTAAAGTTTTAAAACAACTACTCCAAGATTATAGAATCACTCAACTGAGTCCTTTGGAAAAACTGTTTAGGGTTTGAATTGGAACGTGTAAAGCTAAAACGCGTGGCTGGCATTTACTTTTAATAGTTAATAATCTTACCTAATAATTTGTTTAAAAGTATTTTGTTTCCAAAACCAATTACGCCTAACCTATGTTGACAACAATTCTAAGAGAAAGAGGTAAACTTATTCAAATAGTACATATGTTTGAGAATTAATGTCACAACTTGAACTGTTATACACTGCAATGTTTTATTAAATGTTTTAATCGAAGAAAATTAATCTCTTTTATAGTAAAAGTATGGTATTTAATTAGATAAATACATAACACAGTCGCATAAAATACAACCATGTATTGACATATATTTTGTAACAGACCGTGTACAGACCTAATTTTGATGTGTCACAGTTTCATGTTAGTAACGATACAATAGTTTCAAAAAACCGTTTTCTTCTTAATGTAATCAATGTGTTTAATTTGTAGATAAAAAGTCCAAGGTAAAAGTTATTACCTCAAGCTATTAATAATGTAGGTCTTTGATATCCATATTTTTTAAATTTATAAACATTCAATTTTTTTATTTATACTGCCTATTTAATGTTTAAATCATAACTGTGTACATGTAGGGTACTTTAACTGTTTAATTATTTTCGAACAGTGTTTATTAAGCCTTTGATATGAACAGTCAAGCTTACAATTTCTCATGATTTTATAGCCAGAAATGTGCATAAAGTACAAGGTAGATTTCCTTATCCCCTAGAGTATTGTTGCTTAAAATTACAGGTCTGAATATACATTCATAGCATAATAGTTTTCTTTATTGCTTTCAAACTAACAAAAACCCCCCTAACGTGTGTTTATTTTTTAAAAATGTTTCATTGTTGTTTTTCATTTTGTATGTAAATTGGTCGCTATATTCATTCAATTGCTACTTGAGAACTGTATGTTTATCTGATGTTCTCTGTTTGGTTGAACATATTAATCAGGGCTTTTGGGATTTGGTGTAATGGGTACACATCTTCTGGACCTGCGCCCGGAGGCCTGGTGGACTTTATTGCCCGGTGAGCCGCTAGTGGGTACTGTCCAGCTTGCACTAACCTCTGACACTGGGATCCGCTCTCGCCGCGCGCCGCGCTCTTCCCGCCGCCACGGTCCCTGGACCGGAACGTAGTAGGCCTCTTTGTGTTGTTACTTCCCAGTTGGTGAGTACAGACATTGGAATTATTTTTCAACAGAGTGCTCTTTATGAGGATTAAGTGAGTCTGCGACGCGGACTGTATGTCTAATTCTGGACCAGGAGCCTTTGTATTGTGGAAAGGAGCCCTTAAAATTTGGTTCAAACAAAACGCTAAACCCCTCCCAAACGTTAACCTTGGCACACCTTAGTGCATTAGAGTGTATCTTATAGTATACTTTACTTGTGTCGTCTATTAGTTTACATGTCTAGTCTAGGCCATTTATATTGCATGTGATTATTGTATTTATTTTTATGTAATGTTGAAAATGTTGTTTTGAGGAAGTGGAGCGCTTCCCTACCATAAATAGAGTTCATTTAGCCATTTGTAATTCTCTCTAATAAGTGGTTTCAACATTGTATCTCCCCCCTTTCGCTATATTTGTTTGTTGATTATTTTCTGGTCTAAAGCATTTACTTACTGGTAAGGCTGGATTACTTGTGATAATGGTCATACAATTCCTGCACATAAATAATTAGTTTAATTGCAAACATTTTGAGTGTTTTTGTTTTCTTTTGTTCAGGTCCCTAAGTAACTGGATTTAGATAACCTCGCATAAGTTATTAGGGGTCTATATTTTAACATTTATATTCAGAATATTTCAATACAACTATCTGTGTAGTCCCAAAGGCCTTGGTTGAACAAAAAAAATAGCTTTAGTTGTATGGTAGTAGGGAGCCTGCATTGGTACTTTCCTTTGGAGCAGGGGTACTGTTCCTTGTTGGAAGCTCCCTGCCTGGTACCACCTGTCCTACAACAAGGTGGCGCCTCTTATCCCTCACCGAGCAACCTTAAAGAAGAAAGAAGAGTTACTAATCGTAGGTTACCCCTTTACCGCTTACGGCGTCGCCTGTCAAGGACCACCCCCCTTTCTCCACCTGAGTGATACCGGACATTTGCACAATTCCCCTAGGGGAGAACGTTTGTTTAAATTGGTAATAAATACATAAAATCAACAGACATTAATTTGTAACAGAATGTTAATTTTGAGAAAATTGATATAATTTCAAAGTCTAAAATACATAAGAATTCCACCGATAATTTTCTTACTTAATGAACCTTTCCAAAAGTTCAGTATGGCTTATTTTACTCCTTTATACCCAGGAATTCAGGCGAAATCTTTTCGCTAGCTGTAACTCGACTAACGAAGCGTTTTTCGGAACCTATGTTTATATAACATTTTTTTCATTATTTTTACTTAGTAAAATGTGCTGGTAGAAGTGGGGTGAGAACTTCATGAATCACCCTGTATATTACATTAATTAGTTGTAAGACAAGCTTCCCCCCCCCCCACCCCCCCCCCATGTTTTCCGTGGTTACAAAAACCACTGCTGAAACTATAAACTAGTTGGACTCATGATATACTTCCGGGGTACCAATCCCCTTGACAGTAGGTCAGGGATATTGTATTATACAACTTTTAATAACCTATACAGTACTGTAAAAAATCAATGAAAAGTAAAATTATCAGACAAGTTCTAAGGCTTATTGAGACTGAATTCACATTGCTGACCGAAGATGTGTACTGGGGTCATTCAGGCAATGGTTCACTCCACGAGGGTGAGAGCCCTCTCTCCCTCAGCCCTAAGCCCTCTCCATCTAGAAGTGTAAACTGACACTATTATTCAGAACGACTCAGTCTATTATGTCCTGAAACAGAAGTTAAATTAATATTAGTTTACAATGTGCAAAGTAAATATTTAAGGGTGATAACTGAAATTTAATTAGGTATTCTACCACTATATCACATCTATTGGCAATTTCTTATCTCTTTTATAGTGAAAAGAGCGCTCTGTTATTACATTCAGTAACTAAATAAAAAATTCCAAATATTATAGAACCTTATTATCTTAAATATTTATCAATATCGTTTTGATAAATATTGTATTTAAACAAATGCTCTTAATTTATTTAGGAGTTTTAATGTTAAAACAGCTAGCATACACTAATTTCAACGCATTTTTTAATTGAACCTACTGGTTATTCAAGAAGGATTTTTGTTACATATAATTTAGAATATTATCCTCTTGAAAATCTTTATAACTTTTATCAAATATTTATGAAAGGATCCAAAGAATTCCTACAGATAGTTACAATATCAATTAATAATTGTAAACAGGTTCTTTCTGTACACTTGGGGTACAGAGAGAATTGAAAACAACCCAAAATACAAGATGTTCTGTTTTTCTTACAATCACAATAATTAGTTTTACTATGATAATATTCACGAAACAAGAAAAACCGGTAAAATAATAACAAGGATTCGAATTTAATTTACTCTGTAATGCGTTATCTTTACATATGAACTGTTCTAGTGCTTTGTGCTGTGATTATAGGTTGCTAAAACTAGGATATGTAATGATTTGGGCAACGAGAAATATTAGGAAGAGAAATGGTGATATCTTTGTAATAAAAATAACTCATCCATATATGTCCATTGCATTCATTGTCCTGGTACTGCTTCTGATCATCACTGCTTATTCCTGGTGATGCTTCTTTTGGAGTTAGCGACGCGATGTTTGTTAATGTTGCGATATATCGCTTTGGAATTAATAAATAGTTAAGAGCAACACAAAAATACCTATCGTTTGTTGTTTTCCATGGAAATAAAACAATATTTGTATCCACTGTCTTTGTTGTCGCAATTTCGTAGGCTTTGCAAGTGTATGAGCACTTCTAGTACGAGTTATTATACTTCCAACGACAAGTTGAGTGCCTTGTTGCTACGATTAACAAAATTTGTTAAAAAGTGTACAATTAGTGCCATTGTAATTTACTCTGGTCTTAACATTTTTTTTTTTTTTTTTGTAACAGAGGGCCAGGTTTCCTAAGCCTGGTAGTTGCCTCTCAGCCATCCGGCTTATTGTGCACCCTCTCCCAGGTTTAAGCTGTATCAAATCCCAGGCCTTTACAAAACCATGAGATCTTCTGAACAATGCTTTCCTGTTCCAACCCCTCTTCCGTATGCATAAGAACACCTAGGGATTTTGAGCGTTTGCTCTGTAATGCCGGACATTCAAATATGACATGCTTGGCTGTTTCGTCAGCCTCGCCACATTTCCTGCACAGTGGTTCCTGAAATGGAATACCTACTCTGTTCAGGTGACTTCGGAATATCCAATGACCTGTAATAAAACCAGTCACCTTTCGGATCTCCGTTCTACTCATTCTAAGGCATCTGCTACAATGTTCCTTGATGGTCCCTTGGCCAACCATGACTGTAATTCCTGCACAGTGTTTCCTGAAATGGAATACCTATTCTGTTCAGGTGACTTCGGAATATCCAATGACTTGTAATAAAAACCAGTCACCTTTCGGATCTCCGTTCTACTCATTCTAAGGGCATCTGCTGCAATGTTCCTTGATGGTCCCTTGAGCATCCGCTTTGCTTGTACATTCCCCTCAGTATTTCTCCAATGTTGTAGGTGTTTGTTAACCATCCACTTGGTAACTGATCTACGTGCTAAGTTATATGAGACCCCACACGTTGGTTCAGGACCGGTAAGAGTTAGCACAACAGCAGTTGGCTCCCAAGTTAGCACAACTGTCTGCCCCTTCATTACCTGTGATTCCTCTATGTCCAGGCACCCAAGTTAGAGTAACTTTATTGGTTTTCGCCAGCAATTTCATGACCTTATGGCATTCCCAAACTGTCTTCGAATTACAGTCATGGTTGGCCAAGGCCTGCACAGCAGCCCTGCTGTCCGAGTTAATGTAGATGGTTATGCCTTTGTAGCCCCTTTCCACATTAACTCTTGCACATTCTGCAAGGGCTGTAACTTCAGCCTGAAAGACAGTTGCCAGTTTACCTAGGCTAAAGCTTAAATTAACACTAGGTCTGACTCCCCAGACCCCTGCCCCAGTACCCTTCAGAGTCTTTGACCCGTCCGTGTACCAGGTTAGAGCCTTCTTCATGTAGTAAGGCTCACCTTTTGACCATTCCTTCCTTTCAACAATGTTGACTTGAAATGGTTTTTCCCAGTCCGTAACCTTTGCCATTCTGTCAGACATAATTTCTAGAATATCCAGTTTGAGAATGTCAACGATCTTGGAGTGCTTACTAGCATGGTGATGATGCCAGTTCCCATTGCACTTCAGTCTGTAGGCAGCCATCCTAGCCTCTCCTATGACGAATATGTCTAGGGGTGGGAGGTTTTAGCACTACTTTCCATAGCAAGCGGTTGGTGTTCCTCTCATGGCGCCCATTGTCCCCAAGCATGCCAACCGCTGTACCTTTGACAGGTTTTTTGCGGCAGTCACCTGTTGGACTTTTGGCCACCATACCACTGAGCCATACACCATCATTGGTCTGATGACTCTGGTGTACAGCCAATGTGACATGTCGGGGTCTAAGCCCCCGTGTGCATCCTACCGCACGTCTCACCATCATCAATGTAGTCTGAGATCGGCTGATTATGTATTCCAGATGACTATTCCAAGTGAGTTTATCATCTAGTTTGACTCCTAGATATTCGAACTCCCTGCTTATCTGTATCTGGCCCCCACATAGGACTGGCTGTGTGATTTCCAGTTTTTTCCTACTTGTAAATGGTATCATGACGGTCTTCAAGGATTCACTGCAAGTCCTTCTTCGTCACACCATCGCTCCGCAATGGCCAGTGCTCTCTGCATCATTTCCAGACACGTAACCATATGCTTGCCTCTTACGAGTATGACATCATCTGCATAGCCTTGAGCATACATACCCTGTTCATTCAGAGTCCAGAGTAAG
Organism: Homalodisca vitripennis; assembly: GCF_021130785.1. NCBI lineage: Eukaryota > Metazoa > Arthropoda > Insecta > Hemiptera > Cicadellidae > Homalodisca > Homalodisca vitripennis. The sequence continues at coordinate 93,875,094 of NC_060214.1, forward strand.
TCATCCACAACTATGTTCCACAGGCTTGGTGATAATACACCTCCTTGTGGACATCCTCGCTGCGTTTTGACCTCTCTTGTGACTCTGCACAGAGATGCCTGTGCTCTTCTGCTCTTAAGCATGTTATTTATCCATCTAACAACAGTTTTCTCCGTACCCCTGGATGTAAGCTTAGACACTATAGAGTGAATACTCGTATTATCAAAAGCTCCTTCTATATCCAGGAATACTGCTAAAGCTATTTCCTTTTGTTCAATAGCTTGCTCAATCTTGCCAACCAGACAGTGTAGGGCTGTTTCACAAGAGATATCTTTCTGATAGGCATGTTGATTTGGATGTAAGGGACGGTTGATGAGGACTGTGTCCCTTAAATGCCTATCCAGAACCTTCTCCATGGTCTTGACGAAGAAGGGTGTTAGGCTTATTGGTTTATAAGCCTTTGCAACCTCATAGGAGGGTTTACCTGGCTTCGGGATAAATATAACCCTAGAGTCCTCCAGGATGAGGGTATGACTCCTGTCGCTAGACTAGTTCTAAACAGTCGTAGAAGCAGAGGTATCACCAAGTTCCCACTTTCCTGTAGTAAAGCAGGAAAAATGCCATCGGTACCTGGTGATTTGAACGGCTTAAAAGACTCCAGGGCCCGTTTTTATCCCTAAGTAGTTGATAATAGTCTTTGCACAGTTCCAGTCCTCCTTAGACGAGCTATCTCTACGTTCTCGCCGCCATTCACTAACAACTGTTTCACTGGTTTGAAAAGATCCTGGGAAGTGTGTATTCAGTAAACACTGAAGAGTCTCCTCAGGATCCTTGGTGTGAGTCCCATCTTCCCTAAGTATAGTACCCACCACATTTATTGGGCTTCGAGCTAGGACTTTTTGGAGTTTTGCACAGTCAGGTACCTTATCAATACTCTGTCAGAATTCTCTCCACGAGTTTCTCTTAGCTCTTCTAACCTCTTTATTGTACTCTGTTAGGGCAGCAGAGTACCTATCCCAGTTCCCTGCAAGTTTGCATGCATTATATGCTCTGCGAAGGTTTTTCCTCAAGGTTTCCAGCCCCTGGTTCCACCAACATGCTTTTTCCTTGAGTTTTTTTCTATCACGGGGCAGGCTTTGTGGTACGATTCTTTCATGGCGTTTTGCAAAGAGTTCGCCATGTCCTCGACCCCTTGCCTCTGATACCCATTTTCCCTTACTAGATTACTTTTTAACTCTGCATTGAAAGCTACCCAATCTGTTTTCTTTGGGTTTCTATAGGTCTCATTTATTTTGTACTACCTCGTCTCAAAGGTGATATACCTATGATCTGAAGCAGATGCTTCATCTAGCACACTCCAGTTTAAAAACTTTAGTTGCAATATAGTTGCTAGCCAGAGTTATATCTAAGACCTCTTCTCTTACCCCTGTACCTCTTCTTTGTACAAAAGTTGGTTTACGGCCTTGATTCATAATAACTAAGTTAGATTCTACTATACAATTCAAGAGGCACTCTCCCCGATTGTTGATGTTGCTGCTCCCCCAAGCGGTGTGGTGGGCATTCGCATCACAATTGACAATCAGGTGCCTCCGCGTAAGGGTTCTGAACTCCACAATCCGCCTCATCTCCGCAGTTGGCGGTGGTTCTGGAGAATCGTATGGGAGGTAAACCGCTGCAAACAGGATTCTGATGTTGCCATCACCTGTCTACAAGTGAACCTCTGTCACGGCTGTGTCTCTAGAACACATTTGTGCCATTTTTTAGTGATTTGATTTTGTTACTGACATATATACATGCTCTAGGGTTGTTTACTGCCAGAATCGTATATCAAATTACCTTTAGCGGTGCTCATCCCCATCACACGACTGCCTACGGTCCATGGTTCTTGGATCAGGACCACGCCTATGTCGTCAGCCAGGATCTTCTGGCAGAGTGTTTGCCGTAGCTGCTCTGCTGTGGTGTAGGTTTATCTGGAGCACCGCTGTCATCCTCTATTGGTCGTTACCTCCCTGCGGGCTGGTACGGAATGAGTTTTCCCTTGCTCTGGGGCCCCAACACCAACCAAGTTCCCTTTTGAGGAACCGGCTTCGTTGTGTGGTTTTATCAGAGCTCGGTTTTCCTCTTCCCACCTCTTCTTTTTTGGCTCTTCCGGCCGAACTTCGCCTTCTGACAAGAGAAGTCTGTCTTCCTCCATTGGGGTCATCTCAGACACTCTTAGTTGCTCAATCAGTAGCTCTTCTGGTTGAGTTTCGCTTACCTCTTGAGTTTCAGTTTTGTTTTTGTTTTGTTTTTCATTCTCCATTCTGATCCCACGAGAACCGGGTATTTGCAGTCCATCTTCCCAGTGACCCGATTAGGAAGATAAGGGTAATTACGACTGGGTGTCCCCTGGTTCCCAGAAGGCTCCGTTGTAGACACTGAATATACCCCCAGTGCCACGAGACTCTCAGCACGGGTCGCATAACACCTTAGTCTGGGGTTGTTGGTAAAGTAGGGGTGGGACCATCAGGAAAGGAAGGGATAGGTAACTACTCTCAATTTCAGGGCCAAACCAAAAGGGGGAAAAGGTTTTCTACCCTTGTCACTGGAATAGTGACAAGGGAAGGTACCTTGCCCTGCCACTCCCTTACAAGTTGCAGCACAAGACGAGGATGGTACATCACCCACGGTCCCATCTGGGACAGTGGCTGATGCCGATGAGGATGTCAGTCCCCCACGGGATCGGTCTTAACATGTTTGTCATACTTTATTTTTCCTCCCTTCCCGATTATATGTATGTGTAACAATATTATTGTTTCTTTGCATATGGACTTGTAGTCAACTCACTATGCAGAAATAAGTGTCTGCCGCGACTGCAGTGCAAAATTTCACTCCTCAGAATGTGTGCTGTCATGCAAATGTGTACATTGCTTCGCTTCCCAAAGTAGTAATTCAAAGTTTTGTGCCGAATATGCTACAAAACAAATATCAAAGAAAGAATGAGTTCAAAAAGACTATTCCATAGGTGCTCAGTTTTTCCCCGACACCTACAAAAAGATATGGGGCCCCTCATCAAACCAAAACATTTGCAGAGACTACACAATCTTTTAATACCACTAAAAAGACTGAATACCCTGACTTGACTCTCGTATCACCAAGTACGTAATAGCCAAATCTCTCTCTCTCTCTCTCTCAAACAAATTTTCCCCTTTAGCTCTGTAGCTGAAATAACCTGTAGTTGACCCACCCTCAGTGGTTAGTATTAGAAAACAAAATTCCAGCTTGTATGTTGGTATCCAGGAAATCTGGCTAAGTGAAAATGACAACCTAACGGATACAAATTATAAAATCGTTAATTTGAACAGGTATGATAGATATGGTGGAGTAGCCAATTTGTTCTGAAAAATCTTCAGATGAATGTTAGTAAAATTCAATTAATAGAAGTAAAACTGAAAATTTGTAACAAAATTATATATATATATATATATATATATATATATATATATATATATATATATATATATATATATATCGGGTGAGTTTTTTTAAAGTGATCCAATAGCTAACTTTTTAATTTACACGACTTCAGCACCACACTTTTAAATTTGGAACTTGCTCAATTTTAAGTTTCACTCAGGGATACACTTTCAAATTTTTTAAAATATGGCCGCCATTTTCCAATATGGCGGTCAACTTCAAAATCTTTTATGGAACACCCTGTATTTTATGTTGTTTTTAGATTCAACTCTACAAAATAAGACATTTTTGCTTTTCAAAGTTTTTCTATATCTCTAATGGTTCAGGAGCTACGTGGACTGGAAGTTTTCGGATTTTTTTCGGACTGATGATGAAAACTTCCAGTCCACGTATATAATAGTTATTATTTACACTAACGGATCAAAGACTAACAAAGGTAATAGCACTGCCTTTTATGTCCCAAACATAAAAATGTGAAATAAATATAAATTGGATAATAATTTATCAAGACATACAGCCAAAATGTACACGCAATTTTCAAATCCATTAAGTATGAAATTCTTATGTGCTCTGATTGCTATTCTGTAATATTGGATATTGAAAATGCATCGTTGGGAATCTATGAAGATAAAGGGCTCGTAAATAATATTTTGAAAGAAATATTAAATAATGGCACCAGTACATACTGTACATTATACAGTGTTGTCTCGGACATGCGGGAATAGCTGAAAATGAAACATTAGACTGATTAGTTAAAGAATCAACTCTTAGAAATGTACCGACCACAAAATTTTACATAAGATATGAAGATTTTAAAGCATTCTAATATAAAAGAAATATAAACAGAATAACGAATGATTTTACCACCATAAGCAAAGCCCTATGACATAGAAATGTCAATAAGGAAAACTCAAACTACCCATGGTTTAATGCATCAAATTTCAATAGACGAAATTGTAAATATTTGCAGAGTACGACTGGGAAATGTAAATATAACTATATGTCTCTATAGAATTAAATGCTATTTTATTCCTCTGCGCCTGAATTGTTCATTGGTAGAAAATGAAACATTGGACAATATTTTCATTCATTGTCCTAGATATACTTATGCAAGAGATAAATGCTTCAAGCACATAAAAGAAATCATCAATACTCATGCCAGCCTGAGAGATGAACCATTTCATTTTACTCCTCTTTGCCTGAATTGTTCATTAGTAGAAAATGAAACATTAGACCATCTTTTCATTCATTGCCCTAGATATATTTATGCAAGAGATAAATGTTTTAAGCATGTAAAAGAAATCATCAATGCTCATGCAAGCCTGAAATGAATAATCAAGTGCAATGACCATGTTGTATAAACAAAACTTAACAGTTTCTTGAGAGCAATAAAAAAGAATTTGAAGAAAACAGCAGAAAATTTAATTTACATTTAATACATGACCGTTTAACCAGTCTTGGGTTCTTCCATCCGTAACCTTTTCTTTTCGGGTCAAGACATTGTCTGGTAATCACATACACAAGTCAACTTGTGCCAAAATTAACAGAACAAGTGAACTTCCAAGCCTCGTGGATAAAATCCAGGCTGCTAAATTGCTGGTTGAAAAAAATCTTCATGTATTTCTGTATTTATATTGAACACAGCATCACTATTGATTTATTCCGTCAAAACTATATTGGGGTTCACTTAAAGTGCCGATTTCTTCGATGTAATTTACTTACTAATAGTTCTTTTCACGATTCTTTAAAAAATGTTAGAAAATACGCTTAGTAATAAGATTAGACAAAGGTTTTAGCCTATTTGTCGAAACCCTAGTTTGATTTGTACACAATGATAATACTGACTAACTTAAAATCGTTATAAAAACCATAGAGCTTATAGTGATTTATAAATTTAATGAACTTAAGGTTTGGGACATAATCCAATATTATCTTCAATACGAAGGATAATATACCATTACAGTCCGTTGCAGCATATATACCAACGGAGGCACGACTGACAGTAACCTTAGGGTGAGCAAACACAACATTTTCGTATTCAAATAGCAGACTTTTAACTTCTAATAAAAAATCATACAAGGCACAAACCGGTGCAGACCCTCCATACAGACCCTAAAGTACTGCAAGACATACTTTTTCGTTATAATGTGTTAAAGTAAAGAGTCCAAGCTGTAATCTGAATCATCATTAACTGAACTCCCAGCTGGGTCAATATTGTCAATAAGGGTTAAAAGATCATTACACAGGTTGTGGTGGTTTTAATTATATCTGAACATGGCATCACATTATTCTGCTAAACACTTTTGAATATAAAATAATCTGTTTGTGTCTTCTTACTAAATCTTTTACTATACTAAAATCTAAAATAATTGAAGATTTTTCAAGGATCAATAAGTACATAGACCTGATGGTATTTAGTAAATTTTAGCTTGCTTCAAAGGTCTGATTAAAAAAAATACTATTCTACCATGTTATTCCACAAAATTAGAAAATGTATTAAGTTTTTGTAAAGCAAAATTATTTGTTATATTACGTCTATCACCTCTACATTCTAATGCCATATAGAGTATTTTTATATGCTCCGAATTCTGATAGCACCTAATCTATACATATCGGATATAGCCACTTACATTTAGTCAAAAGCTCATTCACGCGTAAACAACTCATACATACAACATTAGATTCTAGACTGTTTTCACTGAGCAATTTAGACTAAAACTCGTGTTGAGAAAAACCAAACTGTACTAAACAAAATAGTTCGTATGAAATTTCATGCAATATGAGGTTAGAAAATAGGCTATCAAAGTATCAAGTAAGTTAACTTTTCTATTACAACTGAGAGTGGTAATAATGTTTGATTTACCTTTAATCATTTTCAGTTATATTCCTAACTTATAATTGTACAGATAACAATTGAAAACAGGAAGCGAATTCAAATTCAAATTCAAATTCTTTATTCAGCATGTAGACAGAGTTAACAATGTATATGCCAAGTCAACAAATCATAACAAAATATAATAATGTCTCTCAATAAAATAATTTTACTTTTTCAAGTTTACACTATCTTATCAGCTAAAAAGTCCTTAACAGAATAGTAAGCCTTCTCGATCAACAACCATTTCAATTTTTTTTCTAAAAACTGTGTAATCTTGGACTAATCTTAAGCTTAATGGAAGACTGTTAAAAAGAATTACTGCTGAATATTTTAAATGATTTTTCAAAAAATGAGGTGGAGTGTGGCGGGATATTCATAATGCATCTGGGTTTACTTCTTGTTCCATACATGTGAGTCGGAAAAAATCTATTAAAAAGGTGAAAGTTTTTATGAAGAAATGATAAGGTTTCCAGAATATAAATGGAAGGAAAAGTTAAAAGTTTGTTGGAGGAAAAAAGGTTAGCACATGAGATTCTGGATGGGACATGACAAATTATTCTTAAAGCTTTCTTTTGAAGCCTAAATACAGACTTAGTTTTGGTGTTTTCAGAACCCCAAATGGAAACCCCGTAAGATATGAATGGATAGATGATGCCATAATAAGTAGCAGTAAGAATTTCAGTTGATGCGAAACGAGCCAGATTTCTGAGCACAAAAATACCCTGACTCAGCTTCCTACATACATGCTCTATGTGGAGATGGAAAGACAAATTGCAGTCAATAATAAGGCCAAGAAATTTTACGGAGCATTCTGAGAAAACAGCTTCATCACCCAAATGAATACTGAGCAAACTTTTGCTTGAATGGCTGTTAATTGAAAATTCAATGAGTGTAGTTTTTGAGACATTTACCTGAAGACTGTTTTGCTCAAGCCAATTAACAAGTGCATTCCCTTCTAAGAATGTGTCGAGTTCCAGGTGATCTCTGGAGGAATTAGAAAACGTTAGTGACGTGTCATCTGCATATAGGCACAAGTTTGGCACAGTTAAGCCCTTACAAAGATCGTTGATAAAGATTAAAAAAAGGACAGGGCCCAAAATTGAACCTTGGGGCACGCCCTTGCTGATAGTTCCTTTCGTGGAAAACCTATTGCAGATGTTATTTGACGCATTAATAGAACTCACCTTAACAAACTGTGCCCTTTTTGACCAGATATGATTGAAACCACTGAAGTGCGACACCTCTAATCCCCATGATAGACAATTTATTTAGAAGAAGAACGTGATCAACTAAATCAAAGGCTTTAGTTAAATCAAAAAATAAGCCACTAGACCGGTTACCCGAGTCAATAGTATCAACAATGTTCTGCACGACACAGAACATTGCGTCAACAGTACTTTTCCCTTGGGTGAACCCATATTGATGTTGAAACATCAGCTTGTTTGTTGCTGTAGGAAACTCCAAAGCCTTTTTAATACTATTTTCTCTATAACTTTAGAGAAGGTTGAAACTACAGAAATCGGCCTGTAATTTGAACAGTCCAGATTGCAGCCTTTCTTGTACAAAGGGGTGACCATAGCGAGTTTCAAACAGTCAGGAAATATACCCATTGAAAATGAATGATTAATCAATTCACTGAGTGGCTCTGCCAGCTCTAAGACTACGTTTTTTCAACAAAGCAGATGATATTCCATCTGAACCAGCGGAATTCTTTGATTTTAGGCTGCGAACCGACTCAGCAATCTCCATAGGATTAGTAGGCGACAAGAAAAAACGAATTCAGAGGACATTGTGCTCAAGGCAGAAGAGCTAATGTTAGGCGGAACCTTGTTGGACTTATCACCCACATTAAGAAAATAATCATTGAAAATATTACACACTTCTGAGGGATCATTAACAACCTCTCCTAAATTATTCCTGATTTCTGGTTTTTGGTACTTTTTAAAGTCATGTGAACCTCGACTCTGATTAACGATCCCCCAAAGTGTTTTGGTTTTATTAGATGACGTTCTGAGCCGCTTAGCCACACTATCAGACTTGAGTTTCAGAATAAGCTTACGATACAACTTCTTGAGGCCAAGATATCTTTGCCTAAGGGGGTGGACAGAAGGCAAATCTTTCGATTCCAAGTAAGAGGATCTGAACTGTTCCCTAACCCCTTATTGCCTCACCATCTAGCTTAATCCTACACTTGTCCCTACTCTCTGAAGGGACCTTTCTCCTGACCAAGGGGAAACAAACGTTGAAATAATAGTCAATGTGACTCAAGAACAGCTCAAACTTTGCATTTAAGTCAGTCAATGAATACAAATCAGCCCAGTTTTCCTTATTCAAGTAATATTTGAAGAGACTAATGTTTTCCTCTGAGAAAAACACGGTTGTAGCGGAAAAGAGCTGGGGATGACTTTGAAGATGATTGAGAGCCAACAATTGCAGCCTGTGCATGATGGTCACTTAAGTATGACACTATAACAGAGCTCGAAAAACAGGGTTCAGGTATATCTGTGTATATATGATCAATCAGGGTCCTAGACTTCTTAAACTCTCGTGTATACGAACGAAATGGTTTGGCGAAGACCAAAGGACAGCATATCGTTTAGTAATAGTTTTGGAGTCGTTGGAAGAACCCGCTAAATCAATATTGAAATCGCCCAGGACAATTGTATTTGCACTCCCTTTCATAACCTGTGAAAGACAATCATAAATATTTTTGTAGAAGACCTCCTTGCAATTAAGGGGGGGTCTATATACCCCAACTATATAAAGTTTTCCACTGCCTAGCTCAACAGAAATGGCCACCAATTCACAGAAACCTTCAACGCAGTAGTTAGAGACATCAATAAGGGAAAAGGAAGCATCTGGTTTAATGAAGAGAGCAACTCCACCCTTCTCCATTCCGGATCTACAGAACGAACTTGCCATCACATAACCATCCAATTGCAAAATGCCGAATTGGTTAACGTGATGCTCACCAATACACACCACCATTGGATTTTCTTCCTGAATGAAAAGCTGGAGAGTTTCATAATTAGAATTTAAACCCCGTATATTCTGATGAAGGACCTTCAGGGAGCTATTATGAAAGCCGTTGCGTACATCACCTGGACTGAAGTCCAAGGCAGAAGCAACGGGGGAAAAGTCACGTAGTGCTAAGATGGGGGATTGGGATGAGGCGTTGAATCGTTTCCCGACGTGAGAGCAGGAGTATCTGGTTCGGGTTCAGGTGTATAAGGTTTAGTTTCAGGAGCAGTAGGAGTATCAGGTTCAGGTGTACCTGGTTCAAAGGATTGTGTTTCGTCCTTATGAGCATTTATCTTACAAAGAATCTGATGCATTATGAAACCCAGTAGAAAATTACCCTCCTTATTCAGATGTCTACCATCCCTTGCAAGGTGACGCAGTCTTAAGCAAAAGTTTAAATCAACATACTGTACTCCAAAGTTGAAACACATCAACTCTATCTGCTCATTCAACATGCACAGAGTACCATACTTCAAATCACGCCTTATTGGAATACAATTTAAAAATACCTTAGAAGTAGGGAACTTAGTTTTAACAGTATACAAAAGATCTGCCATAGAATCTAGAATTAAACGTTTGCCACACCCCCCGTTATAACCAGGTCCACCATTATAGCACAAGGGTACATCATTAGTGCCAACATTTAAATAAATAACCTTAGGCTTTTCATTTAGATAAGACATAAGTTTCTGCTTTATTGTACGTATTCTGGCTCCAGGATTCATATCAATTGTAGCACCTAAGTCGGAACACTGCTTGCCCGAGTATCTCAATAACGAATCACCAATAATCAAACATGATTTTAAAGGTAACTCATTACAACTTAGGTTTCATTACATGAAATATCATTAACAGTCAAGGGGCTATCGCTAACATTACTTTTATTTGCATGTATGTTTTTCTCTTTTGGCTGATTTCGATCTGTTACAGAGACAGAGGAATGAGATATCACTGAGAGCTCCTTAGCTGGCTTAGAAGTCCCGCATACACCAGGGGTCGTGTTTAACTCTGTACAGTCGTCAACATCAATATCACTCAGGACAGCCATATTTATTCCCGCACTCGATTGACACTTCTTGCCGAGGAAGTTTTGTTTGTTTAGATCGTTTACGCTTTGAATTTGATTTTACAAGTTTCCACTTGTCACCTTTACATCTAACAAGTTTTACAGTGTCAACTTTACAGCTAGTAGTATGAGTATTGTTATCTAACTGAGGGGGGGATGATTGCGACTGGTTGTGAGAAGGAGTGCTCGAAGGTATGACAGAGTTGAGGGCAGGTGATGGACAGTCAGGTAAAGTTACAACATTACAATAGAACCAATCAGTGAATTCTTCCTTACGTCTAGGAGAACAATAGTAATTAACAATGAATTTTGCATTGGACAATTACATTGAGACCACATTCAAAATCATTCGCCTGCTGTTGACATTTGATCTCTACTAGACTAGATTGAGGTACATTTAAATTTCTTAAAATGTTTACTGCTGAGCTCAAATTTACACCCAAAACAGAGTCAATGTGGTAAGCCTTACATACACCTCGATCAATAAATAAAAGGGACCAGTGTGTTCCAGAGTCAGCTCTCTGCTTATCAACACTGTTATTTACAACAAAGAAATAACATACTTGGCATTATTGAAAGTGGAGTTGGACAAAGTGTCATTAATCGCCTCAGGTGTACCAACTTTTAACAAATGAGAAACAGCTGGGTTAAACAATAAAATTTCATCTCTACCCTTCACACTATTAGCAATAGCTGAAAAATAATCCGAAATAATATGCTCCTCAACCCATTTGTAAGAACTACATTTTTTGTCACTAATACTATTTACACTGAGTTCAGCAGTTAGTAAATCTAGCTTATAACTGAGATTTTTTATAGTTAAATCGTTTTTTTCATTGGACTCAGACGACAACAAAAGCTTGGCTTTAATACTGCGAACATCGTCAGACAAGGTGTTGTTCTCGGCGATGAGCGTTGAGATGTGAAGCTCTCGCTGCCGTAGTTCGTCAAACAACGATTGGACTTGTTTTTTTTAAGGTCGACAATCTCAACGTTCGATTCGTCCAGGATTTTAAAAGAGTTGTTCATTTCGTTCCTTCTCTGTTCCTTTTCTAAGTCAAGCTTCGTTGAAAGTAACTGAAGTTCATTACTTGAATGAGTGAGATCACTTAGGCAGCATTTATATGAGAAGTTTTGTTTATCAATTTTATTTAGAAGATCACTGATATGCATACTAAGGTTAGTGAAATCAAGTTCTGGATAGTTAGTCATTAGAGCGTTCAGCTCAGAAGTCAAAGAAATAAGACAGATCTGAAGATCGTCGTCAGTTTCGCTTGTAAACAATATCTCCTCATTGTTAATCATCTTGCGAGAAACAAAACTCCTTCAAACTCCTTCCTGATTACAGTTTATTTATGAATTGTCAAGGATTTTATTTATTTTTGCTGGCCAATGTCTATGCCCTTTAATAATCACTTTAGGTGACGCAATGTCAATCGCCTACACATAAGTAACTGCAAGCCCAAATACACGTAAAGAAATGTAGTTGCAGCGTAGAAATTGAAGGCGCAACAATAAACCTTCACAGCGGGTAGGTACAGCCGAGCTGGTCTGGCCGTACTGTACAGCAGTTAGTCACAAGCGGGGACAATCAAGCGGCGGCGGCTGCGGTTGGTAGCGGCGCACACTGCCTGCGCATAGGATGAAAGCGTTGACAGATAACGAGTCCACTGCGGGCCTGCTGTGTTCAATCTGGTTAGTCACAGAGCGCCACATTCAACTACTTACAAATGTCCAGCGCCGTCGATAAACAAAATTAACGCACTGGATCTCGATAAAACTACCGGACAACACTGGTAATACAATTCACCGGTAATAACGGCGAAACAACATTAAATTAGACGCAGCGATATATACGCACTCAAACTTCAGCAGACCAGGTCTGCCACCCTAGTAGTAGCGAGAGACCAGATCTAGGAAACAAGTAAAATCAGGAAGTTTTGTTACGAAATATAGTAAGGCCTATAAAAAGGGACATTTTAGTTTCTAAATGTGTACAGTTGACACACTGTCTGTGTCTCATTGAGCATTCAGCAGCACCGGTTCAAACTCGAAGTTTTTGTTGTTGTTTTTTATTTTGCGCTAAATTTTAAGTTTTAATACAAGTCTGTAAAAGAGTGAAACACTTGAAGAAGATAATAGGTCTCTTCCTCGTTTTGTAGTGAAAGACAAGTTGCAAAGCCATTTTGATTTCACTAATTTGATACGTTTTCCTTGTAAGTGGTAGATAAGTAACTATGTTTGCTGATACTCTCATAAGTCCAAGAGCTGATCATGATATTCGTAAAAGATCTGCCAAGTATAAAAAACGAACTGACTCACCAAATTTTAAAGATATTCTGAGACAGGTATGAATAAACCAGGTTTTTCAATAAAATTGATATTGACCTATTTAATCTTAAGTTACCAAAATGTCCATTGCTGTTTATCATAATTGATTGCTTCTAGGCTTATCTCTTTTATAGTTATAGCCTAAGCTTATTTGCAGACAGTAAACAAGCATCTAGTTCACTAGTCCAAGACTATGAAATAGTATAGACTATCTCAGCTAAAAGCTCCAATTCCTGTGAGTGGCTGGAATAGAATTAGAGATTTGATGTATGTAAAATTAATGACCTAGGCTAGTGGCAAAAGACGAGTTTTGCATCATTAACCTAATGTTGTGATCCTCCTGAACAAAGCAGTATAGGCTTAGTTTTCAAGGAGTAGAAATGGCATGAATAAAAAAATTATAAAACATTTAAAGTGAAACTACTTTTCCTGTTTAGAGTAATAGCCTATTCATTTAAGATCAGTCATTTTTATTTAATGTAGGTTTATGCTACTGGATGTTTTGAAAGGAAAACGGTGTAAATTAGTAAATTTTTGATGTTAGCCTATATATTGTACCCACTTTATCTACAATGATTTTATTCCCTGATTCATCTGTGGTGGTGGCTGCTTAGTATACCAGCAGGCAGCCCATTTCCCATTATCCAATATTATTTTAAATTTACCTAACCTGTGTTTAATAGTAAGGTATCAGTGGAGTTAACGGCCAGAATATACAATATAAATTTCATGTTATTAACATATTCTGCTCATCCTCCTGAACAAAATTATATATGGTTTTACGTGGAAATCACAAATATCTTTGTTTTTCAACAATTGAAATTTGGTAATTGCCAAGTTAATAACTGACCCAGCTAAATATGAGTTTTCACGTTATCAACCTATTGCTATCGTCCTCCAAAACAATATAAGGTTTCAATGACTTATGAAGGTGGGCGCCAGACTGACGAATATAGACTCTGCGGAGAAGAGGAGGAATCAGCGAGCATATTTGGTTAAATTGTCCTGCCATTTTGGAAAAGATTCCTGGGAGCACATCTCAGCCCCAAGGATATCAGAGAACATGAGCCCTCAAATCTGATCGGCTTCTGTAAAAGCCTTAGATTCTGAGGACACAACTATAAGTAAGGGAGGCACAAAGATCCTTTTTATAACAAACTCTCAGGAAAAAGAAGGTTTTCAATGGTTGGAAATGGACAAATATTTAAGTTATAGGACATTAAAAGTGGAACTTATTTTCTTGCACGAATTAGTATTTTATTGTTCTACAGGCCACGTTGACCTTGTATTAATCATAAGTCAACCTCCTATTTCTTGCTGTTGACGTCACCTGTTACGCCATCTTTGGATACTTAAAGTACCAATAATGTTAAAATCAGGGGAATTTGACCCATTTAAAAGACGTTCGTGTTCATTTAGACGTTCTAAGAATAAACGTATGAACGTATCCTATATGAATCAGCCTGACACAAGTGCCTTCGGCCATCAGTGCATGTTGGCATGTTCGGTGCTGGCCCTGCGCTGATGGCGATATAAGAATAACTTCCATCGAGGTAGTACCTATCAGTAAAATTTAAATTTTAAATGGTATGATCACAAAAACTTGCGGCCATTACCGCTTTTAGGAAAACTGACCTAAAAAAAAACAAACCAATATTGTATATTCAATAGCCTAGGAGGTTACGATCATAACAAGGCCTGTAGAAACAATGAAATATTAGTCCATGCAAGAAAAGTAATTAATCTTCTTTCTTAACATCTAATCTTAATTTTCTTAACATCATTTTTTGTCGTTTCCACCCATTGAAACCTTGTATTGTTTTACCAATAGTAAATATACAATTATATTTTACTTCCTGACTGCACCCTTTGGTAAGGACTACAACCCCTCTGTTAGTAAATTGTCTTATTTGACCAAATAGTTTTCTCAAACAAGTGTGATTTTCTTAAAACCAAGCAAAAGAAACATTTTCCCCAACTTACTTTGGTTGTTCAGACAACCCCACTGAACAACATGATAAGGGATGTGTGGGTACAAAGTACTTGTAGTAGTTTCACAAAAATGAAACTGTACAAATATGTAAGAATGGAATAAGTCATTAATTAAAAGTCTGTGTTGACTACATCCAAAGGCCTTCTCTTGGCGGGGGGAGATCTAATGACCCCCCTCTTATAAAAGTTGTTAGATTTTGATTGAATCTTTTTCTAAAACGTGTTTTAACTGTAGTATAGTAAGCGGCCACCACCACTATCAGTTTGAAATTCTTAAACCAACAAATTTAGAATATCTTTTACTCAATAAGAATCATGGTTATTTACAAATAATTATGTAATGCCAGTTTTTTTAATGTATTTAATAACAATATTGTTTAAAATAAATAAAAGCATTATCCAGCATATGATTAATGCCATTTTAAAAAGTTTGATTTTCAAAGTTATTTTTAAATACAAGTTAGTGACATTAATAAGAGGTATCTAATGTGAATGTTAGATTAGCTCCATGTCACCTCTACTTCAGTACAGATGAAATCAATCAGTTTAAGTTGGTTTCATTGTTGAATCAATTTCAGCATACGGTATGAATTCTGACACTCACAGACTTACTACCCTTGGATTTCATCATACCTATAGAAATAAATTAATTACTTGAGCTTAAAGATTGGACACAATGCCTCTTAACATATTCATATCTTCCTCGTTTCATTCAGCAAACATTAATTGTCTTTATAAAGAAAAGTATTTTATTGTTTTCTTAATTGTGTGTGGCAACTACTCTATTTTATTTACTATTCTTCTACTTTATTTTAGAATTTCCCGGGTTTTGTTCAGTATGGTAACGGATAATAGCCTAGATTAGCCTAATTTAAGAAATTGTGGTAAAGAACTATCTCTTTGGTGACCGAAAGGTATCAGTGGGGTTAATAGCCGGAGTAGCCAATCAAATTTCAATGTCAACATATTCTGCTCGTCCTTCTAAACAAAAATATCTTATTGTTTGTTTTACAGTGTGGAAATCACCAATAACCTTGCTTTTTTATAATTGAAATGTAAATGTTAATTTGTGTAATGTGCTTCTTGTTATCTATGATTTTGAGCTTTTTTGCTCCCAATTTCTATGGAAGAAGCTTATAAGTTACACTTAGTCCTGTAAGAACCTTTGCGCTGCTTCCAGAGTGACAGGATAATCAGGATGGGTAAGGTTAGGGAGTAGACACCGCCTTCTATCGAGATCAACTCCATTTCGAGGGTACTACATTTCAAAGTCATGTCTCCTCGGAAGAAGAGGAAGCTCTGAAACCAGCCTCTCCAGTCAAAGCTTGTTGAGGCTAGCAAGAACCTCTGAGGTTAGGGAACAAACCCCACCAACTCCAACAGTCATCTCCCACAGTAGACTAGACCTATCGAATTGCCCATGAACCCCAGAATCTCAACATTTACGGTTAGTGATGTGCCGCTCCTGGTGTCCCAGATTGAAGTGACACGTCGGTTTTCTCTGTGCCCAGTCAGAACAGCCTAGTAGAGTATCACCAAGCAGTAGCCTCCACTTCCTCTTAGATAAAATTGGTGTCCATTACTCGCGTTACTTTAATCAATTAGTTCTGAAAGTTATTTACGTGTATGGTTGTGGATTACGTAAGCAGTTAAAATATTAGGAAAAATTAATTTATTCCTGTTAAATTGGTCATCGTATTTTTCAAAGTGAAAGCATGAGTTCATTGGGTGAAGTGAATAAAGCTGAGCAAATGCTCTTTCCTCCAAAAAATGAGTACGTACTCCAGTTTCATGTGAATAAAAAAACTTTACAGAGTGCGTCGGGAATCTCTAGAGCAAGACTACCGAGCTCTTTATCGTTTTAATAAAAAGAATGTTGAGTGGATTTAGTGATAATTTTCTTGGGGAAAACTTTGAAAGGCGTGGTGGTGCGTTGCCCAATTTGTGGACAGAATGCGTACTTTTCTTCGATATGTTGGTGATCCTGGGTTTCCGAGTGGTGTTGCCGAAGATGTTGGTATCGACAGAACTACAGTCACAAAAACCATTTCAGATGTAATGGCAGCGATATTACTGAAGAAAAACGTATGGATAAAATTTCCTTCTACAAGAGAAGAAATGGAACAACAAGAAGCCAATATTGGCAATCAAAATACAGATTTCCTTCAGCCATTGGAGCTGTTGACTGCACTCAAATACCTATACGCAAGCCTTCTGACCATGGCGATGAATATATAAATAGAAAGAGGTTTCCAAGTATAAATTGTGCAGGCAACTTGTAATTTTGCTGAAGAGTTCACAAGCGTAGATGCTTCTTGGCCAGGTTCAGTGCATGATGCACGAATTTGGAGAGAAATTCAGATATTTACAGGAATTATGAAATTCAATCAAGCTAATGCACTCCTAATTGGAGATTCGGGTTACGGGATAGCTCCCTGGCTTAAAACGCCCTATGAAATCCCAATAACTGCTAGAGAAAGGGCACACAATCTGTGTTTGGCCCAAGAAAGAGTAATAATTGAACGTTGTTTTGGTCAGTTTAAAAACAACGTTTCCAAATTATGCAAAACAAAAATTAGGATTAAAAACTAAAAAATGTTTCCCATTGATGGTTGTTTGTTGTTTTATTCTTCATAATGTAGCAAAAAGACTAAGTGATGAAGTCTTTGACTTTAACATTGAGGAAAGGCAAAACAATGAAGTTGGCAATGTAGAGAATCGTAACGAAAAGAGACATCCGCAATAGAGGACAACAGAGAAGAACCGAAATTTCTCGGCTGATACATTGAGCTCAACAGCTTAAAAAGAATGTACTGTGTAAATAAATGTTCTGGTAAAAGAATAAAAAAATACCTACCTACTTCCAATTCTTAAAAAAAAACACAAAAAACAAAAACAATACCAAAAATATCTAAAATCTGGGGTCGTAATGACCGTGTTTACGTGCGTACGACTTTCAATAGAGCCAGTCTTACAGCCGTAAAACCAGTGTCTGGGACAGTCGCTCAAGGGTCTTGTGTAGGCAGTGTGTACGTATACAACACGGCCACAAGCCTTGTTGTAACACAGTAGGACTTAACCTTTGCTAGTGGGCCGTGTTGTATACGCGGTTGTACATTTATTACAGTGTAGTGAACTCTAATCCATCACAGTAAGTTGTTGAATAAGAAGTTCCAATCATAGTTTGTAGTTCCTCTGTTGAAATTCCGTTTTGCTCAGATGGTGCTGTTTATTGTGGCTGATCGATTTCCTTAGATTCTTCTCCTTTCAATTGTATATCAACCAATGTTTCATCTTTTTTAAGTACTCAAGCTGCTTAAGTAACACCAAACGTTGTAGCTCAGGCAAGGTCAAATCTTTAGTTTCCTCAGTTTCAATTAATTTAAGTTTTTTCTTTGCTTGTTTAACGTTTGTTCCTGTTACTTTACGTTGTTCAGCAGTTGAATCTTGCGTTTTTCCTTGTCGATTCTCAGTTGTTTTTGTCCGAGCTAGTTTCAAAGTTGGTGGAATCCACCGAAGAGTCAAAAGAAACACTGTTTTCATTCTGAGTCTCTTCAGTCCCCGCAGTAACAGCACCTGAAAACGTAAAGTTTTTTATTACAAGCATAGTTCTGAAAAAAATTAACACAAAGTATACCAGTACAATATGAAGAAAAATGAGAGTTTATTTATCATGACAACAAGATCAAATAACTGTTATAAAAGGCAAAATTATTTTTTAAGCAGTTTTAACTGAACTTACCTTTTAAACGCACAATAGCTGGGTTGTCGGTGTCACCTTCAATAAAATTAAGTAACTCCTCTTCCCATGGTTTCAAGATAACTTTCTTGTTGCCAGTCTTGTTAGTATCTGCCTTTGACTTCACTCTACTCTTCATATTATTGAATTTTTTCAAGATTTGGCTTGAGTCGAGATGCAATCCCAATTCATTATCGATTCGATTTTGAATCTCTTCAATGGCTCTGTTTCTTTTGTTTTTGATACTTGTTATATTACTCTTTTTCAAAATAACTGGATATTCCTTTATAATCGAAATAAAAGAAGCCTGGTTTTCAAGTTGTGGGTTATTCCCTTTATCACAAGCCATCACTTGTTTTGTTGTAACTCGTGAGACAACTAAAACAACAATGCGAATGTGGACGCTGAATATTAGCGTTATCTGCTCGATATCTGGACAAGTTGCAACACGTCTGTCTAGCACAAGATAGGGAAAGGGAACTGTGAGCACTTGCTCCATTTGACAGAGCAAGTCCTCTGGCCCAATATTGACTTTTTATTTACATCGAATCAGAGCACTTACTCGTGTTAGAAGGAGTTACTCCTCACTACCTGAGCATCTGCTACGGAGCATGTACTCCAACTTTATTCACTTCACCAATTGTGTAATCATGTGTTATTTTTAAATCGAGAAAAGTTTTTTTTTATGTGGCCGGAAGCTACCACATGGTATGTAAGTATAGTGTCCAGACATACGAATTTATGGTTACGTAAGATTTGCGTATTTATTAAACTTAATGTTTGTTTTTACACAATTTATTCATTTGTTAAAAAATTATATTAAATTCATTTGCATTATTTTCAAATGTATTTTTATCCGCAATGGATATAAGATTCACGTTATTAACCTTTCACAATCGTCCTACGAACAAAACAGTATAAGGTTTTAGTGTATAAAAATGACAAATAATGAATTTTGGAATATTGAAAGTGAAACTACTTTTCTTGCAAGGTAGTAAAAAGTTATGGTTAGGTGAATTTACAATATTTGTTTGTTTTTTCAACTCGCATATCCTATAAATGGCCAGAGGCATTCGTGATTGGACCATTTAAAATTTGATATTTTAGTGATAGGTGCTACATTGAGGAATGTTTTTTGTATGTGTTTGGTGCGAGCACCAGAGGTGCTGCCGTATCCCACACTGACGACCGGAATGGAACACTCCAAGTGGACTTCCCTTAAAGTGGTATCATCCTCGACGGGTAGGGTACGATAAGCGGACCCGGTTTTTTATATCGAAATTGGCAAACGATATTACTTTTAATCATAACCATCGATATAATCAATCGATACTGATTAATTATTTTGAACTATTAACTTAAAATAATCTATATCAACAGCTGTAAACACTCTAAAATAATACACGTAGGATAATATTTCAATTTTACATAAGTAATTCTGATTATTAAAAATGGCAGGCAATTTTATAAAACAACACGTTACTTTTTCATGGCTTCAACATGTTGGACTCGTACCCAAAAACTCATTATGTGAAATTTGTGGGAAAGAAAACAACTGTAACTGTGAGAGGAGCAAATATGGTTGTCTTCAGTTTTCCTAATTTTGGTTATAATAATTTGTTTGATCATTGTAAATATTAAATTCATATTTTAATTTAAAACATATGATTGTTATTGAGGACTGTAGCTACTTTTATATCGATTGATAGTCTAGGATTTGAGATGCGAATATTAGGTATCAATGACTATATTCTTAGATATAAAAAAAAAAAACCGGGTCCGCTTATCGTACCCTACCCGTCCTCGACACTCTAGCTAAGTAGATCTCAGCAATTTCTTGTCTGTTTCTTTAACTTAATTATGCACATAGAAATTTCCAGGTTTTTCTGAGGACAAAAATGGATTTATGCGCTATATTAAAATATTATATAATTATATAATATTTAAGGACATCACAATTCAATGCATTTACATGTTTTGGTACAATGAAGGGGGAGGGGCTTTAATAAGCGTTCTACACTCTTCAGTTGTTATTGTTGTGAAACGATTCAGTATAGCCTATTAATAAAAAGTTTGATATTTTATAATAATTGTACATTAACAAGAATAACACATTACGATAACTAAGGCCACTAAAAATTAGCAAAAAAAAATTACAAAATCAACTTGAACATAGACTTACATGTCAGGGATACTTCACAATACTTATAGCTCGCCCGGATAGCAGGAGCAAGCGCTTTTTTTGAAATAGAGGAAAGGATTCTTCTCAGACAGGAGCATTTTTTGCAGTAAAAAATTCAAAAGATGGTCTGTTGGACAGTGTACTGGTATTCTATTCTTCGATTTCTTTACTTTATTGTTGTTTCACTGTTTACATTGAATACTATTATAGTTAATAATAAGTTGAAGTCATATTTGAAGTTAAATAAATGGTAATATTGAACTCGTCTTTTTTATAAAAACAATTCAAGCATTCAATAAAACAACCGAGTAACGAGTGTAGGCCACTTATTAAAGTCTACCCACAATGAATTTTAGTGTACTAAAAATTAACTGCAGGGCATCAAAGTTTTTGATATTATAAATCAAATTTCAACAATAGTTATTTTTAAAAACATTCATTGGTGGTATTATTGATTTATTGTGTTGCCTATCACAATTTGATATACAACACACTTCTAAATTCATGCATGTAGACCTATACACTATACTTTGAAAACAACAGTGTGCACTTACCATTAGTACACAACATTATAAAGTGTTTAAAAATTAAGTGTCTTTGGAATATTAATTTTTAATTAGACTCATACACCTGATGTTACAAAATTATGGTTTATATCAGTCACATGGTGTATTATTTTCTACCCAAAATTAAATTGCCCTTCGTGCATTAAAAGATAATTTCAAGGAACATAGAATATTTACCATTGATTATAACAGTAGAATATTTACCATTGATTATAACAGTGGACGGCAAACCTTTCCAGTCAATGAGCCAACATAGCATTTATAATTCTTTTCTACCAAGCCCCAAGGAATACTGGGTCAAATAAAGTACAGAACATGAAAATAATATCCATTTATTGCCCACAAACATACATTTATTTACAGATCAAAGTCAGTTTTAAGCTGTTAAATTACATCGGAGCTCATAGCTTCAACTCTTTTCATCACTGTAATATTTAAAAGCTGATCAGATTTAATAGCAGTCATAATCTCTTATTTGTTTTTTAAAGTTATCAAATAATGTATTTGCAACTTCTAAAAATGCTAGTTTTAATCAACTCATCATCTTGGTGGTTTCCTATGTTGGGCAATAACCTTGGAAACCCAGAACGACGCCTCGGTGGCCGTCTTGTTCTTGTTGAATGTCTTAAAAAAATGTTGACTGAGTATTTAGTTGAGATTTCAACTGCATCACATTTCTCTTCTCAGTGTTGAAATTCATTGGATAGTCCTTTTTCAATTCCACTATGAATGGTCTTGAAATGGCGCTCATCATATTCTTTCTTTTTAGCTGATACCCTCGTATTACAAAGCAAACGTACGCATTTATCTTTTACTTGTGTAAAAAAGTAATCG
Source organism: Homalodisca vitripennis (assembly GCF_021130785.1). Lineage (NCBI taxonomy): Eukaryota > Metazoa > Arthropoda > Insecta > Hemiptera > Cicadellidae > Homalodisca > Homalodisca vitripennis. Next base: position 93,897,135 of record NC_060214.1, read on the forward strand.
GTTTCCCACTGTATGTGAAAAATAATAGATTTTGGCTTTATGCTTGATTTAGCCATACTAAAAACAAACAAGGAAAGAGCTTAAACGTGAAGGTATAACACACGGCACAGACATAATTATAAGTAATAATAATATAAAGACAATTTATTTCCATTACATTGTATTGATTTTCATTTATATTATTTTGTATTTGACACCTGTTCTTAAACTTGATGTTTATGAATAAAGCTTTCTGTATTCTATATTCTATTTTGCATATCCTCACTCTGGCAATTCGAGTGACAACAGCTGACTGTATACTATTAGAACGTAGTGGCTACAGTCGGTAAGTGCCACCATAAGCAGTATTTCCAAACCCAAGCATGGCTATACAAGCAGTATTTTCCAACCCAAGCATGGCTATGGGCTACCCCGTGAGCCACCAATGGCTCACAATCGATTGTTTGGTGACCATTGGATTAAACAAAATCAGATTGATGAGCTCAAAATCTAAAGATTTTGCACTGCAATACTTTATTCCTCCTTAACTCCTTACCCTACCCTTCCTTCCTTACTTTATTCCTTTTTTGCTTTACTTAATGTATAGTGGAAAAGTAAAGCCTGCTTATTTGGCTAGACCATAGAAAAATTAGTTAATTGCATGAGTATTTTTCCTTTACAAAGTTTTATTTATTCCAGCGATGTTAGGGCACGAGTGAAGGCCCAAAGAGGAGCTCTGTTTGACCAATTACGATCTTTGCAAAATGAAGATTGTGTTGAGGAATGCTCTGTCCCAGTTGATTGAAAAGTGACCTCAATGAACTTCAACTGTCACGCACATTGCCAGACACGTAAGTTGACCTAATTTTAATAATTGATAAAAGTGCGTATTTTAATCAGTTCATTCATCCTTTTATTAAGACCCCAGTAAACAATGTGTAATAATGTACGAAACAGAGTGTAGTGACTCACTGTCCAGGCGCACTAACTCTCTGGTATGAAGTGTTCAATGCAACACAAACACATATAATAATGTACAAAACAGAGTGTTGTCACTCACTGTCCAGGCGCACTAACTCTCTGGTATGAAGTGTTCAATGCAACAACACAAACACATATAATAATGTACAAAACAGAGTGTTGTCACTCACTGTCCAGGCGCACTAACTCTCTCTGGTATGAAGTGTTCAATGCAACACAAGCACATGTAATAATATACGAAACAGAGTGTTGTCACTCACTGTCCAGGCGTACTAACTCTCTGGTATGAAGTGTTCAATGCAACACAAGCACATGTTACGAAACAGAGTGTGACTCACTTCTTGTACTACCTACCTGAGCGCACTAACTCTCTGGTATGAATGAAGTGTCTAATAAGTGGAGTGAAGGTCCACTGAGGTAAACTAATAGAACCCATCTATAAAACAAATACCTCATAAACTTCAGAATCACATAAGTTTTTTACGTTTTATCATTAGAAACAATCTAGACAAACTATTTGACAGTAAAAATATAATTGATAAGTAAAACAACAACAAAGAGATGAATGGTAGGCTAAACAAAATTGTTTTGGTTAAGTTATTGCAACTGGATATTTTGAAAAGGACATAAATTTTAATATCTAGGGCAATGTGAATTTTAATACTGGATTAAATGCGGTTGTTAGCTTGCGAATGATCTTGTTCCTGGGCCTGTATAATGTTACAAGTGTGTGAGTCTACCTCAGGGGGTTAACATCAACACTGCTTGGAAACCAATCTCGTTTTAATTCAAAACTAGACAAAAATTGTATGGAGGAGGGTTTTAGAGAAAAGGGTCATATTATACTGATCAATTTGTTTTTATACCGATCACAGCCAACCTTTGCAAATTTGACCAGTATAATGAGCCCCAGGGGCAAAATTAATACGCCATGCTGCAAAGTGCTGAAAACTGAGAAATAAGTTCTAATCATTTTGTTTTCACGTTTTGTAAATACATGACAGTTAGGAACCAAAATCACTGTTAATTGTTCTTAGTGAAATCTGGATAGGGACTGATGAAATCTGATTTATACAATATTCCTGGCTATAATTTGTTTACCCAGTGCAATGACAAGTATAGAGCTGGAGGTGTTTTGTCAGGGAAGATATCGTTACCAGTAAGCTAGATGTAAACATGACCACTGGTAATTTTATTTTATTGGATTTTAAATTAGGAAACTGTAACTATCAGTTATGTTGTGTGTATAGATTACATAGTTTCTCTTGAGAGCGCTTATGTAACCGAATTGCAACAAACCATTGTAAAAATTAATAAAAGCTCTTTTTACGTGGGGGACGTTAATATTGATATTTTTGGATACTATTTCACCTCATGTTCAAAGACTATTTAAGTCTAATGTATAATAATGGTTTTATGTCTTTTATCAACACTCCAACTAGAATAAGCTTGACTTCCAAAAACCTGTATTGACCACATTTTGTTAAGTGTCGAAATATTGATTGTTTTCAAAGCGCAAGTTTTTTTATATTGACTTAACGGACCACTGCTTTAGTTGCCTTAAAAATGTAATTACAATGGAAAATTAAATAATAATCCTGATTTTAAAAATATTCTCTATAATACGATTAATAAACCAGTAATAAATATGAAGCTTTTTGAGCAGAGAGTCAGAGATGTAGACCCTAATCAGTTTCTTAATGTTAGTGATGTGAATATTTGTTTTGAAAGTTTTATCACTGTGCTTAAATAACTGTAAAAGCAATATTAAAAATTCCAATATTAAATTGTTTAAAGCCAAACTAATTAGTCCTTGGATTAATACAAATATTTTATATAAGTTGAAAAAGAAAAAGAACTTATATAAAACTCTAAAAAAAGGACCTTATGATTTAAATTTTCGTACATATTACAATAAGTATTGTCAAAGGCTGAAAAGTGAAATAGAACTAACAAAAAACGTGTACTTTGCAAATAAGATAAAAAATTGTAATGGTGATTCGGCTCAGCAATGGAAGGTTATTAACGGGTTGACCCGGGTCGTCTTCAAACAAGTCGGTAGATAAGATAGAGCTAGATAACGGGGACATCGTAACGGAACCCATCAAAGTTGCAGACCATATCAAACAACTATCTAGTTTCAGTGCAGTCTGATAACAGCAACTAATCAGACAGTTTCAGACAGCTAATCAGTTACACCGACAAAATCTATCCGCAATCTTTCTTCATTCCTCCTACTAATGAAATTTTGAAGTTCTAAATATAATCCGTTCTTTAAAAAACAAGAAGTCATCGGGTTTTGACGGAATTACAGTTTCAGATTTAGTCAAAAACATATCCAATTTTATTGCTCCCATTTTAAACTCACATAATAAATATTAGTTTCAGTACCGGTATTTTTCCTGAGCTTTTGAAATCTAGGGTTGTGATTCCGATTCTAAAATCGGGAAAGTCCATAAGAGTTGATAACCTAAGACCAATAAGTTTACTTTCAGTTTTTTCTAAAATCATCGAAAAAATCATCAGAAAAAATTTAATTGCTTATCTTAATTTCAATGAATTTTTTTGATCCGAAACCAATTTGGCTTCACAAAAAAATAAATCTACTGAAGATGCCCTAATCCAATTCACGAACAAAAATTTACAGTAGTATAAATATGGGTCAGAAGACCCACAGGGCTCTTTATCGATTTTAAGAAGGCATTTGACCTTGTACCCCACTGAATACTTTTGGACAAAATGGAGGACGCAGGGGTGAGGGGCGTGGCTTTGGACTGGTTCGGGAGTTTCCTCGCCGGCCGTACCCAGCGGGTGCGGGTGGGGAATCACCTGAGGCCGGCCACTGCCGGTCACCAGAGGGGTTCCACAGGGCTCCGTCATCTCTGCTACCCTCTTTTTGATTTTTATAAATGATCTTTTTGAAACAAGGCTTCGGTGGGAGTGTAAGTGCATTTGCCGATGATATTGCGCTTTTATACTCAAAACCTGATCCAACACGAACTATATTTGGTTATTGATAGTGACCTTTCATTGTTGAGTTTGTGGTGCAAAGAAAACATGATGCAAGTAAATGTGAAGAAGGACTAAAGCGGCCCCATACACTAGACGTGCCAATGCACCCCGTGCAAGCACAACGTGCCAAAATTCGAAGAAACGTGCCAGTGTGTGGAGGTCTCCGTGCTAAGCACGCCGTGCATTGCATGGCACGATTGGCAATCAAGATCGGTTTGATTTTCGGTGTGCCGTGCCACTTGCCGCCGTGCCACCCTGCAAGTGTGTGGGCCAGTCCCGTGCCACGTGCTGAGAGTGGAGTGTCTTTTGAGGTTTATTTTTCGTTTCTCATCGCAGCAAATACTCTCCCTATATTTACCATGTCGACTGCTGACACAAATTTTTCTCTCTCCTAATTTCTTACCATTATTACCAGAAATCACCATTGTTTGTGACGAGTGAAGTGTAAAGAGTAACTCAAATAAAAGACTAAAACAAAATGCGTATTTAGACCTTGTGGAACTGTGCAAAAACTGTGGTGCCTGATTAAGTCTTTTAGTAGTCTCATATCAGAATACATTTCTCCCTCTTTTAACGAATTTTTCGTCCATTAATATAGTCTTCTTCTCTTCTTCACTTTTCTATCGTCATGAATCGCACCCAATCAACAATACTGTTAACGCTTTATGTTTAGTTACAAGAGGCATAGTAGTAGAATATTACAGCACGACAATACTACACAATATCACAATAACACAACCAACTTCTAGCACGTCACGGGACCTGACTAAACTGTCAGTGTGTGGGGCACAAAGTGCCATGCCAAGCACGGCGTGCCAGTATAAAAAAACTGCACGGCGTGCAATGCACGTCTAGTGTATGGGGCCGCTTAAGTTTATTAACTTTGACAAACGAGGCTTTGACTTGCCTTTACCTTTGGTATACCACGATGTAGATTGTAATTTAAATCCATGTGTTTGCCAATCTTTAGAAAAAGTTGATAGTTTTAGATACTTAGGTGTGATTATTGATAATAAGTTTAATTTGGAATATACACATAAATTACCCTGCATAGTAAGCTTAGATCTACTGTTAGAACATTCTATTTTTTGAAAAATTTTTTGTGATGTCACCCTTAATGAAAACCATTTATTTTGCTTTAATTGATTCAAAAATTCAGTATGGCATAACGTGTTGGGGAGGATCTTTTAATTACTTGATTAAAAAAATTAGAAACAACACAAAATTTTTTATTAAGAATAATATTGAATAAAAATAAAAGAGAGGAGTTCTTTTCCCCTTTTTAATTTCTTAAAAATATTGCCTGTGCAACATCTTTATGTATTCAAAGTTTTAAAAATCTTTTACGTAAGAAGTGGGAACAGAGGTACTTTAACACTGCTTTCAACAACTAGAAGTAATTACCAACTAAACTTTTAGATTACCCAAAGTAAATAAATCAATTTTCAGGTTATCCTTTGCCTATGTTGCTCCCAAATTTTTTAATCAATTACCAATTAATGTAAAAGAAAATAATAATTTAAATAAATTTTGTAAATCTGTAAAAAGCTGGCTCTTTGAAAAAGTATGGTTTAAGTTAAGTTTCGTTTTTTTTTGGGTAGATAGTAAGTATTAGTATGTTAGATTTTACAATAAGTGCAGACGTCACTGAGCTATTTTTGTGTTTTTATGTTGGACTGGACTCATTTTTGTTTCCCTGTAAAGAAACTGTACGTTTAAATAAGTAATGCTGCCACGCAACTTGTTTATTGTGGTAGTATATGATTCCTGATTTAAATTGTGTCTGTAATATGTATTTATGAAAAGGAATAAAATCATTTACTTCATTCTCTTGTGAAATGTATTTGTTTTCTTCTCGCTGTTTAATCTGATAAAATTATACAAAGCATGGGTTCAAGGATTGCTAATTGAAGCACAGTGTGTTTTAATTTTTTTTAAATCTACATTATTAAAATAATTGTATTTTCACTTTTTGTACAGTTGTGATGAAGCAGAAATGATGGACCCTGCCGATAACGAGCCTCTTTCCCAGCTTGCAGCTTCTGACAGAGGTAATGAGAAAGTGTTGTAGTTATCAGTAAACTTTTAAGCAATACTAATTAAAGAATAGTGACCTTAGGGTCTCAAGTTTTTCTGCTGCAAAAGGAGACTTTTTTTTGTCATCTCTACAAAGACACTTATTGTTAAACATTTCCAGAATGGTGTAAAACAATTGAAGCACTATTAATTTTTGTTTTCGTGAATTAGCCAAACTTAGTCAGAACATTTCGAATACATTTTTGTCTCAATTTATTAATTTTACATTTGAACAAGTAGTATAACTGCAATAGAAATGTGACAATTAAATGAAAAATTAAATTCTGTCCTTACGTAAATGTCAAACATCAGGGAAAGGAAAGTTATTAGGTATACACGAATGTTTAAGTCGACACAGAGATTAAAAACTAAGGAGCTTAAAATAAGTGGGTAGCGATGAATCGTCACTGGATTTCTCGCATATCGCTAGGGACGAAATTTGCTAGACCCTGCACTTTATGGGATTTCCCCCCCCCCCCCCCCCCACCCCCCCCCCCCCCCACCCCCCCCCCCCCCCACCCCCCCCCCCCCCCACCCCCCCCCCCCCCCACCCCCCCCCCCCCCCACCCCATGAATATAAATGATCATGGCTTTCACGTAAAAGCCAAACTTACGCTTAGGATTTTACACTTGAAGAAGAGAGCAGATTATCAGTTACTCGAAACGTCGTGTCTCTTATGTAAAACATAGCGGTTCTAAAACCATAATTCTGGTATGATCTCATATCGAACATCGTTAATAGATTATGGAACTTTAAAGCATACAGTAGTGAGATTTATATTCCCAGTAGATATTATTAATAAAAAGGTATAACTTGAGGAGAAGACGTCGTTTAAACAAGTTTTCCGGGTATTAAATAATCCTATTCACTTTCTTACTGTCAACAAGAAATAAAGTAAATAGGTTCTATGAGCAAATCTAACCACCTGTCTTACAAGACACCAACTTCAACAGAATGTTTTAACAACCAAAAACGCAAAGTAAAGCATTTCTGGTTACCCACTATACAAATACAATCTGCTAGAATTCTACATTTTTGCCTTTAATTTTGATCTTTTGGCCCGAAAACCAAGAGACGTTTTTATGGACTAAAAGGAACCTACATTGTTTAGCAAGTTTCAATTTTCCAGAACCTTTCTATTAAGAGGTATCGCACAGGCAAAGCCAATTAAACGTTACGAATCATCCATTACCACAGATTGTATGTTACCAAAGATTAAACATAGAAGAACGTGAAATTAAAAACCATCCACTTATTTAATGCAATTCTCTAATCTCATTTATGCACACAAAAAAAAAAACATTGAGATTGTACTTCAATATTTGTGTGGTAATAGCCTTACAATTATTAAGATAGTATAATTGCTTCCACATGTAAGAATTGTCTCTGTAGTTTCCCACAGTAGGATGCTATAATCGACAAGGGATAAAGACTGTACGAAGCAACGCATTTTGATACACTAGTGGCCTAAAAACTGTAACAAAATCATTGATATTGTACTAATGGAAATGGTAGTTTCTTTTAGATGTGTAATTACTGCTTGCTAATAACGATTGAATATTAATCTAAGAATTGATTGGCAATATTATAATTTGCTCTTTAAACAGCTTGATCAATCACTTAATCCATTTTGCGTAATACTTCACCTCATTTCCTTTTGAGGGAAGTTGTTGATGAACCTCATTGACATTCAGGCTTCTGCATCCATGTGACAACCCACATGTTTCCTGTAGTCTTTATTAGTCATGAAAGTACAATTAATTCTCAGATCTTAACACATCAAAATTATCTGCCACTTATCAATTTGTGTTAAATGTATAATTTAATAATTCTCGTACTATTACAGCCTTTAAAAATTATCACTCTTGCTCCGAAATTCTCAGAGGAAAGTCAGAGGTGGAAGCGAATAGTAGTAATATAAAAACCATTCCAATTCGATCTCGGCAGTATTCTGTATCAATTTGAAGGCGGAAAATCGCTTTAATAATTTCCTATCAACATGGACGGCATACAATCAAAACCCACGTACGCCCAATATATATTAAGCACGCACTGTAAAAGGGCAGCCGTAACAGTTTAATAAAGCCATGCTGCTGCCCACCTTACTGCGATTAGATATCGACTCTGTTTAATTGAGCCTTTTGGAAAATTGGTAATGAGCGCGATCGGTCGACAGTTTCCAACATCTGATGTGGCTCCAGTAGCCGTGGCGGAGCAGGTGGTTGCGGCTGCAGGAATGCAGATACTGCTGCGTGGGTGAACCACTCCCTCGAGGTTGACTATCAAGCCGGTGGTAGAGGTGTGTCCTGTAATAAGAGGATTTGGTGCAGTCTGGGTATGCTCGGTGGGGACTCGATAAAGATACTGCGAACCAAGTAATTTTCCAGGGATGCAGAGCGTTAATCCTTAAGTCAGATATACGTCTAAGAAGCCTTTACAAATCAACTTGTAGAGACTTGTTCAAGGAATCCACGTTGCAGAGATATTTATAGAAAAAATATCGGACAATAAATGTCACCCCCAGTCTGACCATTTTTCTAGATTTTACTTCATCGCTGCCTTTGGATTGTGAGATTATTGAGGAGCAGATATAGCCTAATCTCATCTTTTCCATAATTATTAGCATAATGTTTTAGGCAATTGAGATAACGTTAAATATAAGATCAGTAAGTTGAATTTCGATATATATCATATAAAACTACAAAAGGGTATAGTGTTCAATGAACTAATTAGTGCACGATTCTAGAATTAAACTCGTATGCTTGTTTTTTGTACTCTATGTGACTAGATTACACTCTGAAGAGCTATTTTACCAGGGCCCAAAAAAGAGATTTTCATTCCTCATTTTACAAATATGTCATTTAAAATAGGGTATTACTGAAGATCTTAGGAGGGTTGAGAAGTTTAACAAAGTCTTTGGAGCAACAACAGGTGACTACTAGCTTATTAGCGGATTACTAGCCTACCTGAGTAAGGAGGGTCGCTTGCAAGGACAAGATCTATCAGAAACCCACCTCTCGACAGCGCTCTTACTTTTCATTTGGGATATCTGCCTAAGTTTGGGATTGGTATCGGCAACATTGCAACGCTATGGCAAGCATCTGTCCGTTTTATCGCAGGCTCGCAGGTTTACGTCCTAAAGGCCATCCCACATTCTTTTTTGGCTTATAATCCACAGACAAAAGACAGTAAAGTAATGCTGAAAATAATATATGATACTGATAGTAGCAATAATGATCTATAATGTACTACCAGACACCATAGGGTATTCTTGTTTGCAAGATCTTCCCAAACATCCCTTAGGTCAGATTGAAAAAAAATCGCCACTCTTCGCAATCTACCCCGTATCAGTGTCGCAGTCTAGAGAGTAGAAGTTTATTATAGGATAATCGCGTCAAGCAACGTAGAGCTTGGGCTAGTTCTTGGACAGGTGACCACTGAGTGATCCTGTCCTTGGGAGTGGTCTTAAGGGTAGTCCTCCTACAGCCGTTGGTTACTAAGTTAAGAATTAGAGAATGGTTCTTAGCCATAGCTTCACCTGTAAAATGAGACATCCTTACAGCTTGTTAACCCTTCTAGAGGACATTATGCCTAGCATTTGAGTCTTTAGTGACTCAAAATTTTGATCCCATGGCATTTACAAACTCTCACAAATACTCATACAAGCCTACACTGAAATAATACAACTATCGACTACAGTCAAGACATTCGAGTCGTCCATCACTAAAAATGAAAGTATGTTATATTTATTGCTATCAAACAACATGCTATCAAAAAGGTATTTCCATTAAAATAACTGCAATGCAGAAAGGAAGATATTACTAAATTTTTGTTACAATTACTACAATTAGCTCAAGGAGAGTATTTAAAGATAGTATGGTTTAGCCTTTGTGACAGAGTATTTACTCTGCCTAATCTCTTGATTACTCTCTCTTACTGTTTACTCACCAAATCGACGGACAGGAGCCATACAGAAGGCACGGATCGCTCTATGAGCGCAGTGACCCGAACCACAACACTCCAGTTCAACACCCACTCGACTGTGAAGTGTTGCACTCTATTGGTGCAATAACAAACCCAGTCGTTTTAAAATAACATAAAACAGGTTAACGGCTCCACATTCTTGCACGAGAACAGAAACATCGTAAATTTTAAACGGTTACCAGTGCGGTCCTCCAACTCGGGTGATTATTTTGAACTGGAATTTAACTGCGGATCTCTTGTCAATAATTTTAACTTAGTTGGTTTAAGAGTCAAACACAAATTAAACACGACATAGCGCTCGTGAAGTTGCGCAACTGCCAATACTATGGTCTGTATATCAAATAATTATTTTGTTTATTAACAATAACAACACTGCATAGGAACATTGTCGTAATTATATATCTTATACTACTTTTTTAACTATATATAAGAATGTAATATTATTTATACATGCCGTTTCTAAATTTAATCGGGATCCCAAAAAAACCACTTAACATGTCTATTGAAAAATACAATTTATAAACTTACACCGTCAAAAACAAGCCTCTCAAGAATTCCTCCGAAGGTATGACATACTCTGTTTATGAGATTATTATTTATTTCTTTTTTACCAATATTGAAAGGGTGTCAATAGTTTTATATATAGTCCTAGTAGAGCATTAAAACATTTTGGCACAAGATATATGTTTTTAATATTTTTTTATAAAGAATTCATGGTGATGCTGTGGAACCATAGTGAACAGGTTTTGAATCGTGTTGAATAAGCATGTTTATGTACTAAAAAGGATTATAGGTTTTTAAAGTACAAAAGTACATCGAATTTTAACAAGGATGGAAGGGTAAATGTTCAACAAGGGTAACTTCTCGGCAAATCTCCAGCCTCCCGAGACCACAAATCACACTCACATCCATTTTCTGCAGTCTAAAAACCCGGCTGAAAGAGGGTGACGATGAAGTTCCCCAGAAGAAAATACCACATGATACCAGTGGGAAAAATAACCATAAATAAACCATTAAGAATGGACTTATTTAAGAATCCAGATAAATATCTGAGAGAAAAATGGCAACTGTTTAGTTTCCTACACAGCTGATCAATGTGAATGTTCCAGTTCCAGGATCTATGTGCATCCTTAAGAAAACGAACGGAATTAGATTCAAAACCTACGGCCCCATTATATACAATGGAAGAGTTTAGGATCTCAGTCGAAGTTCTATGTGGTTTCAAAATAAAGCATGCTTGTTTTATCTACGATTAGATTCCGAGGAGACTCAGTAATACTGACTGTAAAGAAGCATCAAGTAATTGAGTAGTCTTTGCTCGCACAACAACACTTGTATCATCAGCGCATTGCACCAAGTGATCCTTTAAGTGGGTGTTAAGGTCATTTGCATATAGCAGAAACAAAAGAGTACACATAAGAATATTAACTGAATAATAATATAGAATATTAACTGTCGGAATATGAAACTAAATAGAAATATTAAGAGAAGCATTTGCAAATAAAAAGGAGGGGAATCCTTAAATTCACAAGCCATCTTCTCTCCGTAATCAAGTAAAACCACAATCTTCATACAAGGTAACTTGACCATTAGAAATTCCAAAGTAAAGAATAAAGAAACCCTAGATGCACCTTTAAAAATCCCAGATGGTATTAGCGATAACACATTCGGGTTTACCAACAATTTTAACATTAATCACATTTCTCTAGAGCTGTTAGGATCGCATAACGTTAGAAATAAAATATAAAAACCATTGAATTTTTTGTCGCCTTTTTAACAATTCCTATTGGTCAAAGGCCGTTTCAGGTGAAAACCAACACGAATTATAATAATGGAACGCGCTCTGGGCCGGAGAAAACTGAGCCGAAATCCTGGGCTGCGTTCCGAGCCTGCAGGCGCTGGAAATGGGCAAGAACTAACTCCGTCCATATGGCAGGCATTATAGTAATGATCTTACATCATTTTAAAACGCCTTCTAGACTTAATACAATTGTTAAATACTAAAATTTATTTTATTATTACAAATTAATGTTAGTAGCTGCTTTTTACCGTGGATTTTTATTTTTAGTTAAAAAAACTGATTTTTGTACAATATCAAAATAACTGAGATTTTGACTTTTATTTTTCTTTCAAAGTCGGAAACAAAGATTACAGGCATTAAAAATATTTTCCCAGGTGAAAAAAAACAACTTTTTATTGACAGTATTTTATTTCAAATTAAACTACATAAAATTTACAAGCATGACATACTTAATCTATGTGTTAGAAAATAAAATTATTTTGACCAATTTTTGCCTTATTTCTAAGTTGGATGGATTTTTTTATAATGTCAAAAGTTTTCTGTTTTTTCGATGTAACGAGATATTATTTAAAAAAATAGTTTAGTCCAGTTTTAATTAAAAATAACTCGTGGCTTCCAGTAAATTCGTCAATTTAGAAGTGGTCGCATTTGTTTGAGATAACTAGAGCAAATAACAATATTTTACAATTTTCAATGCCGTACATCATCACTTGATCTACTTAATTTACCCTTAGATTTAAAATCAATAAACAGTTAATGTGTTCTAAGATCAGCATCATTGGCATGGAGTACAGAAACTCGGTGAGTTCTTGCCCACTTTAAGCGCCTGCAAATCCATGGATACACCAGTAACGCACAGCTGTGTGCGACCGGAAAACACAACATGTGGCTTGTGGGCAGTGCGCGTTCCAGTAGTATAGTTCGTTGGGTGAAACTAAGAAAGGAAAACATTCGTAACATTTCTTTCCAGACTTTCAAGCAGATGTAAAACGCTGTAAAATAGACCAACCACTGAATTGTATTTCACCTTTTATCAATCCCAATTGGCAAAAGCATTCGAATGAAAATACAAAAGGAAAATACTTGTAAAATCGCCCTTGAGATGTAACTAACGCATAACATTGAAAATTACATCAAAATAATTGCTTTTTATATAATATTTTGACAATGTCTACTGGGCAAAGGCATTCCAGGATATATCAATGCCCTGGGTAAACATAATTATGACTACGCACCGTTCCCAAACATTCCTTGTCAAGAGCGAGGGAATCAGACACGTACACGTGTGGCCCACTAACCAAGCTAGCGCCCACTCGAGTGACCTTGGAGGGCAGGTGATGGCAGTGTTGGTTACAACTAATGAATTGCAAACCTCATAAGGTTTTGTATTCATTGTTAAAACAGCCAAGGCCGTGAAAAATGTGAAATTGCGAAGCGATCACTCGTGTGTCCTTGGAGGGCAGGTGATGACAGTTTTGGCTAAAATAAAGAAGGCCGTGAAAATTGTGAAATTGCGAAGCGATCACTCGAGTGACCTTGGAGGGCAGGTGTTGACAGTTTTGTTTTAAAACAGAGAAGGCCGTGAAAATGGTGAAATTGCGAAGCGATCACTCGTGTGTGTCCTTGGAGGGCAGGTGATGAAAGTTTTGGTTAAAACAGACGAGGCCGTGAAAATGGTGAAATTGCGAAGCGATCACTCGAGTGAGTTTGGAGGGCAGGTGATGACAGTTTTGGTTAAAACAGACGAGGCCGTGAAAATGGTGAAATTGCGAAGCGATCACTCGAGTGACTTTGGAAGGCAGGTGATGACAGTTTTGGTTAAAACAGACGAGGCCGTGAAAATTGTGAAAATGCGAAGCGATCACGAGTGACTTTGGAGGGCAGGTGATGACAGTTTTGGTTAAAACAGACGAGGCCCTGAAAATTGTGAAAATGCGAAGCGATCATTCGAGTGACTTTGGAGGGCAGGTGATGATAGTTTTTGTTAAAACAGACAAGGCCGTGAAAATTGTGAAAATGCGAAGCGATGTCTCGAGTGACTTTGGAGGCCAGGTAAGTCTATTGGTCAAAGGCGAAAAAGCGGATAAAGCGAAAAATGTAAAAGGCTCGTTAAATTTGTCTTGGGCTGTTGAAACCGATGAAAACTGTATCAAAACCACTGCATTCTAGCTTTTTGTGATTCCCAATTGGACAAATGCATTCGGACGAAGAAAAGACTCATAAAATTCATCTTTAGCTCTTGAAACCAATGCACAACATTGAAAATGCATCAATCCCAAGGAATTGTATCTCTCATCTCGATGGTTTTCAAATGAAAAGAAGAAAACAATCTTCAAATTTCTCTTGAGCTGTTGAATATATTAAAAATTATATCAAATTGAGTTTTATCTAATCTTGTGAAAATCCTTATTGGGCCATAGCATTCCAGGATGTATTAAACAGCCAGGGTGAAGATTTGATCGTGCACCATTCCCAAAAACCTCTTGTATAAAGTGCAAGGCAATGAGACACGTACACGTGCGCCGTACTAACCAAGTTGGCGCCCACTTGAGTGACAGGAGGGCAGGTGATGTTGACAGTTGACACAGAAGAGTCCGTCTGTTGTAGACAGACTCACGACATCCGGCCGAGCCCTTGCAAATTGCGCAATATCGAGGCGCCCACCCGGCAGTGTCAACAGTGCGCTTTACTGTAGCTGATGCATCTGTGAGCCAACAAAATGCTCTTCGTTATAATAGTAAAACTTACCATAACTTGTAGGAGATGAGGATCTTATTCTTCATTTAGATGAAAGAGCCACAGTTTGTTCATAATTACCGACTAGGAATTGCGGCACCAGTACATAATCAGTTTCTAGATGGAATAAATTCGAATGACACAGGATAACCTACAGATGTCACGTGAAAGCCAGCCAGGTTAGCAAAGTGTCGTAAGTGGATAAAATTTGCAAAAGCTCAATTTCAGCAGCCGTCTGGATTGTAATCTATGAATCAGCCTTCACATGAGATACAATAACGTCTATGTAACTCTTAACGGCATTAGGTATTAGATTATTGGGATATTTAATTAATGGCTGGTATTTTGTTTTAAGTTTGTTTTTGATTTTAGTACTGTTAAGGAAACAGGATTTTTCTAGACTTTGCCATCGTTCAGTGATACAATAAAACAGTAACAATAAGATTCTAGATCTGCAATCTGATCTCTTCCTCGGGTGGATAAGTAACGTAAACACATTATTTTCCTGCTTTATACATAACTAGTGTCTTAAGGGCAGTCTGACATGAAAAAAAATTTTTTTTGGGGAATTTTGGTTTTTTATTTATTAATATTCTTTAGAATTTTCTCTTTAAAATGGTATATAATATACCTTATTACTATAATATTAACCTTATATATAAAAAATATATATATAAAGGCTTGCAACTGTTGTTTGGCGTTGAGCACCACTCCTTATAGTAAACAACAATCTATAAAATAGATATTAATTGGTTTTGTTTATGTTGGTACTGTTTTGCTTTTAGTCTGGTTTTAGCTGATATCACACACTGTCAGCAATATGACAGATGTCATCTGTTGTTATTATTTTATGTTGGAGGTTATTGTGAAGTTTTGAAAATACTGTGTTTTGTGATTTGCAAGTTTCCCTGTTGTTTTTATTTGTAAAGGAGTTTATTGTAATTGAATGTAGATTAAAATGGGTAATAAGAAGAGAGTAGGAACTAAGAAACTATGTTACAAGAAGAAGACTGTTGTTCGTAGCAAGAAAACAGTAGTAACTTCAGGTAATGAAGAGGATAGGCCTAGAACACCCAAAGTTGTTTCCACATCCAATGAGAAATTGAGCCCTAACCTAGCCTGCTATGATAATTCAACTGATACCTTACAGTATGACATAGTAAACATTGTACAGCTAGAATCAGTTTTGAAAGATGTTGCAGTGTGTAGGGTTTGTCATGGCAACCTATCATTTAGTCGAAAACCATTAGCAGGGCTCGCAGTACAAATTTCCGTCTCCTGTAGCTGTGGCATGACAAAAGCTTTTGACAACTGTCCCAAAGCAACAGATATTAGGCCTAGGCCTATTGAGGCACCAAGCAAAAGTTCACAATGCTACTATGACTTGAACCTAAGGTTAGTATACGGCTTGCGTGTAATAGGAAAGGGCTATACTGCTGCCCAAACTCTTTGCGGCATGATGAATTTACCCGCTCCGCCCAGCAAGTTCAATCAACATGAACAGTTTTTGTCCAGCCATGTAGAAAGTGTGTGTTGAAAACTCTATGAAGAGAGCAGTGACAGAAGCAGTTATTGAAAATGGAAATTCTAATGACTTATGTGTTGCGGTTGACGGAAGCTGGCAAAAGCGAGGCCACACCTCGCTAAATGGCGTTGTCACAATTACTTCAGCAGATACGGGTAAAGTAATAGATATTTATTCAATGTCAAAATACTGTAACTGCCCTCAGAGAACAAGCAACCAACACTTAGAAATATGCAAGGCAAATTATGTAGGTAGCAGTGGAGGTATGGAAGCTGAAGGTGCGACTGCAATGTTCAAAAGATCCGAGACTAAATACGGTGTTCGCTATGTGGAGTACCTTGGAGATGGTGACTCCAATGGCTATGCAGCAGTTGTGGCAGAAGCACCATATGGCCCAGATGTGTCCATTCAGAAGTTGGAATGTGTAGGACACGTCCAGAAGAGGATGGGGACAAGAATAAGGGACTTTATCATGAAAAATAAAGGCTTGAAGCTTTCTGACGGAAAATCTCTTTCTGGGAAAGGTAGGCTAACAGGGAAGGCGATCCAACAAATCCAAATATACTATGGACTAGCCATCCGTAGGAATACACACAGCGTGGAAGCCATGAGGCGAGCAGTTTGGGCGTTGTACTGTTCATGTTCAGTCTACTAACGATACACTTTACATATTTTATGCCCAGACACCGAAGACACATGGTGTAAGTATAAACAAAGCCGCCAAAGAAAAAACTAAATATGACCACAGCCAGCATTTTCACCTCTCACCTGTTCTAATGAAAGCAATCAAACCTATTTTTAAATCTTTGTGCAGCCTAGAACTACTCAGAAAATGTCTCAAAGGAAAATCTCAAAATCCTAATGAGTCTATGAATAATGTCATTTGGGCTCGGCTCCCTAAACGCACCTTTGTTACACTAGGTGCTCTTAGGCTAGGTGTCTATGAGGCAGTCCTATCATTCAATGATGGGTACAGCTCCAAAGTGAAAGTTTTAGAGCACATTGGGCTAGAACCAGGACTGAATATGCGGTTAGCTTTAAAACGTCTCGACACCCAGCCGGATTCGCAAAGCAGATAAAGCGGCTACCGACATTGAAAAAAAAAATCAGGCAATCAAGGACTTTAGCCAAAAGGAAGCTGGAGGATCTGTATCAAGAAGCAGAGGATCCAGACAAACCCTTCCTACAGTGCAGGCCATCATTAAACCAAGGTATGAGTCCAAAATATGCTACCTTCTTGCTTTTTCTTGATTTGCCGAAACTTGTTATTTTTTAACTTTGGGGCCCTATAACTCAAAAAACTACTAGGCCTACCCCAGTCAAATTTTTATACAGTATTCTACTTACTATTGCCTAGTTCCCCTCATGGGAATTTATAAATATCTCTTGTCAATGAGGCACAGTAAACATTTTTACTTATAAAAAAGTTAGTTAAAAACAATAAATTATAAAAAAATTATAACTTTTTAATTTTTTTTTCAAATTTAAAAACCTCATGATAAGACCTAGATTATAAGCTATTTAATAAGTAAAATAAAAATCAGGACTCTATCTATAACCATTACAGAGATATAGGTTCCCAAGTTAACATTATGTTCTTATGGAGGTCGGACTGCCCTTAAGTCTAATATGATTAATAACAATTTCCAAATATCTTAATCTAAATAACAATAAACTAAAAGTAACAGTGTCAAAAGGTAGGAGAAAGTGTCAATCAAGGCTGGGTCAATAAATTACTAAAATACTAAATAACATGCAATAACACGAATAAATAATTAAAATCGTCAATATATACTAAATAACATGCAATAAATAAATAAATAACTACAATATATAATAACTGGGTAACTGGATCAGTCTTGCCACTTCTGGACGCCGGATACATGAGTGACATATATGTCCCGGCTCCAGCGAATGCCCTCGGAGACGCAACGACGGGAGAGGGATGTGCCCTATCTACGGTGAACCCCGAGGCGTGCCAGGGTCCCCCAGTTGGCGCTGTCCCACGCACCCAGGGAGCCGACGACGAATGCGTCCACGGAAGTCCTGTAGCCTCCGGCCGTCAGCATCCGGGCGAGTGGACCATAGGTGGTGTCGAGCTTCCTCTCCCCGCGCAGCTTCGATGGCCCGCCAGCCGTCCTCTTATGGAACGGCGATGTCGACTATCTTGACGATCTTGTTGTGAGCGTCGATCATCACCACATCCGGACGGCAAGCGCACCATCTCCTCCGGGAAATCATCTTCACGGCCTTGGAGCAGCGCTTGAAGGGGCACCCGCTGGTTCACGCGGACCTCAACTCCCTCCGCAGGTCTGACGGCCGCGACGAGGAGATCCTGGACGGCGTTGTGTCTTCGCGTGATGCCAGTAGCGAGGCTGGAGGTGCAGTGGCAGAGCACGTGGGCGGTGGTCTCGTCGTGTCGACCACACCGCCTACAACGCCGATCGTTGACTCCTCAGCGTCGGCAACCGTTGAGAGGAAGAACATTCGCCTGGCCCGGTGAACAAACCGCCAGTCTGCGAAATGTGTTTAGCGCCCCTCGTGCAGCATGTGGTTGGCAGTGGCGCAGGTGGTGGTGACCCTGGCCACCCTTCCCTGGTCGGGTTTCGCGGAAAGGGTGGCCTGAAGTGTTGCTGCAGCGAGGAGCGCAGACTGGCGGACAGCGCGTGACGGGAGCCCCTGTCGACGATCCTGAGGGGCCTGTCCCCAGGGATCGTTATTTTGAAGTGTTGCCCTGCCGGCACACCATCCCCAGCGCAAGTCAAGTTCTTCAACCTGTTCAAAGCTGCCCGCGCGGCAGAAAAAAGTAGTGGCAACATTGGAGTTCCCGGGGAAGTCGCCGTTGAGGTATCCCACAAGGAACTCCATTCCGGCGCGGGCAGCACTCCTCTGGCCCGCAGAGGCCGCTAATCCCTCCAAAGCAAGCGAAGCAACCCTGGCATCCGGTGAGGTGAGGAGCCTGAACGCGTGGTTGATGGCGGCCAGGTCCGAGAGGTCGGCCAGCGGGACGAGTCCAGCCCCGCCGCAGGAAGGTGGAAGATAGACCAACTCGGCACTGGCGCGGGAAGGAACGTTGAAGATCTTCTTCACACCACACTTGATCTTGCTGTCCCAGGCTCCTAAGTGCAGTCTTGCGGATCCGCGCGGTCTTGAGGTTGAATTCCAACTACATTCTAAATTGTAAATTGCATTTGAGTGTTTTTTTGGGTTGGTTATCCACCTGATGAAGAGACCAAAGTGCAAATCTCGAAACGTAGTGTTACTGATTTCTTGTATCACTGACCGAAGTCCGCGACGAAAAATCCTGTTTATTTCATAAATTACCAATCAACGATTAATCTGACAAAAACAAGGATAAATGATGGTTCTTTATCAAAAGCTGACAGATTTGTTATTATCTGACTTATTATGATTATATGAGATATCTGGAGTATATCGTATTATCCTTTGGTAACGCTATGGAATTTTTTCAAGTAATTTTATGAGCTGAATTTGGTTCCGTGTTTGATTGTTTACGTTCCGCTGTGATCCATATCCTGGAGTTTTGTGCGCGTCTTACAAATACGTATTCGTTTTAACAAAATTCTATTAACAAGAGATTTTCAAGGACCGAAATATTTTAAGAATTTAACTGTCCGAGCAATGTTGAGACGCAGGTGTGAATAAATAAGAACTATATTAATGAAACCAACCGTGTAACAAAGAAAACCAAGAATTTCACCAATACTTGACGATACCCCCCCATACCACATTGTTGATCGATGACAAGAAAATGGTTCGATTGAGTTGATCGAGATATTTTAATAACTTTCATAATCACAGCTTTTCGAGCTATTTATTTATACTGAAAAAAATAAAAATTTGCCACAATTCTTTAATGGATTCACGATGAATTTTAGGAATTTAAAATAATATTTGGGAAATTTTGTATCCACCCTCAAGGAAAAGCTGTTGACGATCACTTGAACGAATTATATATATATATTATATATATATATATATATATATATATATATATATATGTATGTATGATTACTATAAATGAAATTACATGATTTAATAACACATTACTTATTACAATTACACTGTTTTAAGAGTGGTTAACACACTTACACTAACAACCAATGCACAATCAAACAAACAATCAAGTAATAATTACCCAGGGTCAAAGTATTGGGTCTGTTTGCCAAGATAGCGGATGACAATGACTGACCATCCAGTGCCGTAGACATTAAATAGAGACAATAAATTAAATAATAATAAAATAATTTAAATACATAAAAACTTATTTAGACTGTATAACTTTTTACATTTGTGTAATGGACTCTTCTGACAAGTTGTAGGTCTATAACTTAGCAGAACCAGTAATGTATAAATGATGTATAAATAAATAAAATTTTAAATGGATATTGCTAAAAAACTTTCCAACCGAAAACCCGATTGGACGAAATCGTAATGCCAGTATCACACGTTCCTTGAACTGTGTAGTTTAAAGTAATCATATTATTTAACATCGCTGAAAATCATTATTAAAATAACGTAGTTGCTTTTCGTGCAAATGCGACAAATAATACCAACTGTAACATACAAAGTGAGATACAACACTGAGGTCCTGGAAGGTCTGCGGGTCAAAACAACGCATGCGCAGGGTGCGCCTGTTTATCGGCCATTGTTGATTTTACTGCGCAGTCGCGGAACGGCTCTAAAGGAGCTTATGCAAATGGAGGAGCCCTAGTTCAGTCGGGATTGCTCATTATGCGGTGTTATAAGTGGCTGCAGCACTGCATTTCCATTTTCCTCCAAAGGTCATCTTTTCCTCCCAAGGTGACCCTGATGACAAACCTCGGGTCTGCCCCACCCTCGTTCACTGTAACCGCAGTTTGATTTATGAATGCAGCAAGCGTAACTGAGTAGCAAATCTGTCAAGACCAGATGGGCCAGATGGGCAATAAACCGTATGGGCCAAACTGTAATAAAAAAAAACTCTAGAGGAAAGTTACTTGGGCGAATACGAGGCCATAACAAGTGACCGAATTTAAAAGAAACAGACAGGATATTAATTGAATTCCAGGACTGTTAGAAGTAGATTATAGGGTACTAAGAGTCTTTGAAAAATAGTCACCTTAGGTTGAAATGGCAAAAATTTGGAAAATATTTTTGGTGAAAGTGAATTCAATCCGGTATATTGTTTAAACGATATTATTTAAATACCTAAGGTATTGGTCTTATAAATTAACAGGCTCAGTATCTTTTACAAAATTCATGTCACTATTCTGGCACAGTTAAAAAATCCCAATTGTTTAAAGATTAACACAATTTTTCTAGTAACCACCCTTAAGAGCCAGCCATATTGGCGGCCAAGTTGAGTATTGAATTTATTTACATTTTTTTTTATCAACCCTTCCTACGTGTGGAAGACTCGGTTGCTCCACCGTGCTTTGAGATCATGGACTCAATTGTTTACCTGATGAGACAATGAGATTATATTTTCTAGTCTAGGTGTGTCTGGTGCTAAAGCGATGTATAGGTTCGTTTTGAGCTTCTTCGATGCCGACTTTTTTGGTTCTCTTTAGACGAATATGACTCCAGATTCCAGGGGTCAAAGTATGAGACTGCGTCAGATAACAGACGCTGCAATAAGATTAAGGTGAACTGGAGCTAAACTCAACATTCAAATTGAATCAAACCCGTCCTACCATAGCTACGTTATATGTGAATTTATTGTTAGTTCAAAAATTATCAACTTAACAAGATAATTTAAAAGATTTTGGATGAGTATTAATTACAGGGCTTACATATATCTTAACTCGACAACCTAAAACGACGGCGCAAAAGTGTTTGTGGTGTAAACACATTGTTGTTATGGAGGAATATTTAAGGACATTTAACTAAAGGTGGCTCTTAACAATGGTAATAATTATCTTTTCAAACAGAACAAAACAGAAAATAAAGAAAAAACAAAAGAAGAATGCCTCTTTCACAACTCGTAAATTTTGCGATTTTGAATGAAGAAGTGCTTGGAATATCACGAGATGGGAGGGATATCAATAAATCGACAACACTCAATTTTTGTCATTTATGTTCGGCGAAGCTCTAGCAAAAAGGTAGTTTTATTTTTATCAAAGTAATAAACATACTTCGTCAACCCGTCAACAACATAAAACTCTGTGTTTCTATTTTATTAGACTAAATTATACAATACAGAGTGTTTTTTAAATGCGTCACCACCATGATCTTGGAAAGTTTAAATCTGACACCAAATTCAAAATGGAGAGCCTTACTAATATTGAATATGTTTTATAATATGTATTTCATGTATACACATTTTTACTATAGAGCATCTCGTGTTTTATTACTATTTTCGAAAGGAAAAGTAGTTTTAAGGCTTTTTATTCTTGGCGCTTTTATATATTTCCCTTATGACAAACTAAACATAAGATATGAAAGCTGAAAGTGTTGAGGTTCCTTATGAGGTTAACATTGAAAAAATGCCTTTTTAAATAGGCATCAATTTGAATATTATAAACTCTAAATCTAGCATCTTGAAATTGTTTTGAAGATATTTATGAATGTGCTTTTACAGGTTTGTGTTCTCTACAAACAAAACCGAACAGTAGCTGGATAGGTAAGTAACAATTTAATAAAAAGCTTTATTAGACAAGACGTCTTTTTCTGTACAGACAATTCAGTACAAACCAAAATGTTCTTAACACGAATAAATCCTCAGTTCCGTTTACAGTTAAGTTTGCTGTCAGATTATAGTTAATCACAATGGCGGGAAATTTAAAAAGTACACGAAGAGAAAGTATGGTTCAAGCGCCTGCGGACAGGGAAAATTATAAGTGGCGTGAATGGCTGCCATGCGGGAATTGCATCGTGTTGTTATACGGCGCTTATAACTCCTTTATGACTAAGAATTAGTATTACTCCCATTTAAACGGATCTGTTAAGAAATTTAATGCGTCCTTCATAAATGGGCTTACTTAGGAAAGCCTGGACAAACTGGGTGTCTTGAAGTGATTCTAAAATGTTTTAAATTTTAATATATTTTGTTCCTACATTGCGACATATATTTGACTGAAATATCAAATTATCTAAAATTACTTATTCATAACCTTCGTAGTTATTGAGGTACTACTTTTTAGTGAAAGCGCAAAGTAAAAACATATAAGATTTCTATTAAAATGTTTAAACATATTGTACATAAGTTTTCGGTGCCATTTCATAACTGCATAACCATAACAACTAAGATTATAACACGTGTACCTGCTTTAGGCCAAAATAGGTACAGGAGTCACACACTTTACAGCAAGTATTAATGAATGAGTCACCGATGAGTGGAGTATTTTTTCTTATGTATTTGTGAGTATTTTTTAAGAGTCTGAGCTTTTTCACTCATTATATCCCCATCACCGGTCCTCAAGTCCGAACGAAGATCTTCTCCAATAGAAAATGGGAGAATCTGTACATTCGGTATTTGAATGAAATTTTCTGCTTTGTATTCTTGATGGAAGTGAATAGGTTTTAATAGAAAAGACATTTTTCATTCTTCCACGTTTAATTTATTTAAAAGACAATATCTAACTGATGATGCCTTAACCGGGGTGAAAGCGCTTTTTAAATAAATTAAACGTGGAAGAATGAAAAATGTCTTTTCTATTTGAATGAAATGTCAGAGTAAAATACCGAAATATATTCTGGGTCATATAATCATCGCATCGAACTTTTTCAAGAAAAACATTGCAATAGTTGCAGAATCTGCCAGAATTTGGGCGGGAGAAGAGACCTTGAGATCCAGGGATGTACTCACAAAGGGTCCAGAGGGTGCCGGACCCCTTTCAAAACATAAATCGTTATAAAATAATAAAACTAAGTTCTCATGCATTTTAAATTTTAAAACTCAAATAAAATCGAATGTGCTGGATTTATAAAGAGTAGTAAGATTAGGAAGAAAACGACTGAGGTGTTGCAATCTGGTGTGGATCTACATAAGGTGAGGGGGGGAGGGGGGATGTGATAGTCGAAATAAACCTTTATGTATCAGAGTAATCACAATTTAGACTCATACTTGAACGTGTTCAATCAGTCTTTTGTCTTGTTATTATGAACAATTTTTACAGATTATTTAGCCCCTTCATATGGGTACGGCACTGAAATCCCCATAGTAACCGATTTGACCAGCGATACCGCCATTGGTACAAGCTAGAATCTGACAGTGTGATCATTTCACTTTCAAATTAACTACTACTTAGACCCGTTTTTTTTATATTTTAGCGTTTGTCCATGTTTTACACAGGTTATTTATGTATTATTAAAAAAAGTACATATTCTCCTTCGTAAAAAAAAACATAATTGGTTTGGGGCGGCCCTACCCCTAAAGTCAAATCCCGGGTACGTCACTGTGAGGCCCACAGAGGAAGCGATTTGTCCAGCGACACCGCCATTGCTACAAGCTAGAATCAGACGGTGTGATCATTTCACTTTCAAATGAGCCATTACCCAGGCTTAGACAAAGATGCGTTTACCATAACAACCGGCAATTTGAGAGCGGCTCCGTCAGAGTGCACTTCTGCGCCGCTTGTGGGGTGACGATTTTAGTTCATTTAGGTAGCCCACTAGACATGGTGTCTTCATTGGAGCTTTATAGGTCACGGTGCTAAATAATGATAAGGTGGAAGGAAGACGCACGCCAACATGGAGTGTACGTGGGAGACCCGGCGCTCGTTCCTTGGATTTACAAACATCGTTTCTTTACAAATCAGACAAGCCTCGTCCACTGAAGAATTTTCCTGCCTTCTTCTACCACATTTTCTCTGCGAGATGCTGATCCTCGTTTTAACCCTGCACCCGTTCCTTGGATTTACAAACATCGTTTCTTTACAAATCCAAACAAGCCTCGTCCGCTGAAGAATATCCTGCCTCCTTGTATCACATTTTTTCTGCGATATACTGATCCTCGTTTTAACCCTGCATCCGTTCCTTGGATTTACAAACATCGTTTCTTTCACAAATCCAAACAAGCCTCGTCCGCTGAAGAATATCCTGCCTCCTTGTATCACATTGTTTCTGCGATATACTGATCCTCGTTTTAACCCTGCACCCGTTCCTTGGATTTACAAACATCGTTTCTTTACAAATCCAATCAAGCCTCGTCCGCTGAAGAATATCCTGCCTCCTTGTATCACATTTTTTCTGCGATATTACTGATCATCGTTTTAACCTGCATCCGTTCCTTGGAATTTACAAACACATCGTTTCTTCACAAATCCAAACAAGCCTCGTCCGCTGAAGAATATCCTGCCTCCTTGTAATCACATTGTTTCTGCGATATACTGATCCTCGTTTTAACCCCTGCAACCCGTTCCTTAGATTTACAAACATCGTTTCTTTACAAATCCAAACAAGCCTCGTCCGCTGAAGAATATCCTGCCTCCTTGTATCACATTGTTTCTGCGATATACTGATCCTCGTTTTAACCCTGCACCCGTTCCTTGGATTTACAAACATCGTTTCTTTACAAATCCAAACAAGCCTCGTCCGCTGAAGAATATCCTGCATCCTTGTATCACATTTTTTCTGCGATATACTGATCCTCGTTTTAACCCTGCATCCGTTCCTTGGATTTACAAACATCGTTTCTTCACAAATCCAAACAAGCCTCGTCCGCTGAAGAATATCCTGCCTCCTTGTATCACATTGTTTCTGCGATATACTGATCCTCGTTTTAACCTGCACCCGTTCCTTGGATTTACAAACATCGTTTCTTTACAAATCCAAACAAAGCCTCGTCCGCTGAAGAATATCCTGCCTCCTTGTATCACATTTTTTCTGCGATATACTGATCCTCGTTTTAACCCTGCATCCGTTCCTTGGATTTACAAACATCGTTTCTTCACAAATCCAAACAAGCCTCGTCCGCTGAAGAATATCCTGCCTCCTTGTATCACATTTTTTCTGCGATATACTGATCCTCGTTTTAACCCTGCATCCGTTCCTTGGATTTACAAACATCGTTTCTTCACAAATCCAAACAAGCCTCGTCTGCTGAAGAATATCCTGCCTCCTTGTATCACATTTTCTCTGCGAAATGCTGATCCTACGTTTTAACCCTGCGCCCATTTCTTCAATTTACAAACACCTTTTTTTTGACAAAACCAGACAAGCCTTAATATTAATAATAAATCTTTATTGCGTTCACAATTTAAGTAAATTGTATACAATCGTCAATATACATGTATTAAAATGAATTAAACTTTATAAATCAGTTTAAATGCAAGTCATTTCAGTCATTAAAAAGTTTTTCAGCTATGCTGATTACAATTTAGAACAGAACTAAAGGACTTGACCAATTTATTTCAATTAACTTCAAATTTAATCCAGAGGCTCATCATGAACTCTTCAACAGAGTAGAACACCCTCGAACACCAATAGGTTTCTCAATCGAGCTTTGAATGTTTTAGGATCATTTAAATTTTTTATCTCATCAGGGAGCTTATTTATGAACCTTACGCCAACCTCGGATGGTAGACGTTCGAACGTGGCAGTTCTGTGCTGTTGGAATACGGAAGTTGTCCCGGCCTGTAGTCCCGTATTGGTGGAAAGGCCCTGCCTTGGACCAACTCACATTTGAATCGGCAGTACAGAGCAACCTCAAGGATATAGAGACAGGGCAAAGTCAGCAATTGAAGCTCCCTGAAGGAATTTTTACATGTATCTCTGAATTTCAATTTTGAAATTATTCGGACTGCTTTCTTTTGAATTCTAAATACTCTTTCACATTTTTATTTTAGAACAGCTGCCTCACAGTCTCAGCCCATATGTTATATGAGGATATACAAGGCCCAAAATAGGCCGTTCGTAGTAAGTCCAAGGAGCAAAACTTGGAGAGATTTCGTAAAGCATAAATGCCCGAAGAAACCTTTGAACAGATGCTTTCCTATGTGATTGTCCCATGTCAGGCCCATCAAGGCACATCCCTAGGAATTGGTTAGAAATCATTTTCCTCTAGGACATCATCCACTATTACAGTAACGCAAATCCTCGGGCTCATATTGCCGAAGGCAAAAATTAAACACATTTGATTTGGAACTGTTCGCTCTCAGGTTCAATGTTGAGAAATACTGAATATATGAATTCAGTTTCAAAAAAAGTACTGATTTCTAATTGGTTCTTTTTTTAGCTTTGAAACAGAGCGTTGTATCGTCAGCGTATTGAACCATTTTACCTGTTAGGGAGCGGACGAATTCAAACCCGTCGACGTACACAAGAAATAGTACTGGTCCAAGGACAAATCCCTGCGGGACACCGTAGGCCCATTTTTACTTTTTCTGACAGGGAATTCGCAATCTGCACACTGGCTTCTATCTCTGAGATAAGACGAAAGCCATTTGTGCGGCAGACCACGAACACCACATGTCTTCAACTGGTACAACAATGTCTCATGATGTACACAGTCGAATTCTTTGGACAGATCAATGAATATGCCCAGCACATGTTCCCGTCTCTCCAGTCCATCGACAACGGTTTCAATTAAAATTTTGACGGAATCGATAGTGGATTTGTTTTTTCTGAACCCGAATTGATGAGAGCAAAGAACCATCAAAACGTTCAAAAGAACCCTTCTAATCTTGACAGATAAGCTTTTCAAAAAATTTTGCTTATGACTGGAAAGATTTAAATAGGACGATAGTTGCTTTTAAGGCAAGGATTGTCTTTTTTTTAATTGGCGTGACTTTCGCTGTTTTCAGGGTGGAAGGAAAAAATACCTTGAGCGAAAGACATGTTGATAAAATTTTTCAGTGGAGTCAAAATGTTCTTAAAGGCAGCGTTATTGAGCAGCCACATAGACATGCCGTTAATGCCACAATGACTGTTTTGTTTTGCATCTCTGTATAAGACGGGACACCTCCTGCTCACTCACTGGAGACAGTGCCATGGAAGAGACCGGTCACATCAATGACACTTGGTTGGAGCATTTTCAGAGATAGATCGGATAACGCAACCGACGAAAAAAGCGTTGAATTCACCTGCTACTTTTAATGGATCTGTAACTAATTAATTCTGTATTTTGAGTTTTGGAATTTTAGACTGTTTTGATTTCATTGGGCTGTGTCGTTAAATGTTTATGATGCTACAAGCAGTTTTGGAAAAATTTTCAGATTTTGATAGCTCCTTTTCGATTTCATGTGTTTTTGCTGTTTTTATTGCTTTTCGATAATTGGCCTTTGACGTTTCTATAAAAAGCTTTGAATTGTTCGTTCTCTGTTTGCACGTAGATGGAATACATTGTAAAATTTCAAACATTCACCGAATTTCAAGATATCTTGAGTCATCCACGAAGTCAATTTTGTCTTTATTCGCTCTCTAAAATGTTTAAACGGGCAAGCTATGTTCAAAAGAAAAACAAAACGTTCGTGGAACGCGGTTAAAAAGCTTTATCAACATTTTCAATGTTATCTACAAAAAACGCCCAAGACTCATTTTTTTTAATATGAATTCATAAGGGCGATGTTTTCCGAACTCAAGTCCCTTTTCATTTTGGATGATTGAGTTATAATTTTGGGCCTGAAATTATTAATTATGGTCTCCTCAGCATAGCGGTCAGATATTGCTACATCCAGTACAGGGATTGTGGCGTTTGGAATGTTGACCACTAAAGAACTTCCTGCCTTCCTTTATCACATTTCCTCTGCGAAATGCTTGATCCTACGTTTCAACCCTGCACCCGTTTCTTGGATTTTACAAACACCTTTTCCCCACCAAATCCAGACAAGCCTTGATCACTGAAGAACTTCCTGCCTTCTTTTATCACATTTTCTCTGCGAAATGCTGATCCTATGTTTAAACAGCTCTTTTGGCTCGATGGAAATCAATCCAATGATTTTAGCAAACAACTCAAACTCAGACGTCACATAAGTAGTACCAGTCTACAGAATTTGCTGTCCTGAGCTAAAATTCCGCAGTTGCTGTACTAGACCTATCCGTTACACCACGCTGTGAATTAGGTATGACAGTGAGAGACTTCCGCGATTTAAGTTTTTCTTTAGATTTTATTATCATGTATTCAATAACTTCATTTACATATACTAATGTTAACAGTTCTCAATATAACAGAGTAAAATAAAAAACACATCAGTCTCTCCGGACAACTGGTTATAGCGCTATACAACAGCCAGCCCTAGTACTACAATTGATGGGACCTAACGCTAGCTAATTGAAGACTGATCCTATCTACTAACGTCAATGAGACGTCTTGGTTTGGCCTGTCTTTGAGCTACAATTCCTCCAAGTTTCCCTTTTAACATTTCCACATAATACTCGTACATCTCATAGAAAGAAATTGGGCTATACTAACACATGCTACAAATGTTGATATTGTTCAGTATTATGCTCATGAAAACTAAAACAACCTTATGAATACCAAAACATACGTGTTTTCTTTCAATCTACGTAGTAATTTTGTAAAAATGTGAAATATTACTTTATGTACGGTCGAGCTATGATAGCACAAGGATAAATAACAATGGTAAAACGTTAATGGAATGTATATCTGTCATGAGTACTATTTCTTCTACAACTGTATTATACAGAATATTCCAAATATGCTTGTGTAAAGCGTTAATACAAATCTTAATTCTTACATGGTCGATGTCATGACTATCATCCACATTTTTACGGATGATTTTACCGACATTACATCAGACATTACAAAAACTATTCAAATCTTGAGATGTTCAAACTCGCTTAGGATAGCATCTTCAATAAAAAAATCTTAGACCAAAGCAAGTTAATATGTACAGTTGGGAGCTTTATCGTGATTGGCTGGAGCTGAACCAATCGCTGAACAACATGGCTTCATTATCACAGGCTGCCAGGTTTTCGATAATCTGATTCTATTTTCTTCGTAGAAGTTAGTTTTCTTCTTGATTTTTAAGAGTTCCTTTATTATTTTTTGGTAAAGATGTGCAATGTTTGCGAGGACTTTTATTTTGAAAAATTATATTAAATTGTGGTTTTGTAACTAGGTTCTACTCAGACTTAATTGTCCGTACACTGACGCTTCATGTTCCCATTATGTTCACGAACTCAGGTAAACATTGAAACTTGCTTTCCAATCTATACCGAGCCACAGGGAATTTCGTAGTAGAAGAATGCTACTATAGTCCAGTCGTATTACCTGATTGAAAAAATAAATGTTTTCTTACAGCAAACTAATGGCACAATTTAGTCAAATACATCATAAATAAATAAAAAAACCATTCCGAAACAAAATCGTCTATTAGGGGGTATAGGAGGGGTGGTTTTTAGGGGGCGAAAATGGTTTTTTTGCAATTTGTGAGTAAACAATGCATCCTATTGAAAAAATTCAAATGTAAAAGTTGTTGGAAATAAAAAAATCTACAACTTATGTAGTAATCATTTTTGCCCTAACCTCAAAAATTTCCCAAAAAAAATTTAAAAAACCGTTTTTTTTTTTTTTTGTTTTACATTTTTTTCTTTTACAAAAATGGTTCGATTGAGCTGAAAGTTTGATCAATATACTTGGTGCTATTTTAAAATTTTACTGTATTTTTTCATTAAGAAATATTTAGCCGTTATAATAAAATGTTACTTTAAAAAAAATATTTAGATAATTTTCAATCACCATTTTGAAACATTTTTTTAAATCAAAAAAAGGTTCTCTGACGGCTCATTATTTTCGTTTTTTTTATCTATTTTGAAGAAATGAAATAAAAAATATGTAGTTTAATTGAAAAAAACTGCAGAAAAATTGAAAATAAACAAAAATATTGACATTTTTTCATTATACATTGTATTATTTACGTGGAAAAATTGTTATTATTTATTTAAATTACAATTTTTTTATACCAGTGCTATTTGGTAAGCATTAGGCAAAATAATAATGAAATCATTCATATTTAACAATTACGTGGAAATTTTTAAATAAATCAAAAAACAGAATTCGAGTTCTTAGTAATTTTTTTTTAATTTGTATTTTTCATCATATATTTTTTATTTCTTTAAAATATTTTTTACAATTCTTATTGACATTGAATCAAGAAACCATTATTTCTTTCCAAAAGTTTTTTTGAATATTTTTTTTTTTCAGTGAACTTAAAAATATAAATATATTTTTTTCATATTCTACGTCATCTGATCATGATTTCATACCATATTCTACTCAATTTTTTCCCTGCTTTTTTAAATGTAATGATTGTATCTCCTTTCATTGAAGGAAACACAAGATCGTTATCAAAACTATCACTAATTTTTTTTAAAATGTATTTAATGTTGGGAATCACCATCAAAATCTTCTTTAATTTCGTTAAGGGAAAATTGGCACTCGGATGAATTTTTTTAAAGTAATACAACGCAGTAACTTATAAAATCTTTAGAATCTACACTCGATGTATGTCTACAAGATGTTGAGCTTGTCCCATCATAAAAAGATGACATGCACCTATTATGATAATAAGCTTGAACTTCATCTGATTCTTTGAGAAAATTCAGTCTAACTAAACAGACTAACATTTTATTAAATGATTTCTGAAAACATCTCTTCCCTTTAAAGATGATAAAATTTTTCATTAGTCTCAAACCTTCTGCATGCCGCGAAATGCTCTATTTTGGTTTACAAGGTTCTTCACAAAAAAGCACAATGATGCTCAAAATCAAAAATCACATGCTTCTTTAATAATCTTTCTTCCAAATAGATTTTTTTCTTGTTTGTTCTTTGGAAGCTGTAACAATTGATCGAGGTCTATTGTATGCCGATCGACAACCATCATGAATGTGTGCTTCAGTCAATTTCTGAAATGTTTTGTACCGCTGATCATTGCTTTGTTTACTTGACGAAATAAGAGTATCTATCCCTCGGACTTTTTATTTTCACCAAATCTCCATCGCGGCTTTTACAAATGATACAAGAAGGTACCTTTTCCACCATTTACATGAATCTATAAAATGCAGAAAGCACGATTACAATTAGTATACTGAAAATACGTAAAAATTACTAGATAAATAGCATGCGTAAAATTGTATGCACAGAGACAAAGATTTATGATCTGTATTATTTTTTAATAATTTTTATTGAATAATTTGTATAGAATTTTGTTTCGCAAAAGTTTTACTTACGATTTGTATTTTATATGGACAAAAATCTTGTAAATTGCTAATCACGAGGCTTATTTCACGACTCTACTCCAATATAACTTGACTGACGGACAAAGCAGCTGCTTATTGAATGCTTAGAAACATACTGAGACCCGTATAATAGAAAAATAGGATTGACCCCGCGCTTTTACTTCAAGGACACTATTATATACCTGTACTATATATACCTGTAATCCAACTTTCACATTCAACAATGTTTCTAAACTTTTCAAAATATTCAAAAATTCTTCAACATTGAAAAAAAATTATAATTTAAATAAATAATAACATTTTTTCACGTAAATAATACAATGTATAATGAAAAATATCAATATTTTGTTTATTTTCAATTTTTCTGCAGTTTTTTTCAATTAAACTACATATTTTTTATTTCATTTCTTCAAAATAGACAAAAAAAACGAAAATAATGAGCCGTCAGAGAACCTTTTTTGATTTAAAAAAATGTTTCAAAATGGTGATTGAAAATTATCTAAATATTTTTTTAAAGTAACATTTTATTATAACGGCTAAATATTTCTTAATGAAAAAAATACAGTATTTTTAAAATAGCACAAAGTATATTTGATAAAACTTTCAGCTCAATCGAACCATTTTTGTAAAAAAAAATTGAAAACAAAAAAAACGGTTTTTTTTTTGAATTTTTTTGGGAAATTTTTGAGGTTAGGGCAAAAATGATTACTACATAAGTTGTAGATTTTTTTATTTTCCAACAACTTTTTACATTTGATGTTTTTCAATAGGATGCATTGTTTACTCACAAATTGCAAAAAACCATTTTCACCCCTAAAAACCACCCCTCCTATACCCCCTAATAGACGATTTTGTTTCGGAATGGTTTTTTTTTATTTATTTATTATGTATTTGACTAAATTGTGCCATTAGTTTGCTGTAAGAAAACTATTTATTTATTTGACCATTTTTAACTGCTATTTCTCCTGAACTACTATGAATTGATAGGATTTATAAATACAAAAGAATCGAACTTAAAGACTCACTCGTTCTGAAAAAAACATTAATGGTGTTTAAAGTCCCGGTTTGGTACTACGAAGAACACAATAACCATTAACCTTACGGATTTTGCTAAATCTTATTCAATATACTATAATTAATTAAATTCTGTTATTTATTTCTTACGAGACACATACAGTCCAGTTTTACAAATTATCTTTTTAAATTTGGTAGTGAAAATTACATGACAATGTGTACTAACAAAATAACCATCAAAGTAAATAGTTCTTTTTAAAACTGAAGAAAGAGAGTTTATTATATACAAACAAAGTATATATGCAAAGTAGGTACAACATTAAAAAACCAAAATTGAACCATGAATGTACCACTAATCAAGTAGAGTTAATAATAAACTGTGTGGTTTGCCTAACTTATTATAGTTATTGTCTTGATTGTTGAAGTTTGTTCTAGGCGTATCTCTTGTTATTGCTTTAAACATTTTACTGTTATAGTCGTTCAAATTTTATTTTTAATTGTTGCCTCTTTTTCTAGTCTAGACACTTGACTTGTTACAATTATTTACTGTTTTTGCTCACCAGCTTCTGACTTCTTTTTTGTCTTATTTGCTGTCCACATATTTAATGCATGTGTTATTGTATATGTATATATTATTAGTAGTTGTCCCCCCCCCCCACCCCCCCCCCCCCCCACCCCCCCCCCCCCCCACCCCCCCCCCCCCCCACCCCCCCCCCCCCCCACCCCCCCCCCCCCCCACCCCCCCATTCTCTTGTGAAATGTATTTGTTCTTCTCGCTGTTTAATCTGATAAAAATATACAAAGCATGGGTTCAAGGATTGCTAATTGAAGCACAGTGTGGTTTTAATTTTTTTTAAATCATACATTATTAAAATAATTGTATTTTCACTTTTTGTACAGTTGTGATGAAGCAGAAATGATGGACCCTGCCGATAACGAGCCTCTTTCCCAGCTTGCAGCTTCTGACAGAGGTAATGAGAAAGTGTTTGTAGTTATCAGTAAACTTTAAGGCAATACTAATTAAAGAATAGTGACCTTAGGGTCTCAAGTTTATCTTTTTGCTGCAAAAGGAGACTTTTTTTGTCATCACTACAAAGACACTTATTGTTAACATTTCCAGAATGGTGTAAAACATTTGAAGCACTATTAATTTTTTGTTTTCGTGAATTAGCTGAAACTTAGTCAGAACATTTCGAATACATTTTGTCTCAATTTATTAATTTTTACATTTGAAACAAGTAGTATACTGCAATAGAAATGTGACAATTAAATGAAAAATTAATTCTGTCCTTACTACATGTAAATGTCCAAACGTCAGGGAAAGGAAAGTTGTTAGGTATACACATGTTAATTCGACACAGAGATAAAAAACTAAGGAGCTTAAAATAAGTGGTAGCGATGAATCGTCACTGGGATTTCTCGCATATCGCTAGCGACGAAATTTGCTAGACCGTGGCAGCTTCATGGCATTTCCTTGCAAATACAGCTAGTAATGATAAACCATCACATTTCCACTCGGCGTAAGGGTTAAAATACAGTATTACACTTGTTTATTTAATTTTAAAATGGACTAAGGAATTAGGAATTTGAAAAGAGGTTTTGAGTGGCCATCCTGTATTATAATGTATTTAGTATTTAAATAGTAATTACTAAAAAGTTATGTAAGATGAAAATTATGTAAGTGATTAATTATGTAATCACTTTAGAGCAAATAGTTTACTAGTCGAATATATTTCTAATTGATAATGTTAACATGTTATATTTGTTATGAAATTGTTTGAGCAGAACATATTCAGAACATTTGTTTGAAAAATAGATTGAAAAAAATATCTTACAATAAGTGAGAACTATAAAAACGATAATAAAATAACTAAAAACAAACAGTTGTATCAAGGTCATTAGTGATACCAACTTTAAAATTGATAAAGGTGACCTTTATCTGCTTCAAAAAAACCAAATCAGTCCAAAACAAATAGTAAAAACTAGTAAATAAAGTTGAAAATTATTTTTTTCCTAAACAACTGATCAAATCGGACGTTGGCGGTTTTAGCCTGAACTTCAGTGGTCGATCGAATCAATTGGATGTTGGTGTCCAAAGGGTTAAAGCTATCTTGAAAAATCTTTGAGTAATTAATTTCTTGTGGTAATTTTTGTGACAGAGAGATGGATCCTGGAGGAGTACGAGAGACTGATTGGAAGTACTGACGCCCAAGTGGAGATGAGCGAGGCAGTGTGGTGTGTCCGATTGTGTGCAATGGGAGTGCTCTCCGACAACCCTGTGGTGGGAGTTGTAAACTTGTTCACTTTGCTCGCTAGCCTTGCCTCTCACAGTTCCTGTGGCCGAGTTGGGAGGGCCTGATCATGAAGGCGGTGGACGGACACGGGCGACTCTGTGGAGAGCAGCCGACCTTCACTGTGTGCCCCGAAGACAACTACCTCTAGTCTGCTGTTGATGTGTTGTGTCTGCGGTCACGTACAGCAGGTGGTGTGAGGACAGCAGCAGTACTGATGTGATTGTACGTGTTCATGAGACTTCCCTCGTTATTTTGTAATAAATTGTTTTGTGTTACTATTATTATCAGTATTTTACAATTTCAGTTGAGAGATGACCTTATGATTTATAAAATTGAAGGAAAAGTTTAAATTAATCTCAAAGAAATTCATAGTTTGTTTACTTTGTTATGTCAGGTATAGTTAAAATTAATAGTGTTATAGAGTGGTTTTAAACCATTAATTAATTTTTAAGTTACTTTTTGTTAATGTCGACATGCATATTTTTCCAGTTATGTGAAATATTAAAAATAATCATAAGAACAAAATTATTTAGTTTATGTATTGTTCAACATAATTCTTAGTCCTCAATATCCTTTCTGGACCTTAATTCTAATAGCTTATTGACCAATGTGTTATTTTCATACATGATGTTAACCTTATGTTTTGTGTAGCCCATGCTACACTTGATCTGTGATAATAATTATAAAATAAATTGCTTCATGCAAGTAAAATCACTTCTTTTTTTCCTTTTCTTCAAAACTTGGTTACGTTTAAATTTAAAGTAGGCTAAATGTATAAGACTGTTTCAAAACTCTTCTAAAGCACAGGTACAACAAGGTAAGTACACCACACCATGTGTCGTGACAGTCATCGCTGAGGTTGCATGCAAAATTTCAATCTATTATATAGTTCATTTGATTCTTGAGATGTCCTGTGGACAGATAGACAGAAATGCAATCATACAATAAAAGTTGACACAAAAAATACACACCATAGAACACATTCTTTTAAAAATGGAGTTCAAGCTCAATTTAAAGTTTACATATGAAAACTTTCTCAACATATCTTGCCACATGATGCATTCAGATTTTTGTCCATTAAATTGGGTCTCATATCAGTGTTTAAATAATAAAATTCTATACATCAAGTTACTATAAAATTATGTATGTGGAGGAATAATTAGGCTGTGTGTGTATGTTTGAATGTGTTATACAGAAGTATTGCATTTGTTTACAAATTTATTTATTCTGCTATTTTGTCATTGCCATCATGAGTACATATATGACCAATGTAAAAAATATTCGCTCATACTCAGTCAAATCCCATAGAGACACACACCATCATCACGCTGAATTTCTCATATAGAATTAAACTTCATCCACAATTTCAAGTCTATAGGTTAGTTCGTTTTCGAGATATGCGGACAGACAAATTAAATTTTTCCAACCCCATGAGTGATAGGCTTCAATAAAGCTCAGCCAAAAATATTTAGTGAAGGGTAATTAATAAAAATATGTATGCAGTGACATGTACTTCATTTTAGTGGCAGATGAAAAATAATTATCTGACATGAAAAGTGTGCGCTGTATTGCAATATTGAGATACTTATTTTATGTGTAAATCAATTTTATGTTAAGACAAAGATAGAGTTTTGTGATTCTATAAATTATTCGGTGAGTGTTAGTGAAACCTATCAATAATTGATGGGCTGAAAAATTTCATTTGTCTCTATTCATGCATGATATCTCAAGATTAAAGTAAACCAAAATGCTTTACTAGGGAGTATACAAAATTCATCAGATGGTAATCAACTGATACAACAGTGTTAAAGATTTGTTTATTGCAAACATAACAAACTTCTATATCTACAATGAGTTCGACCACTACTATTTTATTGGTTCTGGTCCTTGAGGTTCGGTTCATTCCTCATGAGTTGGCGGAACTGGGCCGGTGACCAGATCCCAAGTTGTCTTTAGCTTGAAGTTGTACCCGAACTCTCTGCAGGTCTGCTCCATGATGGGATAGAGAGAGCTGAGGTGCACATGATCGATTGTGGGGAACAAATGGTGGAGTGAGTGATCTCCGTAGGTCACCAGGACGAGATTAGGTGACCCCATCACTTCGACCCTGTCTCGTGTGGCGTCCAAGGTGTGGAGAACCCCAATCTCTGTCCTCCCTGAGCACACAATACAAGACTTTTCAGTGAAAGAGCGAAAACTATGCTCTTCAGATCATATCTAAGTTCTTGACAGCTTACATAAAATTCTATTACTTAAATTCCAATGAATTATAACAAATACTGTTTATATTTGGTCTAGTACCATAAAATCTGTGCAAATGTTACATATGATAAACAATCAAAACTAATACCAAACGAACCAGTCTAAACCTCGCTGAATAACACTTGCTATAATTAGCTCATGCTTGGAGATTGCTTTATCTGAACCACAAATGAAACATAGTTTTTACGAGCTTGCAATTATAACAATACTACATAGTCAGCTGATTACGAGGGGGTACCCAAAAAAAAACCAGAATTATTTTATAAAAATTATATATTATCAAATTTTTACAATACGACCTTATCTCCTTCAAAATAATCTCCATTACAACTAATACACTTGTCCCAACGGTATTTCCATTGATCAAAACATTTTTTGTAGTCATCTTTAAAAATGGCTGCAAGCTCGAGCTTCGTTTTTTTTCTTAACCTCTTCAACGCTGTCAAATCGTTGACCTTTCAAGCATCTTTTCATGTGTGGAAATAAAAAAAAGTCGCATGGAGCGAGGTCAGGCGAGTAAGGTGCGTGGGGCAGCGGAACCATGCCGTTTTTTGGCTAAAAACTGCCTAACTGAGATGGCTGTGTGTGCCGGTGCGTTGTCGTGGTGGAAGAACCAGTCTCCAGTCTGCCACAAATCGGGTCTTTTCTGGCGAACTTTTCGCTGAACCGAGCTCCAAGTTAACCCACTACTCTCTGATAGTTCCTCAATTGTCTGTCGGACGGTCGGTGAGCACACAAGTTCACGAATTTTCTCAACATTTTCGTCCGGTTCGAGAGGTTGATGGACGTCCAGAACGAGGTTTGTCTTCAATCGAAATTGTCGCCATTTTTAAATCGAGCGAACCACTCGTAGACCTGAGTTTTTCCATCTTTGTAAGCTGTATTCAACATTAAATAGTTTCTGCAGCATTTTTACCAAGTAAAAAAACAAAATTTCACAGCTGCACGTTGTTCACTTAAACTTACCATGACAAAAAACGAAACAAGAACAAAACAGGGTTAGCGAAAACAGTCACTACGAACGAACAGAATGCACTAGGACAACGGAACTGGGGTCACTGAGCTCGCAATGGGTTGCGCGACACACACGCCTAGCGGCAGGAATGTGTACTACACGCTGCCGGCTGCCAGCAATACAATTCCGGTTTTTTTTGGGTACCCCCTCGTACTTCCAATGCTGCTGTGTTTGCTGAGCTTTAGGATTTTGCTTTCTATATGATTTATATTTTATTCAAGCAAGTGTTGGGCTCACACCAGCTTTGCATGGAAAGTTCCCATTCAATCTGTTGTAATAGAACAGAATATACAATTTTGTGAAATTATAATTTTAAAGAATATAATTCTGAGAAAACAACAATTATTGTACTCACTATGATTGTATGGGGAATAAATATTTAAATTAACCCTTACCTGGGCTTATCTCCATAGTGGAATATCTCAGGATGGTGGTGGGCAGCATTGAGTCCGATGACACCAAACCAGAAGCTGCTAATCATATTGATGTATGTCCACATCAAGATGACATCTAGAAACCGGCACACGACCTACAAGTAGCATCGCAGTGGGTAGCACCAGGCTAATCAGGTCCTGGCTGTGGAATTTAGTCTTCAGGATTCTGGAATGCAAGCACAGTGCTTTGTTAGTAAATGTGCACTGTAAACAAGAACTCTTAAGCACCAATGTCTGATTAATGGAACATATGAATAAAATTCCAATGTTTTGGTTTTCTGCTAAAAATAAAACCAGAAAAACATTTAATTTTTAATGAACAGTAAACATTCATTCTTCTGCAGGTTAAAAGCAATACACTGTTTCTTAGTGATGCATTGATTAAATCATTGGCAGTAATTAAATTTTAGAATTTAATTTTTGTCAATTACATGAAAAAGTAAAACTAACTATATTAAGATTAATTTATTAACCTTGTATACTAATTAGGATATAATTTAGAAAAAACTGTTAGACACATTGAGAATAAATGTACTCAGTTTCTTCTTTATAAGAATTTTTTAGAGCGTCTTTTCCCAAAAATGTTTCATCAGTAGTTATTAAGATAAGATTTAGTTATTTGACTTTTTTAAAGTATAGAAAAATGTTAGTACCAATGTTTTTGAGAAAAAAAAAAATATGAACAAACTTTAATCTTATCCGAATTGCTGAAATCACACAGCACTATTTGGACAATGCCTTAAAATAAACGGTTTTAATCTAATATTTGAAAAATTTGTCTGATACTAAATTGGTTAAAATACAATATACGGAATAATATGGCAGTCAATTCAATTTGTATAACTATTTGTGAAGTCTTAACACTTTGGCTATCAAGGGATGTAGTGTCTGGAATTGTTTGATACACTACACAGAACCTGTGACATAAAATGTATTCAACATTAATTATGTATGATCAATAAGTTCAACTCCGCAGAACGCTTCACTAGCGAGATGTCAATGAGAATATGAACTGTTAACGCAAGTCACGTTCCATAGTTTGCAGGTCTTGATTTGAGGAATATGAAATTTGGCAATGTTATGTAACATTTTGTACATAGTGTTTTCTGCGATTCAGACCCAACAAACTTCCAGTGCTCCACTTGAATTTAAAACTGCAATAATATCACATTTTATTTCAATGTTATCACCATAATCATGAGTCTAGTCACTCTAAAGTAGACTTGCGTCAAGTAATTTGAGTAATGTAAGTGCAGCTTAAATCAAGTTGTTTTCTACCTAAAAGAATCCAGTACAAGTAAGCATCAAACATGTTCAATGTTTACTTTCCAATATAATACTTTAAAAAAATTATAGGCTTGAAACAGGGTTTTATTCAAGTTTCTATAAAAACCCATGGGTGTCTAACCCCATGCCGCCCACACAGGGTGCTGTTTAAAGGAGGGTGCCAAATTAAAAGAACTTTTATAAAAGGTACACTATTAAGATGGATTTTACCTTAAAATGATCTATAACGAGTATTGATATTGTTCCATAATATAACACAGGGGTGCACCAACATGAGAGACTAACAGGCCCTGTCTCCGCCTTCCCCAAAAACATTTTTATTTCGAAGATCGCCTACTAATCTATTTGTTATTTAAATTTCATTTATGTAGAAACTTTAAAAATCAATATTAATCAGACATATAAATTAAAACTATAACTATCAAGACTACACATAAAGTAGATATCTTTTGATATAAACAAAGTACAAGAAAAAAAATTTTATTGTATACATTTGAAAGCAATACTAAAATATTATTTTTCAACATAGCCACCATACAAATTTAGGCACTTATCATAGTGGTGAACTAGTTTTGAAATT
Organism: Homalodisca vitripennis; assembly: GCF_021130785.1. Classification (NCBI taxonomy): domain Eukaryota; kingdom Metazoa; phylum Arthropoda; class Insecta; order Hemiptera; family Cicadellidae; genus Homalodisca; species Homalodisca vitripennis. The sequence continues at coordinate 93,938,259 of NC_060214.1, forward strand.
CCAGCATTTTAAATTCTGCTGCCTGAGACTTCAACCAGGTAGTCACACCCAACAGCAGTTCCATGTCGTCATTAAAGCGCTGCGTCACAAGCCAGGTCTTCATTGTTGAAAAGGTGATAGTTGCTGGGTACAACGTCCTGACTGTAAGGCAAATGTGAAAAACACCTCCCACTTAAAAGCATCAGGACTTCTTGAGTCTGATTTGCCGTATCTAGCACAAAATGTATGGTAACCTAACTTCTGTGTAACTTGAGGAAAACTAAGTGAGGTTTTGTTATTGTGAATCGGTGGTCTTCTTTAATCTTCTCATCGAATTAAAGAGACAATTTCATCGGTCACAATGCTAAAAATGTGTTTGTTCAAAACGCTAAGTACTTTAATTTCACTATCACAACAGCAATGAAATTGAGGTTACGTTTTACTATTTCTTGTAGCTTGTATCTGTACTGTACCCGAGTACTCAAAGTAAACTAGACAAAATGTACTGATTTAGACTCAAACGTTACAGAGTACTTCTAAAAATAGTACAGATACATGTTACAGTTACTGTTACTTTTATAAGTCCAAGTACTTTCTACCAGGAACGGTGGTAAACGTGTAAAGTATATCTATCATAAAATTAGTTGTAACAGTAACCTGTACCGGATACTTTCGGTTTGCAGTAACAAGTACTCTCGGGAAAGACTAGTATCTGATACAAAAAATCTGTTACAGTATTATAAAAATGATCAGAAAACAGTAGATGGTGAGGGAGCCACAGTTGAGAGTGGATTACCCAGCTCTGAGCAGTTTTGTATTGAGTTAATTTGTTGTTGTTCATTGTCACTATGAGGCAATACCGCCGTGGAATGTCTGGCGGTTTTCGCATTCAAATGACCAGGTGCCAGCCGCAGTAAATTAACAAATCCTGCTCAATGAAATCCGTGTTATAAATTAATCATTTTAAATAGTGTTTTACAAAATTACACAACCAAGGTAATGACTAAGAGATTCATAACAAGACCCATGCTGAATCGTTTGGACTGTCTGGGCAAGAATAAAAGTTAAGATGGTAATTCAACGTCTGTTTTCGTACATTCCTAAAATTAAACACCCAATTAAAGTACAATTGTAACTATCTTGTGCAAAAATTTGATCTGAATCAAATTACAAGTTTTCAAGTTATATATTTTTATTTTTTTATATTGGAGTTAGGTTGAAAAGCACTAAATTCCGGTACCTTTTTCATTGTTATCGATATAAAAACTGGAAAATAATTATTGTTAGTAAACTATTATATTTGTTTTATATATCGAAACAGAAATAAACAAGCTAAATTTTAATGTAACTCCCATTATTGTACTTTTATTAACTATCAAACTGGTGGGTACGTTTTGATCCAAGAGTAGATACAAAGATATAGCTCTGGTCTTGATTTGTGTTATAAATGTTTGGATTTTTCAGTATTTATGCCGATAACATTTTGTTTTAAAGAAGTAAAATTTACATAAACTGTGTTTGTTACAGAAAAATTTTATTTTATCCCTGGTTTTTATAAGCTTCCTAGTGATTGATGCTAGAGTGGTTTTACTGTAAACTGAATACATTCAGAACTGGTCTTTGCCTCACCTCCCTCTTTTACAAGATCAGAAACACTATAAAATAACAATTGCAGGACCTAATATTTCAAAAATTTCCCAGGTATGGACTCCTGAACACCTCCCAGAGATAAATCATCAGGGTCTTTCACCTGCTCATCTCGTTTAGAAGTGGTAAGCGATAGTGATTTTTGCTCACTTTGAGTGTGCTAATGAACCGTTCAATGTTGATCGTACTTCATGCAATGTAATTGAAATATTCTGCATCACAGAAATCAAGCAGGTGGCCACTAGCTATGTTGTACTCCTTGCTATATGTGCTCGGAGTGAATGCATATATTATTTTCAAGCAGAGATTTCGCAGTGCATATTCGTCAACATTTGTGCGAAATCTTTTCAAGGGCCACATGGTAAGGCGAATTTATGAATCTCGTATACCTATTCACAGTAAAGTCCTGAATTTGTGAAATCACGTGCCCTTGGAATATCCAAAACTCCAGCAACGATCATCTGATGCAAGTGAAGGACGGTGTTATCGTGAATTTTGTCCGTCAAAGAAGAACAGAAAAATCGCACATTGTACTTCAAGCAACAAAAGGATATACAATGTACATAGGTCTGTAAAGTGCAAAGGATGTTCAATTGAAAATTACATAAGTAAATAAAAACTTATTGATAGCATTGTTTCAGAGACATTTTAGCAGTTGAATTTATTATAACACGTATTTAAAGTATGTTTTTATTGTCCTAAAAAAATATAACTTTAAATTCATGTATGTTTTTAAACTTTTACCAAAATAAATTTATTTAAAAAAAGCAAAATTCTTGCCACACATGTGATTAAGTATATAGATTTACAGATTTAAGTATAATTGTATAAAACAAAACTATTTAGAAATAATGGTAGATAGTGTTTTAACCGAAAAAGCAAGACATTGAGGCAATGCAGGTAAGTCAGTACGGATTATAAATTTTGATCAATTTAACAGTAACCATCAGTATTAAAAATTTTACCTTCTGAGAGCTTCAAAAAAAATAGAAAAATGGATAGAGTAGAGGTGAAACAACTGCTGACGTGATACCAAATAGTTTGGTTTTTTCAGGGCTGGGCAGGAACATCATCAGAGGTTCAAACGAGGAGATCTCCAAGTCATAGTGAGTGTTGGGGAACAGGTGATGGCTAAGTGCGTGGGTTATACGCCATTGTCTGTAATCATAAAACAAATGGTTCAGAATTTAAACTGTTCTTTTATCTAAATAAGAGCTAATCATACATTAAAAAACTAATGTTTTCAGTTGTTCTTATTTTGAACCTGAAAAATTTATTTTGTGTTTATTTTTATTTATCCACGCTCCATTACAAGCAAAATACAGTGTTTATGAGCATTACATACAAGTTTTTCCTGCCGAACTCAAGCAAATAGAAGCTTAAAGGTGAACTGCCTTGTTGGTTTGAGAACAAGTTCTTGGACCAAAACCGTCATCTCAGCTAAGTAACAACATATGTTTCAAAACTCAATGTTTTTCTCTTGGTATTGTATTTTTACTCTTGTTGTATGACAACTGTTGACAAAATAAACCAATTCAAGCTTTAAATTGGTTAAAATAGTTTAAATTAAAAATAAATTCAACAGATGCTAAACAAATTAATAAATAACTTATATTCAGAGGAACTACCTCAACTCATTTTTACACAATGGTTACAACTCTCCCTTGACATTGAAAAAGATCTTTTATCTACTATCTTTCCTTATTTATTGTGCTAAACTACTGTGGTTACTTGCATAAAGCATGCATCGGTTTGTGGTCAAGGTTAGATAAGCTTGTGGTTTTATGTATGTCCTCCGTAACCTTGACTGTCATCATAAATTCTACTCATCATATTTATATTCATTAAGGTTTTACACGTGCGATGTTGTTGATTGCTATCATCAACATTTCATGCTGTCAATGCACAAATAAATTCATTAATCTATAAAAATCAGCATGCATTACAAGAATACAATTGTATTTTTTTGTGGGAAAACAATACAAAACAGGATATTTAAAGTCCAGGAGTTGACCTTTAGAAATCTTTTAAATTTAGAACAAAAAATTATTAATCTTGGTCAGCAGACTGACATTTTCTGTAAGCATATAATATTAATAAATGAATTAACAGCAAGTGTTGTTTTTCCAAAACCTCAATATCCAATAAAAGATAGAATTACAGAACTATACTTAATTATTTTACTATTAAAAGTAGATTAATTCTTTACTAATCTGTCTAAATATAAATGATAAAAATTTGCTGCAAGTGAGCTCAAATACTTGTTTACACCTTAAATTCTTCTTTGGTGGGAAAGCACAGCCTTTCTAACCCAAAAAGGCATGATATCATTCCATGCTAGTTCTGGCCTACAAGGTGGTTGGTTTAAAACTTTCCTTCTGAATTGTTTGAGAAGGTTTGTTGTGACATTGGCACAGTGCAGAGTTACGAGTTATATTTTTATTGATAAAAAACCACACCTGATGAGAGCATGCCTCTTTGTTTTTTTCTGTATCATTCACAAAGTTAGTACAGTTTCACACAATTGTGTACAGAAAAGACCTTGAAATTCAAGGAAAGCCTGTGGGATCTTTGCATCAGACCATATGACCAACACGCTTAACTTGATGTACAATAATGACAGACTTGCTTTTATAACCACCTTCATCAAGGATGTCAGTATGTCTTTTTACATTTTTGACATCACTACATTATCATACCTCATACAGTTTTCACTGTAAACTTGGATCCTTCTACAATGGATTTCATACAGATACATTTTTCTGCAGGCAGTAAACAACTCACGAGTTGTAACTCACACCTGGTGGAAACACGAATTGTATCAGCCACATTCTTTTATCCATAGCTTACGCACGACTGACACATTGGGACTATTAATCGGGTGGTGTAGGATGGAGTTTCACAATTTTACTGACCAACATGTAATTGAAAAAAATCACCCCTCATAGTAATACATCTATAATATTATATCCACACCTATCAGTTTAAACATCTGTACTAAGGGGAAATTCCAATCTAAGTAACATAAATTCATAATTTAAATTTGAAATATTCTTGGGAATATAAATGTTAGAGAAATAATTCAAACCCTAGTTGTTCACTTACAACAAGAAGTTGAGGAAATCACTCCTTGCATTTAATCCTTCAGGATTAGTACTGCCGGTTTTAGGAGCCGTCTCCTGTCGGTATCCTAAAAGGAAGGATGTCAGGCTCTATATCTTAGTCATGTCACTTTGGAAGAAGGGGAAGGCTAGCTCTGTTCCAGACTATACCAGTCCAAGTAAGCATAGGGTAGTGATATTTGTTTATAATTTATCCTTCTTTTTTATTTTCTTTTTTTTAGATTAGTAGATTTTTTTATGTTTTATAATCAATGATCTTATTATCATTGATCAAGAATCAAAGTTAAAAAATACAGAATAAATAATTGTTTAATTCCCCCAAATAGTAAAGTGATAAATATATCTGTACAATTTGGGGGAAATAATCAGTTTTTCATTCCATTTTTTTAAATTTACATTTAAAGCGTTACCAAATACAGAATAAGCACGAAACGCTCTAAGGTGCCCAGGGGATGGAATAGAAATTAAAGAACCAATAAACTCATTTTATAGGAATGCTTTGTATGAGTTTTATCTTATATTGAAACTGTTCGTGTGTAACAGCATCACTCACAAACGGCTGGGACGGATTCGCCTAATTTTTTTTTTTAATTTGTTCGTCTTGATATGTTAGGAAGGTTAATAGGAATACTTTTTAATACCCTTTCCCGATTCAGGATTCCGCCCCACTGGTTACAGAAATACCCGTAAGAAATGGCATTGCAGCAAACATATATGTTATTAAGTGAAAGAGTCTTTTCAACATTTTTTTAAATTCAGCTTAGTTTCTTTGTAAACATGATATAATGCGACAAAAAATTTGTTTGTTATTTTTGACAGTAAATACATAAGGTAAACCATATAATATTTTTGGACGTTTCTATGTTAAACAAACAATTTATTTGACATTTACAAAACGTGTCACAAATGTCAAAATTTTTGATAAACGTGATTTGATATCTTTTTTTTTTACAATTTCCAAGAACAGTGTTGGATTTTCCATCAGTTAAAAAGGTTTTTTAAAAAAATAGGGCAAGCTAATTTTGCGTTTTCTCATGTAAATATTCTTTGAAGAATAGTTTTTTCTCAACATTTTTTTTGTTTACAGGAATTCCTTTTGAGCAGTTTTGATCAATTAATCATATATATATAAAAAACAATGGAATGTTTGTATGTTTGTCCTTTATGGGGGAATCGTGAACTATTGGACCGATTCTATGATGAAAAATATTGTACGTGTATATAGTTATTTTTTCCTCACTGGAGAAGGTTTATGAAGCTATGCCCATACCCCTTTTTCCCCGAATCAGGATTTTCCGCCCCCACTGGTTAACCAGAAATACCCATAAGATAATGCATTGCAGAAAAAAACATATGTTAACGTCATTTCAAATTTTTAATCACAGCTGTTCTTTGTAAACATATATTACACTTATCAGTTTTTAAAAAAGCATAGAGTAAGCTTAAGAGAAACGATAAATTTTAGTTTTAAAACTGTTTCTGGCAATCACTGTTAAACATAGGACTCTACTAATCCAGATAATACAATTCAAATTTGACGTAAACAATTCACCTTTTAACTGCAATATTTAATTTAATATAAACCATGCTCATGCTTGATCAGTAAGAGCCAATGCAGATATCATAATTACTATTTAAACGTTGGCTACAAAATATAAAGAATGTTATAAAATCAACCTTTTAAGTTGTTTTTTTTGACAGAAAGTATGGATTCTCAAATACTCCTCCGTGAGTGTACTTATTCTCTCGATCGGAAGACAACAAAGGCAAGCTCAATTCGTTTTTGGCATCGGAAGATATAACTAATTTAATCTAAAAATTTAATTATAGTAAAAAAAAAAAAATATTACTAAGTAATATTAAGGGACTTCGGTTCTTAAAGATTTGCGTGCGAAGTCCGTGGGGGATAACAGCTAGAATAGAGGCAGGAATATGGATACATACCTTCAATTAATACGCCCCAAGAGGCTCACGATGGGAACGACTATCAATTATCTCGAGCAATGTTTTTAGGAAATGTGATTAGAAAAAGAATAAAGTTGAATCTAGTGTACTGAATTCAACGGGAAAATTGCGTGCGGAAAGCCGCGGGCATAAACTTTTGCAAAAAATTATTGGAAATGCGCAGCAAAGCGCGCCGGGCCCCGCTAGTCTATATATATAAAAAATGAATGTTTGAATGTTTTGTCCTTTATTGGAATCGTGAACTATTGCGGAACCGATCATGAATGAAAATTTATTACGTATATGTATTTTTTCCACGGAGAAGGTTTATAAGCTATGCCCATCCCTTTCCCGATTCAGGATTCCGCCCCACTGGTTACAGAAATACCCATAAAGAAATGCATTGCTAGCAAACATATGTTAACGTCTTTTCAAATTTTTTAATCAGCTGTTCCTTTTGTTAAACATATATTTACGACTTATAGTTTTAAAGCATAGAGTAAGCTTAAGAGAAACGACAAAATTTTGTTTTAAACTGTTTTTGCATAATCACTGTTTTTAAAACATAGACTTTTACTATCCAGATGAATAACAAGTTCCAAATTTTGACGTAAAAATTCACCTTTAAACTGCAATATTTATTTAATATAAACCATTGCTCAATGCTTGATCAGAAGAGTAATGCAGATATCATAAATTACTATTCTTACGTTGGCTACAAATATAAAGAATGTTTATAAAATCAACCTTAGTTTGTTTTTTTTGACTAGAAGTTATGGGTCTCACTAAACTCCGTGTGTACCATATTCTCCTTCGATTGCGAGACAACAAAGCAATCGCTCAAGTCGTTACGGCATCGGAGAGATATAACCTAATTTAATCTAAAATTTTATTATAAGTAAAAAAAGAAAATGTACTCTAAAGTAATATAAAGGACTTCGGTTCTTAAGATTTTATGCGTGCGAAGATCCGTGGGTAACAGGCTAGATAGAGGCATGGGGAATATGGTTTACATACCTTCATAATACGCCTACAAGAGGGCCTCACGAATGGAATGCCGACTATCAATTATCTCAGCAATATGTTTAGAATGTGATAGAAAAAGAATAAGTGAATATAGTGTACTGTTCTTCAACGGGAAAATTGCGTTCGCGGAAATGCCCCGCGGGCAACTTTTGCAAAAAAATTATTGAATAAATGCGCAGGCCAAAGCGCGCCCGTGGGCCCGCTAGTAATATATAAAAAATGAATGGTTTGTGTGTTTGTCCTTTATAGACTCAGAAAAAACTAATTGGGAACCGATCACTAATGAAAATATTGATATTTATTTGTAATTTTTCTATGTAGGAAGGTTTATATGCAATGACCCATTGATGTAACTCCACCACCAAGGCTGTACTGTAAAGATAATAAAAGTTAATCAAGAGCGCCTTTCTCACATTATAAAAAACTGCAATTAAGACACCAGTTTACGTGATATTAAATAGCCAAAAAAACACTATTTGATAGGCAAAGAAATATTACGAGGCAATAAGCTTTAGAAGAGACGCCGTGCGAAGCCGCGGAGGAAATAGCTAGTTTAATAAATAATATTTATCTACTGTCTACCTGCACTTATTCCAACCACACAATATTCTATTGGATTTCCCATGGACCTGCTTAAATTACTTGATAAATTCGGTTCCCTGCAATCAACATCCAAGTCTAGATTGTTGTACACATGTGGCATATGTATACATATAACTCAAAATTCATTGCACAACTTTCCAAAGTATTTTTTAACTCTGTCAGATATTAGATTATGGAAAAATGGTATCAGGTCATGACCCATTTAAAGTGATATTCTATTAAAAAGAACCCCGCGATAATAAAACATAGGACATATACGCTCAATTAAGTGAAATAAATTGTCTATTAACGTATGGTAAATCCTTTTTCCATTTATCTAGTGCAGGACCATATGCTTATTACATTACTTATAGGAGATTATTAATATAAATTTGGGTTTCCAATTAATTTCATTTGTATTGGTTTACAACCGAACATTATTTTGAGTTTTAAAGCAGATATGTATATTAATGCTATATTCTTAAAAATATTATATAGTCTTAAAAAATGGCACAAAAATTAAAATGAATTGGTTCAAAAATTGTAATTTTAAGCCATAAAACATGACTTTCAGATAAAAACCATCAATGTATTAATGCTTCTAAAATAAGTAACAAATAGGAAAATTAATCTCCTTTATAAATAAAAATGTATAATGTTACAATTATACAACCAAAAATTTTGATGACACAAGAAAATTGTTATTGTCTTTAATTCACAGATTTTATTATTGGATTAAATAATATCACTTATAGAACTAAGATATTTAGAAATTTTTTTGTGTGTATGTAAACATTAAAAATGATGCCTTTGTTTGTGCCATTATTGGTAATCCAAATTTCCAGAATGGAATATTTTCATTTTTAAAAAAAACATGTGTTAAGGTAAAAATATATATATATATATTTTTTAATAATCAAAATATATATATATACTATAATAATTATATATTACTATATATATTATTAATTTATTATATTATAATTAATAATATATATTAATTATTATAATATTATAATCAAGTAATATTTATCATACTATATATCTATATATATATATAATCTATATATTAATCAATAAATTTGTGAAAGGTTATTTCAAAACTGAAAACACTACTTTTTGATTCTGAGAGAGAGGGGACCTGCAAAATTGGAAATTTGCACTAAGTAACACAAAACTTGAATATTTATAAACCATAATCATTTCATCCATACTTTTTATCGTTGGATAAATTAAAACCAAATAAGCAATGCTAGTCACAAATAAATCCAAAACAAAACTAACACAGTGATTTACAGAAAACAACAAAAGGACCAATTTGTTCAAACACCAAAGCTAACCTGACCGTACATAAAGAACCAAAATTGAACAGGAACATCCGCCAAGTTGTTCCCCTCATGTGGAAGAAGGAATTGTGGGCACAGTTGGCTGGTTCCAGGAGTGAGGAGCAGGCCTGCCACTGCCCCCCCCCCCCACCCCCCCCCCCCCCCACCCCCCCCCCCCCCCACCCCCCCCCCCCCCCACCCCCCCCCCCCCCCACCCCCCCCCCCCCCCACCCCCCCCAAATTGAAAAAAAGCAATGGGAGAGTGTGCGGGCCCTTTTTTAAAAATTAAAATTGGACATTACTTTTGTTTGGAACGTGTTTTTTTTAAAAATCCAAATGCGAACACAAAAGGGTAGTGATTTCATCTTATGCAACTAGAGGGGGAGATAGAACTGGAAAAAAGGGGGGGTTTTTAGCTGAGGTTTGCCTTCTCAGGGCGGAGTTAATTGTCAAAAACTTGCCGAATCGTTAAAAATGTGATGTGAAGGCATTAAAAAGCTGTTTTAAAAAAAAATTTTTTAAAATGCGTTCACAGTATAGACGGTTTATGGCAAAAATTGGGGAGCCCTTAATTGGTGACTGGGGGAAGTGGTGGATAATTCGAATGAGTGAGAGGAGTAAAAAAAAAAAATTTTTTGTGGGGAAAGGGGATTGATGGAAAAAGAGGGGAAAATTTAGTGTATACGGCGATTGCTATAACATTTTTTTTATGTTCTACGCAATAAAAAATTTTTTTATTATTATTTTATTATTATTTTTTAGGTATATTGGAATTTTTTTTTTTTTTTTTTTAATCAAGTTTTCAAACTTAATTGGTGGTTAATAAAATTTTTGGTTTTTATAACCCCCTTTTAAAAAGTTTTATGTTGTGATTTTAATTTTTGTTGTTTCCCCCCTTTCGCTTGGGCGAAGTTGAATGTGACATTCCCGGACATGATTCGGATTGGGGAGCCAGCCCTTTAAAAGATAAAAAAGGTGGGTGACAAGGGGATTCAAAAAATTGCATGTTTCAAATAAGGGGAAGATTTATTAAAATCTATGGTTTTTTTCCCCACAAAAAAGGTAAGAAAAAGAAAAAAAACGATGAATAGCAAACGTGAAAAAGTAAAAAAGATTGGGCCTGGGGGGGTATGCAAAAGAAAAAGGAAAAGTAAAGGAAACGTGAAAAAGTAAAAAGATTGGGAACTAGTAGGATAATGAAAAGAAAAGAAAAAGAAGAGCGGGCGAAAGGAAAAACATTTTGAGGAAACCCTAGTAGGATAATGCAAAAAAAAAGGAAACGGGCAAATGGAAAAAGTAAAGAAAAAAAACGATTGAGGGAATAATGGTAAGCTTGATGTTGTCCGCCCGTACGTCCCCCCCTTCAAAAACCCCTCCCAGAAATTCCCACGGGCCCAAAACCAACCCCACGCTCAAAAATAAAAAAAAGCAGTTTCCCCTGTAATAGTTTATTTTTTTTAACTCTGCATCAGATTTTTAAAAAATATTCCGAAAATTCAAACCCAGCTTTTTAAATTTTTTATTTTTTTTTAAAAATTTTTTAATGTGTACGAAAATATTTAAAAATTTCGGTTTTAAATTTTTTAAATAATGTAGATAAGTAAAATGTATTTTGTTAATAATTTTGTTTATGAGTGAAAACGTAAAGGATGAAAAATTTTTTTTTGGAAATGGTGTCCCCAAAATTCAAACATTCAAAAATGATTAAAAATATATAGTAATCTTAACAAAAGTGGTCTTACATCCAAAACTTTCATTTTGCTAAAGGTTTATAGATAATGGTGTTTTTCAGTGGTTAAAAATTTTGTTTTGAGTTAAAAAACAGTGGATTTGAGTTTTGTAATAGCCCCCACTGAACCCCCCTAAAAGTGATTGAAATTGGAATTAACTTTTGATTTTTTAAATTAAAAATTTTTGCAGTTGACAAAAGCTAATGAGTTTTTTAAAAATTATATGTGCAGGAAAATTTTAAAATAGTATTAAATTAAAAATTTTGGATAGAGTTTTGGGGGATGTCCTTACTATTTTTGGTCTTGTAAAAAGGGGGATTTTGCATTTTTTTTTGTTTGTTGATTTTTTTTAAAATGAATTAAAAAGTGAGTAAAATTTTTTGTTCTTATTTTTTTAAATAAATTTGAGTTAAAATTTTTTAAGGATTTGTTATCTTTAAAAACCCTTCCCTTTTTTTAGAAAATTGTTTATGTATCAAAAAGGTTTCTGCATTTGTTTAGTGGGGTCTTTTTTTTGGTTTTTTATTTTTTTCGAGAAAGATATTTTTAAAATAGGAATAATGAAAAAGTCACGAGGTATTTGTAATGAGCTTTTTGGGGGGTTTATTAACAACCTTAGCGGGTTTACAAGTTTAAAAATTTTTTAAACAGTAGGTTAAGGAACCCCGTTTTCAGAGATTTGGGGGGTTTTTTATATTTTATTATTAAGATGTGGGTTTTTAATTTTCTTAAGAAAGCTAACCCCCTTTCCCGGGTTTAAAAAAGTAAGGGGAAATTTCGTGAAGACAGGGGGGTTTTCCCCTGTTTTTCAATGTCGTAAATTGGGTTAATTAAGGTGCTTTCAAATTTTATGAAGGTTAGTAAAAAAACCCCCTTTTGTCTTACGAGTCCTTTTTTTAAAGTTAAAAGGGTTTTGGTTGTTTACTTGGGGAAAAGGGGAAAGGGCTGAATTGAAGAATTTTTTTTAAAAAAAGTAGAAGTACAAAAATTTCTTAAAATTTAAAAGTTTGTATTTTCCCCCCCGGGGAAGAGGAGTTAAATATGAAAGTTGTGTTAACCTTTTAACCTTTTTAAAAGTGGTAAATTCCGAACCCCCGTTTTTTTTAAACCCCTTCCCCCGTAATAACAAAATGTAAAAAAGGGTTTTTAATAGTGTTTACTTTTACGATAGGATTAACCCACCCATTGACGTAAAAGGCTTTTGAAGTTTGAAAAAAATTTAAAAGTTGTAGAAGTAAGGGGTAGAGGATTTGGTATTTTCCCGTTGAATTATGCCAAAACCTTTTTAAATTTTTGTTTGATAAATTTAAACAATTTGTAATGAGCATTTTGAAAAAATTTTTTTTTTACTAAAATTTACGGTATTTGAAACTTTTAAAGATCACTTTGTACGTTCTGAAGTAAAACCGATTGGTGTCGTGTTAAGGGGTTGGGATTGTTTGTTGTTTTTTTAAGGGAGGGCCCTCCTTTATAACCCTTATTTTCCCGCCCGGGGGCCCACTCCCCTGTGCGGGGATTTATCAAACGAATAAAGTGGGTGTCGTTACGTAAAGGGTTTTGATGGTAAAAAAAAGTGGGGGGGACAAAAGGATTAAAATGTGTTTTTCCAATGCCCCAAAGCCCAAGTTTAGCCCCTCGGTGATGGGACCCCAAACTTTTTATTTTTTATTTGTTGATTTATGTGCGAGTCTAAAATTTTTGTGTAAATTTAAAACCCTCTGTTTAAAAATTAGAGAAGAATTTTATTGACCGAGGTTTGTTATCATGTCTTTTAGAAAAAAGTTACATAAATCAAATTTTTAAAGAGTTAATAAGGATGAAACATATTTTAATAATATTAGTCCCCGTTTATTTTGTCCCCTTGACCCCAGCTTTTTTGTTAAAAAAACAATATATATTTAACTTCGGAAATTTAAAAATAAAATGAACGTTTTTTGGGAAGTATTTACCCATTAAGTTGCCCTTTAGGAAAAAGTGAAGGGTTTTTAAAAAAATAAACTTTTTCCCTATTATGTTCTCTTGTAGAAAGTATTTTTGTTTTTTAATGGGGGCGTGTTTTTAGAAAAATGTTTTTTGTGGTATATTCCGAGGTTGATCCCAAAACGAGGACCCATTGATATAAATTTTAAGGAAGCTTACGGAAGTTAAAGTCTATGAAAAAATAATTGGGGTTTTTTTCCCTGAGAATGAAAACTAAACCCCAAGGCCTTGAGAATTTTGGGATTTTTCTAATGCCGAATGAATTTGATGATGTTCAAAGAAAGCAGTGTGTTTTTCCGGAAAAGGAATGGTCTTTAGTGTTTGAATTTGGTTGAATTAGAATAAAAAATTGGGAAGAGATGGTGAAGGCGGGAGTTGAATTTGTTGCCCCTCAAAAGAAGCCGTTTTTTTTAATGGGTATCCCCCCCCTTTCGAAAGATTATGAGCACAATTAGTCCCCAAAAAGGTATTATGATGGGAGTAGGTTTGGTTAAAAAAAAATTTTTCCTTATTCTATCTGACGCAAATACTTTTTATTTCAATTTAAAAAAACAAAGAACATTTTTTTTTACATTTTGGTAATTTTCGAGAAATTTAAAGAATGAAGTCAATTTTAAACTAGTGGCGTTAGCGAAAGCTTTCATAGGGGTGGGAATTTTTAATTTTGTTGTATGTTGTTTACTTTTTCCTGTTGCGGATATTCAAAAAGAAATTTTAAAATTTTGATGAAATTATTTTTATGGAAATGAGTTGATTGGGGGAAGTCCCCCCTGGGTTTTGGGGAAGGGGGTGTTGGATTCTGTGAGTAACTAAGATATAAAGGAAAAAAAGAGAAAAAAAAAAATGTAAAATAAATGGTTGTTATGGGGAATTATTGCGTGAAAAAGCAAAAAATAGCAGTTAAAAACGTGAAAGGAACGGGGTTTTTCCGGAATTTGATTTAAGTGAAACAAAAAAAGAAATACGTTTCGAGATCTGCAATTGATCTCTTTTCAGGTAAAAAATAATAAAAATAATTAAACTGTTTGAAATTTGTTTTGGGGTTGTTCTTTACCCCGAAGAAGAGATCAGTTGAGATTCAAAGTGGTTTGTTTTTTGTTTCATTAAGATGGCAAATGTCCGGAAAAATGTTCCCTTAATCCTTCCATCGTCAAAAAAAACCCTTTAAAAAAGGGGGATAAATCGTTTGAAAAAAAGCCCTTGTAATATTTTTACAGGTTTTATTTTGAGTACGAGTACACTAAAAGGGGAAAATCTGTTAAAAAGGTTTGGGTTTTAAAATTTTTTTTTAAGTATTTTGTTGTAGCTTCCCAAACAGCCGGCCTTTTTTTTAGAATATGCTATTAAACTAACTTTAAAGAAAAAAAAAGTAAAAGTATCAGAAAAAAAATATTGAGAAATGTTTTTGTAGAGTTTCAATTTTGCATGAGAGTCACTTAATATAGAAAAACAATGGTTTTGATGGGCATGCCCAAACTATGGTCTTTTGGTGGCGTCATTAAAGCCCCGTCATATTATGTGGAATTTTCTTTAGCCCCCCGGAGATGTAAATATTTCTCTTCTGCATGTTTTAGTTGCCAACGACATTCGACAAATTAAAAAGTATAGGTTAATGTTACAGAACCCCTTTTTATGGTTAAGGGTGTGGTTCCCCTCTCTGTAACATTGAGGTGGAAAAAGTTTGGAAAACCCCCAATTTTTTTTAAATATAGTATAAAATATAAAATTGACAGTATTTTATAGGGGATTTAATTGCTTTTTGTTAAAAACCTTTCACGCCTTTTTTGGGGGGGCCCTATTGTAGAAAACTAAAGCATAAATCTTAAGTTCTTTTTATTAGAACAAATTTCCCCGAAATAACCCGTATAGTTTATTCATAAAATAGAGAAAAATTTGAGAATTTCCCGTTTTTAATATTGTAAAAGTTAAATTTGGGTATTTATGTTTGGTTTTTAAAAGAATCATTAAATGGGTGCCGAAAATTTACTCCCAAAGGGCATTCTTAATATTGACAAAAGTTAAAAAAAAAGTTTTTTTATTTGTTAAATGACGTTTTGGGTTTTTGTTTCGTCCCAAAAAAAAAAGCGATGTTAGTGAGAAGGAAGTCATTTTTCTGTTCTATTGTTATTGGTATAATAAATAGGTAAAAACACCGTAGTATTATAAATTAAAAATTAATGAGCACAATGTGATTGAGTTAAGTGGGTAAATCTGAGAGGTTTTTTTTTTTTAGCGGAAGTGTGGGGTGGATATGACGTCGTAGTTGGGGATTTGCACGTGATGAATTGGGAAAGTACCGTTGGAAAAACTTGGCCTCGTGGGGCTTTGTGATGTCCCCAAATTAAGTTAAATCAGTGTTTGCTCGTAAAGGTTTTTAATTGTACTATAATATTTGGGGAAACCCCTAATACCCCTATTAGGTTTATTTTAGTGTTATTAGCGTTTAAAAAAAGTAGTGGGGCGAGTGGCCTCCATTCGTGAATCCCCTTTCTTTTGGTAAGCAGAAAACAAAACCCCAATCGTTGTAATGGGAAATAAAAAAATGTTATTATTTGACTTTTGAATAAAAAACCTTATCCTTTTGCCTTTTGAAATTTAAAAATTTTTTGTTGGTCAAAAAAAGTTGTTCTTTAAAGGTTTTATTCAAGTTCCGGTAAGAAAATTGCCCCAAAAAAAATCCCCAATTTTCGGATAACCCCAAAGTTTTTTTTGTATTAAAAATTGTTGAAATCACCAAATTTTTTTTGACAATGGCTTAATCATGAAGTGCTTGCCCTTCCCCTTAAACCCCTTAAATTTGGGCCTTGACAAACGTTTAGCAAAACATTCAAATAATTCCTCCACTACCTTATCCCCATAGTGGTACCCCCCTTGGGTGGATTTGTTACGTAAAAATATTTCAAATATTAAATAGTTACCGCGGCCTCACGCGCAGTTTTATGAATTTCCCCTGTTTTTATTAAAAAAGCTTCCCGGTTTCAGTAACCTTTAAATTTCAACCAATGGGAAAAAATTTAATTTTAAATTTATGCCTTTTTAGCGAAAGCACTTCGTTAATACGAAAAGGGCATATGATTTTTTTAAAAAGGAATTAGTTCAAGTAAATTTTTGAGGGGAGAAAAATTCCTATTTGGTTTTGTTTTTTTTTTCAGGGCTTTATGTTGAGTTTATTTTACCCGGATTACAAATAAATTTGGAGTACTTTGGGTTTTTTCCCTATCTAATTTTGTGGGAGGTTTTATTTTAAAAAAGTGCCTTTTAAATTTTTTTTATTTTTTGGAAAATTAAAAATTAAATATCAAAAATAACAATTTAAATACTTGAAAAATGAAAGTTGTCACTAATCGGTGGGTATAGATATTTTAAAAAAAAAAATTTCAGTGGGAACGTTAAAGAAAATAATACACTATTTGAAAAGTAGCCCGAAAATGGTTTTTAAGTAAACAATGTAAACCTTTTAAACTATTGTAGATTTTATTTGTACAAGTACCCTTTGAATTACATGTTCGTAATGAAGTATTCCGAGCACGAAAATTTCCCTTTTTTTATGAAAAATTAAAAATTTTGCATCAAAATATCAAAAAATTAAAATCTATCCCAACTATTTGGGTTTAATTGTAAAAAAAGTGCCACAATTTCGGCAAAAAAAAAAGTTTCTTAAAAATTGGAGATCGTTTTAAAGTGAAAAATTCTTAAGTTTTGTTAATTAAGGTTGATGAATTTGATTAACCTTCCTTAAAATTTTTCAAATTTTTTATTGTTTGTTGTAATAAACAGATTGTAAATAAAAAAAGTAAAAAAAAAAAAAAAAAAAAAAAAAAAAGGTCCTCTCGGAATTGTAGGTTAAAATAAATGAAATAAATAAAAAATTGAAAACCTTTTTCATATGTTTTAACTCCTTGGGGCTAAATTTTGAATTAATTAAAATTAAAAAATTATAAAAACCTGTGTTTTTAAAATCTTGTGTTTAAAATATTTTTGGATTAAATTTTTTCCCTTTTTAAATTTAAAATGTTCTAAAATTGACAGTATGTGACTTTTTAACTATATAATTGATAATATAAAAATTTTTAAAAAAAAATTTTACCAAGGTAGTTAAAAAAAATATGAAAAATTTTTTTTAATTATTTATTTACTTTTTTTACCTCAGCCCAAATAAGTATGATAAGGATACCTTGAATTGAAAAGAAAATTTTACAAATAAAATCTACAAAAGTGTTAAAGATTTATTTGTTTAATTTGTCTTTGACGGTTTGAGATTTTGGTTGGTGTTTAGGCCATGTATTTCCGACCCCAAGTCAGTTTTTGTTTCCAGATCAAGAAAATGAGCAATGTACTGTTTACTCCCGTTTAGAAAATTTTTTATAGTTGAATTTCCCCTTTTTGGATCAAGAAATATACATATACATAACAGATTGAGAAGTTATTCTTTTAAAACAAAAAGTAAGTTTTATAACAATCTTTAAATTTTAATAAAAAATTATACAGTAACTTTTTTTTGATATTAGTACTTAATGTTACTAAATAAATGTTAAAAGTATATTCTTTCAAATTTTTTTTCTTTTTACTCGTGTCAAAGTGTTAAGAAAAGTTTAAATGGGTTTTTGTTGTTATATCAAGTTGTTAATTTACTTTTAAATTTAAACCAGTAAAAAATAGGGGTTAAATTAAATAAGGGGTAATGGTTGTGTAATAAAAAAAGTTTACACAGAAGTTGATTATATTTAACGGCTGTTTAATTAAATTTGTACTTTAGAGACAAGAGGGATTTCAAAACCTTAAAAACCTTGGGGGCAAACCCCGGTTAGATTTTGAGAAAAGAATATGTTTATATTCGTACCAGAAACCCCAAAAATGTCCATGTAAAATTTGGAAAAAGGGTGAATAGTTTACGCGTGAAATTTAAAAAAACAAAGGATTTGTTTATTTTAAGTTAAAAAAAAAAACCCCGAAAATTGAAACAATTTTTTTTAAAAAATTTAACTTTTTCCCCCAGTTTTAAGAAACATTTGGGGACTAGGGAATTTTTTGTAATATTTTAAAAAATTTTTAAAATTTAAAAACGTTATAAATATTCGAAAATTTTTTAAAGTGTTTTTTAAATTATTAAACAAAAAAAAATTTTTTAAAAACAGCAAAAAAAAAAAAAAATAAATATTTATTAATCAACTGAAAAAGAGCCCAAAAATTTTACTGTAATTAACTGTTAAATAAATAACGTTAAAAATGAAGGCTTTTTTAAATTATGGAAAAGTTATATTCAAAATTTCATAATGCATGAAAAAGTAAAAATGTTTTGTTTAATACAGAAATCAAGTAACAAAAACAAGTGGTATGGCACAAAACAAAAAATATTAGATTAATCTTTTAAAAAAAAACTCAAATATCAGTTGTTCCAAAAAAATAAAAAACTAATCTAAAAATTAGAACATGAACCTACATCTATCTACTTTTTTATTTTTTTGGGGGTTTTTTTATTTACCAACCCAATAAACTTAATTACAAACTAAGGATTCAAAAAATATAAAATTATGATTGATATGCCTTTCTGAGTCATAACTCTTCAACTTACCATTTTAATTCAGTAGTGGGGTTAATAATTTTACTTATATACAAACAAAAACTAATCAGTTGAAAGAAAACATGAATTTCTAGTTAAAATCTAAATACGTTTTAATAAAAGGGGCATCCAAATTCACTTAAGGCACGCGAAGAGCGTTGCAAACAATAGGCGACAAAAAGACAAGATAATCATTTCCCTCTTAGGCTGGCTAAATCAACCATGCAAAAACAACTAATTGTATTTCTCAGGCTTGCCATGAACCGGTGTCACAGCTACCGTTCTACGTTTTCCTGTTCGCAGCGAGTATAAAAAAATGTTAACGCCCATGAAATAATTTTAAATATTTTTAGCCTTGGTGTGGAATGCTGAAACTGACTTGAGATGGCTCAATGCATGAGGCCAAAATATGTCGAGTTTTTATTGAGCTACCAATTCATCAACGTGGTGTGAAGCCCTAACTATTAGGTTATTGGTTAGTAAAATGTAAATGGTAACACCATTGCTTTTGCAACAGTTTTTTGAGCAGCTAGGCTTTATTTAGAAAAATCAGATACACAAAACGTTTTTGGAGTTTCAACTAGGCGGAATAAATAATTTTGTTGATTCAAAGTGATAAATTTTTTAAATGGCATAAAAGATTCAAACTTGTTTCACTTTGAAAGGTGTCATCTTCCAAGGTTCTGCAAATGAGACCCTTTGTGTTCTGAGCCCCTATTTTCACAGAGAATCTTTAAAAACTCGGATTCTTTAATTTATTGCTGCTCTTTAATGGCATTGATTTTTTAATAAAACGCCCACATGTAAAATTTCATCAAGTACCAGGGGCATACCTTTTTGCTGCAAAAGTCCATGGAAAGTCGTGAATTAATGGCATATAAGCTTTCCTGACGTTACCCTTTTTGATCTACCCTCGAAATGCAAAGTGTACTTCCTAAACATAGTCCTGAGCTCCTTCTGTGCAAAGCCCTCACTTTCTTAAAAAATGTATCAGTCATTCTGGAAATGGTTTTAGACCAGTGGTATCTGCTGAAAACGTCTCACAAAAATCAACTCTTCTCCGCATCGCCTCACCATTGACGAATCCTTACCTAAAATAGCGAATTAGCCCAAATTTCCTGAAGATCGGTAGTTTCATCAAAAATTGAATGAATAAAATGAGAATTGTTCACCCTTTCCGTCCAATTTCGCGAAGATTTTCCGAAATGGTCAAACTATGACGTATTGTATAATTTGAGATTGGTAATGACCTACAACTGTTTGACCCAAGGTATTCCTACAAAAACTCAGTTTTAAAAACCATATCAATGCTGACGGTAATATCAGGTCCTTATCCAATATTGTGAGGTTTTGTTCTTCCTAAAGCGAATCTGTGAGAAACGTGGATAAGATGCCAACAAAGCTTTTGAAAGATATACTTATAATGTTTGGAAAAAAGCGCATTGTTTGTCTATAAAAAAAAAAGATTTAAAACTTTAAAAAGCGTTTTGTTCAAAAAAACTCTCTATGTTTGTTTGCGATATTTCCCATATTTTAGCGTCAAGGTAACTTTTTAGTTTGGTTAGTTTCATGCTGTCAGAGGCCAGGACGGCTAGATAGATTACACCACTGGGCCCGTTCTTGATAATTTATAATATGTTTTTGTGTAAAAAACCTAGTGAAAAATAACTCATGATATTTTGCGCCACTTTGGCTACACTTGGTCCACATTGGACTTACAGAAGTGGTTACACCTGTCGTGTTGCCAGGATCCACATTCGACCTTGAACTGTCCACTGACGCCACAACCCGTACCTGCCTACACTGATACGGTCCACGTTGCAACCACTTGTTACAGTTACAAGAAATCCTTTCATTTAGAATTAGAACAGACATGGTTCCTTCAGGCCAATTATTTTGTTGCATGCTTTCGGTTTGATAAAGCATCTAATTTGTTTATTTTCCAGGCAAAAAGCAGGTGCACTAAACATATTGTACACAACAGAGCGCTTAAATTTTGAATTTTAAATTAATAGTCCTATAATTTGAAACAACAAAATTGATTGGAGTAAGAAAATCGACCTTTCTAATACCTGGTTGATAAAAACATATCAATATAAATGTCAGCAATAAAGAATTTTTGGAGATTACTTACTTATATATTAGATTTGTATTTGAATTTAATACAAGACAAAATAATGCATAAAATTTTGAACGTAATAATTAATCGAATAGTATCCAAGAAAAAACTTACTTTAATTGTGTATAATAGGACAAGAAAATGTGTAGACCTAAACTGCTACTAGTTTAATGAGAGCATGTAATAGTATCCCTCATGAGTACATACATAAGTAACATGTATCATGTATAATATTCGAATCTTGTTAAGTGAAGAAAATCAAGACATTGGCTTTTGACCACTTTATGTAGTTCTGTTTGGAAGTGAATTAGAGAAAAAAAAAATGATTTTTTTTTTTTCCAATTTTCTTAATGTCTTGTCTCGAATTTAATCAAGAGAATGTATCTAATTTTTAGAATCGAAAGAGGCGAGTTGATCACAGTTAAGGAAGGGATTACCTTTGTAACTTTGTGTTGCCACTCAATACACATTTAAAAATTGGCTAACACTATTCACCAACCATTATCAGATATCCATACCAGCACTTCTTAACCGAGATACATGTCTCAGAGAAAACACAAGGCGGATAACTGCGTTCTGTACTGTCCTGAACGCCTCATTTGAGATACGGTTACCTAAGCTGAGGTAACATTACTGAAGTACAGACAGGACCAGAGACTGCAAGAGTTCCAATATGGACGGAACATGGTCTCCGCACGCTTCTGAATCTATACAACCTGCCTGAATCTATATATGGATCGCAGAATAGTGTGCGAGACATGTCGGTAGTAGTGCTAGAGCCTGGCCCCGGTAGGATAGCGCTACAGACGCCATTCCGGTAAGAACTTCGGTTTTGTATCTTTAACTGTGAGCACATTATGAGGAAATTTAAATAAAAGACGAGATCTCTCTTGAGGTACAATAACTAGGAACAACATAAATGTTACTCGCTTAAAAGAATCATATGTCTGTTCAAGTTCGTGGCCTAGCGGAGGGGTCCAAGGGGTCCTGACCCTCCCAATTTTCGAATTTTGCCAATTTCCTTTTTTTAGTAAAACGATTTATTATTATTATTTAACATAATGCAGTACTACTACTTGACGTGTACTTCTGGAAAGATCGTTTCTTCAACAAAGAAACGGGTCAAGGAACTGACTGGAGCCTTACTCTTTGACCACAAACGGAGAAAATATCATTTGTCTTAAAACCCCCCTCAAAAAAATGTTTTTTTTCTGCTACGTATCCTGTTTATGTTTAGAGGAAGCTTTTCACATTAAGCAGTCCTCGCGTTTGTTTTAACAAATCAATAAGACCAAGGCTGCACCGCGACAGACCCAAAATACTATAAGTCTAATGCAAACATATTTAAGTTGATAAGTTTATTATTGCCTGATTTCATTTTTGATAGCAAAGAAATTTGCCCCTAGTCCCAGGAGCCGATATCCAATGTAAGCTATATAGAAACAAAACCTGAACTTTTTTAAAGGAATTTTAAATAGAGAACTTTTTCCAAAGACAGAGATTGGATCGTTAGACACGATCAATTTAAGAGATCGAGAAATGGGACGGTATCGAAATGATTCAAAACATTAAAAAGATTTAATTTTTCAGATTAGGCTTATATTTTTATTCTAGCTCGATTAACACCTTAAAACCGTATGAAAGACACATAAATAATATATTATCACCGCCAGACAACAATCGCTCAAAACAATATATCCAACTAATATAAAAAATAATCAAAAGTCGCCAATACAAAGGGTCTTATTTGGGGGGGGGGGGAGTATGGTAATCGTAAGAGTGTCGTCGATTTAACATTTCATTCGCGTATGATGGTTGGTTTTGTTTTAAAAAATACGTTCAACTCAAAGGAAATATAATACTGCGAGAAAAATAAAAATCATTTCATGTTTTTTAAGCCTTTTGATACTTTAAATGTCTACTTTACTTAAAGAATAGGTTTTTTTTTAAATTTTCATTAAAAATTTAAAATAATACCTTTTGAGGGTTTTCAACCCGATTTGTTACAAAAACCCATCTATCCTGGGGTAAATTTCCTAAAATGTTTATGGTATCTAAAAATATTAACAAACCGTACTTATTACGGCCAAAAAATAAAATTGCTGTACAGTGGAGCAGCCTTTATAAATAAAATTATTGGCCCCTCCTGTTTTGTTGTCATTCAAGGTTTTAGTACATATTAATGAATCCCTTCCTTCCTTAAAGCGGACGCGTCTGACCCTGTGTTATCAGAGGTGCTGTTTCTTAAAATTTGACGAATTCCCTTGAATTACACCTTCGTTGAAAGTTATATACATGCAAGTGTCATATTACGGTAAATTATATGTTATTATTATTAGTTTAATTAATTTTAAATAACTGTAATGTTGTTATATTTTACTATTTACCAATTGATTATTAGTTGGGTTAATGACCCTTATACAGGTAGTACAGGGAAGACGATTTCGTGTCTAACTAATGCAACTTTTTATTCAACACGTCGGGGCGATCGAAACGCGTGTGGCCCTCAACCGAATATCCACCACAGTAAATAACATGCATAATCATTACGAATATTGCTTGGAATTCGCGGAAATTTCCCGATTGGCCACCAAGTTAACACAATCCCGGTAATTGTCGTACACTAATTCGAAACATGTCCAGAATCTTTAACCTTGGTTATATATTATATCCTCCCCCACCCGCCGCACCCCGGCCCCCCTGATGACGACGCGACGCGGGCGAATGTTGACGGGCCTAAACCAAGGACTCTGTCAGGCCAGAGCACGGGGCAGGTACACACTACTTAACCACAACAGTAACGGTATCAAGTGCATGCAAGTCTGTGCTGTTTCTGGATCCTAACCGCTGTCAACATTTTCATTGATCGGTAGATCATCTAATATCCTTATCTAATATTAGTTTTATAAGGCTATACCAATTAAAAACGCGTCCTAGATTTGGTTTACTTTAACTCTATTTGATTAATGTGGTGTATTTAAATTTTAAGGCAGGTGTTTTTTCCTTAACTAGTTTATTTTATTTATCTCTAAATTTAGCGCCGTGTTTAATTGCAACAATCAGTGTTTGTTGAATTGTCTAATCACCAGATTTGTTCTTACCGGGAAGTTTATATAATTAACAATGAATTGTAAAATTCATACAAAGTATGTATTAATACATGCTTTTAAAATGTCAGTCCTCAAACTTACAATCATAACATATTATTTTTTAAAAGGATTATATAAACAAACTTAATAATAATTGATTATTATCAAGGCATACAACCGTGGTAGGTGTTTTGAATTTTAAAACAGATTAAAGGTAGCTCCTTAGCCCTTTTTTTCGATCCAGTTTTCATATTAATTATTACCTGAATTCCCACTCATCTTGTTTGAAAATATAATAAGGGACTAAATATTGAATAGCACTTTTAATATTATTGGGATGGTAACTATCTTCATATAAACTGCAACTCTTTTTATAAAATGGTCAATTCAACACATCAAAGTTAAATTTTTTACTCAATAAAAATTTTTTTCAAACCAGTTTTAAGTGTTTAAATGGTTCATTTTGGAAAACTATTTGTTTTTTATATTTTCTCTAACAAAAACAGATTTGACTTTGTCCTTTAGCACATATATTTTTATATATGTTAGGCTGTAAATTTAGTTAATAATTTTATTTTATTTAGTAAAGTTTTATAAGTTTTAATACATAGAAAAGGAAAAAAAGACAATCCTATTCAATCTTTTTAATATCTAACTCGTTTCAAATGGCGCGATTGGAAAACCAATAACATTGGTTGTACATCTACTAAAACCATAAAGTTCTTTTTATATTATATATTGGTATAATTATATTATATATATATACAATATACTTCTATATAATTTTGTAAATCTTCGCGTCTCGTTATATCAACTTTGAAGTTTGAGTATAATATATATATTATATAAATTTTTATTTGTACTGTTAGTTTTTTTTTTGGATGTACGTAACCAATTTTCTATTGATAATCCATCTCAAATAATCTCATTTGAGAGAAATTTGGAAAGAGTATTTAAACAAAAATGCATTGCGTAACATTGGTGTCCATAAATGTTCAAAAAAACTGCAAATAACCTCAAAAATGGAAGATTTTACAAAAAAAAAAAATAAGAACAGTTATCTTTATAACTAGAACATTTATCTCTTTTAACTACTTGATCAATAATCAGCTGATTGTATATTTAACAGCTAAACTGCCTCCTCATTGTCCTCATTGTGTACATATGCTATAGCTAATAATCACATTGTTTTGGATGCAGTACCATGTTGTTTTTGCTGAATTTGATCTTTTTATTTTTTAATTTTATTTTTTTTGCTTAATGTACTGTAACCAAATAAACCCTTCATATTAAGTCTATTTATATTTAAATTGAAATAGAATTAATTAGAATTTATTTGGTTTTACACCACCACACACAATTTTAATATTGTATTTTTTTTTCTCCTAAAAATTATAATGGATTAACTAAATACATTTAACAATGAAACTCTATTAACTTCCGCTGTAAAATTAATCATTTTGATAAAGTTTGTAAGTAAAAGGAAGGAGTTAAATTAATTAAACTTTCTTCTACTAAATTTTAGTACACAACAACACAATTTTTGAAATCTTATATGACCTTCTCTAACACACATTTTCCTCCAAAAAAACAGGGTTTTGATTAGACTAAACAGGACTAAACATTTTGTTTGCAAAGAAGTTGAATGCTAAATTTTAATTTTAATTTAAACATATAGTTTAGTTTTTTTTGTAAAAACACAACGAGAGACATGAAAGTTTCAAGTTTTCAAATCACAAGCAGTATGGGCACAAAGCTGCCAAATTAACTGACTATCTAGAATTATGAAGTTAAAGTATTGAATCAAAATGTTAAATGGAAAAACAAAGTTTACATTTAAGCTCCTTTTACTTGTGTTTAAGCTCCGGAAGTTGATCTAACCCTATCTGATACATTCTGGGACCCAAAGTTTCATAAAAGTCATAGATAAACTTGAAGGTGGGCCCTTTTTAAAGAGGCTTGAAGATAAGTATTTATTGTTCGAGGTTTGGGTTCCTTAACAAATTGGAATGCTTCTAATTAAAAACTCTTGGAGGGAATTGGTAAAAATTCTTTAATATTACTAATGTTAAGCTTTTAACATTTGTGGTTGCTGAAAAATGAAAACCTTTGGTTTCGAAAGGCCTCGTCCAAACAATAAACAATTCGGAAAAGTTGTTGTTTTCATTAAAATTTAGTAATATTTTAAAGCTCTCTAATATGAGGTGTTTGCAGCAAGCAAATCTAATAGACGCTGTAACGAAGATCTTTAAAGAAAATTGGACTAAAAAGTTTTAAAATTCAAACTTTTTCCCACCAGTTTCAAAATTAATATGAACAAAGTGAAAACCATGTTAGTAAAAAAAATTGGATTTTATTAACTTATGTTTAAAAAACAACTTAAAAGATTGCTTTTCTAATTAGTTGTAGGGTTAAGAATGTAAATTTCTCGATGTGACAATGCGCTGCAGAAAGATAGCTGAAGCTGATCAAGAACAGACTCGGACCTCAATTTATCAGAAGATAGCTAATAAGTTTTGACTTTTCAGTTGGTACTCCTACAACTAGTTTGCGGGGGAAACATTGAAACAAAAGTAAACAGAACATTCCAGAGAATTTTTTCGAAATTTTAGAGAAGAAAACTGAAAAACAATGTCGGCATTAACATTGAAAAATTCAGTTGAAAATCCGTTGTGAGCTGACAAATTTAATGAAATTTGAAATTTCTGTTTATGTTTGTTTCCAAAAAAATAATGGTTTTTCGTGGAAAAACTAAATTTTGTTTGCAAAATCGGATGAAATGAAATAGAAAAACAAAACAAGGATTAAGTAAGCTAAAATTTTAAAATTATAAGAAAAAGAAGTTGAACAAATAAAAATTTCTGTATTAAGGAGTTACAGCAGTATGGGCGGAACAGCCACCTCCAGATAGATGGTGTTCCTGAGTTTCCGGTGAAAATGTTTTGAATCTGGTAAATAGTATGGCAAATTGCTACTGGATGAAACTATAGTCCCTTAATCAGGACATCTCAGGCCCCGCACAACAAACTGGCCATAAAAATACACAAAAGGCCCCTGCCCTATTGTCATTCAATTTAGTAACTGGCAGAAACAGGACAGTGTTCTAAAAAAAGAGGGCAAGTTAAAGCGTTCAGTATTTTGTTGAGGAATGCGTCATAAAGTATGGTGTACGATTTTGTTAATGAACACTTCTAACACAATACTTCAAAAAACATTTTCTATTATTAAAAATATGTAAAATGAACTATCAGTACCTATGATGGATATAAAACTCAAAAATATTCATGAGGAAGGACAGAGACACAATTGCAGTACAAAATAGACCAGCACCACAGGGATTTGGAACAAAGTGAAAAAACGCTAATGATTAAATATTCAACAGAGGAACAGACAAATCAGTTTGGACAGAGCACTTCTGGAAACTGGATTCTTGTCGTTGGTGCTTGTGTGGATTTGACCAAAGGTCGAATTCAAACATTCTACTTGTGTTGGTTAATGATAACTTCAGTCACTGTAATATCTTACATCAAACAATATTATACTTTTACTCTTATCTTCATCAAACTACCATGGTCCCTCTCGCAAACAGACAATTAAGTTTGAACAGAGCTATTTCTGAAACTGGATTCTTGTCGTTGGTGCTTGTCATGGATACTTGTCATTGGTGCTTGTGAGGATTGACCTAAGGTCGGATTCAAACATAGTTATTGTGTTGGTTAATGATAACTTCAGTCACATAATCTGTGCCATCCACTTTTATAACTTAAAACTCTAATTTTCTCCAACTACCATGGTCCTACTGCAAGCCTTTTCATCACTTAAAGCAAAAGACTCTTATTGCCATGTTGCAGAAAATGAAAATTATTTTCTCAACACATAATTGGTATTTGTGTTTCTTTATTAAGGATTGCAGATTCTCTTTTTTATTTTTATGTTTTTAATATGTCCTTGTTTTGGAAAGTCTTATTTTTACTTTTATTTTATAACATTGTTTTTCTGATTATAATAATGCATTGTACTGTTTTAAGCAAAGGAAGAAAAATTTGATTTTTAATTTGGTGTAACAGAATAGTAATTTTAATAAGAAAAAAATTGTTTGTATGGCCCTCATTTTTATTGCGTCAGAAAATGTGTCTTAAATGTAACCTCTAACTGTAACCATATGCAAGTGGAGTAATTTTTTTTCTGTAAAGTTTGTTTATAATAATTGTTTATAAAATTTGTTTTATAACTTCATAATGGTTCAATTACTATTATGATTTATAAATTTTTATATAATGATTACTGTTTTTCTTTTTAATGATAAAAATGTTTTAAAATTATAAATAATAAAACAGTTTCAGCACTTTTTTTAGAGAGCACTAAATCGAATTTATAGTGAGAAATATGAATTTATTATTTGTGGCACAACAAATAAACAGGGGTATAAAACAAATTTTGATTCATTTAATTGTTGAATATGAATGGTTTGCATTTAAAACCTCTTAAAGTAATTGTAATGTCTGAGGCTTGGTTGGTAAGTGAGAAAGGAATGTCGTTTTCGTATAATATAAATAGTTATCATAATATTTGCATCTCGCAACTCTGCCGTGAGAAGTAGGGGTGTCATTGTTTTATACCGCATGTATAAACATCGGTCCTGTGTGAAATGTGATATTACTGGTTGTGATATGGTTTTGGTCTTATATCATTTAAATAATATTTCTTTTTATGTTTTTAGGTTTGTACCGTTGGTAATTTACCATTGGCAAGGAATTTTGTTCATATTATTATATGATTGGGTGATTTTTAAGATTACCAATTAAATAAGAAAATAGCTTTAGTGCTGAATTTTTGGATTCAATGGGCTATTCTGGATTTCAGCAACTTCACTAGATAATCGAGTGCAAGGCAGTTCTTCCTTCATGTATCAGACCAGCATATGGTTAAGCTTCAAGGGTTTATAAAGCTCACAGGGGATCAGAAACAAATGTAACTGACCATAGATCTGTGGCGAGCATTGTTTGATTTCACTCACCTTGGAACTAACTGCAGAAAGAAAGAGTTCATCATAGATGTTTAATTGATTAGAAATGACTTAGCGTTGATATTTTTGAGACTAATTGGTTGGATATTTCGGAAATGTTAATTTTGGGAAATTTTAATTGTGTTTTATGATAATTTATCTACCTTGTAATCCATAACAATAAACATGCACTGATGAACCTAGAAAAAACTAATGTTAAATCTAAAGTGTTAAAGACCTGGATGAGTGCTAGAATTATCTAAGGCTTTTAAAACGATTAGAGATACGATTTTTATAAATCTTTAAAAATACACCCCTGCAACATAAACCGAATACAGAAATACTTTGATTAAATTGCATGCTAATTAATCAACATAGGTGAGACAGAGCTAAACACATATTACACTTAAAAAAAATAAGTTCCAAGAATACAGTAATAATTCAAAACAACTGTGGCATTTAGTCAATAGTATTATAAGAGGAAATTCATCCACTTATAGTATAATAACATTACTGAACAATAATAATAGTTTTAAAAATGATACTTGTGAAATTGCTGACAGTTACTATGTTTTTAACAATTATTTGGTCACCGGTTTCCTAATAAACCAGTTGATTATTTCCAATGTATCTTTGAAGATACTTAAGCACCTTTGTTCTACATATTTTTAAACCTTTTATTAAATTAAAGTTAAATTTTTTATTACACTAAAAAAATTTAAAAATCAAAAATACAAATTAAGTCTCTTTTGCTGATTAAAGAGCATAAGGTGAAGAATTGTTAATCATCAAGGTTAATAATTAACAATCGTAGAAAGAATTGTCTCCGAAGGACTCGAAATGGGACTTGAAGTATACATAGCACTCAAATTAAGATTTGAAGTGGACTTCGAAGTATGTATAGTCCTCGAAGTGGGACTAAAATAGGATCACCAACTCCGCCTATAACAAAAACGCAACCGGATAAGCCAATCAGAGGCAACTTATAATCATGACCATGTAAACTACGGTCACAGTACCATGGATGACCACCATAAGTTCTATTCATTTCAATCTGGTCAAATAAAACTTCATCATAGGTAATTTACTTGAAATATTTAACAATTTACTTTTACAATACATTCAAAATAGATTTCAGTAGCACAAAAGGGCTAATTTATAATGCAAAAAAATGTAAAAATTACTACGGCAAGATGCGCAAGGTCTTGCTCAGCAGCTAGTTACTAGCGACTGCACAGTTCAAGAGAGAAAAGATTACTGGTGCATTACAATTAGGATATTATTCCACCAAGAATTTTAGTTTCCAAGAACATCAGAGACAAAAAATTACTAACCAGTAATGAGTAACAGGATAGCACAAACATGTTATTATATGAATACAAGTAATTCCTAATTCAAAATTGGTGTACCCACCAAGGAATCAGTACTGGGACCCCTTTCTTTTTATAAAAACGTACATGATTTTTCTTCTAATATGTATGTACATCTTTTTTATATGCAATCCTGCACTTGAAAAAAATTTTCAGTGACAAATTTACAAAAATTTAAATATAAAGTCCAAAATTAACCATATTAAAGCTCTGAAATGGAACAAAGTCAAATCTTTATCAGTGAACAATAATAAAACTGATAGATAAATATTTTCTCTGACACAATTAATGTAGATAATGTGAAAATTACGTCTTGTTATGCGGCTAGAATAATATGCTTAATAATTGGGTAAACCATCTTGACCAGTTGTGTCAAAAGTTTCTAGCTATTAGCTAGATTACTTACGTGATCCATTGGGTAAAACAATCTGTAAACAAATATATATAATATGTTAATCTCAGTACACTATGCATCCTTTCGTTTCTCATCTTCATATGGGTAACCCGTTGAAGAAATATGCAGGAAGGGAGGAAAAGTTTTGATCTTGAATAAAAGTGTTACAGATAATACACAATATTTCATCTAACATGGATGTCATGTTTTTCAGTTTTTCGTGAATCGCAAATTTATAACATTACCTTATTTTTATACAGATTCTACAAATGTAATGTTTGTTAGATGTAAAAGAAAAATCGATCTAAACTATACTCTAAGGCAGAACAGAAGTTTTTGTGGTTCAAAGAATCCAAATGTTGTTGATAAAAAGGTGTGAATGAAACTGTAAAGTTTTAATATTTCACACAAAGTAGTAAAATTAGTTACAGTTTATTTTCACATTGTACCGAATATATTTGACTTGTATGATCCATGTATTGAGGACTCAATGCAGAATAAATTTTAACATGTTAATAATTAAATGATGCCATACCGTATACAATTACCAACGCATACTCATAAATCAATCACTTTTTTACTCTGAGGGAGGAAACTCAAGCCTTACCAGTAATTAGTTCCCATGACAGTAATTAGTCATAAATATACGATGAGCAACAGTTTTTAAAATTAATTGTTTTTCCTCATTTACTCTATTGTTGGGTTTGAGAATATCTCATTAAATCCACCACATTACTTAGCACAGTGTACTACATAGCTATTACATAAATCAATAAACATATGTGATTTGTTTTTAATGATTAACTTTTATACCCAATGACAAGAACGCCTAATTTGATAAACCTAGCAAATCAATATCAAATTATAGATCTTCTAAAAAAAAAAGGAAGACGCCTGCTTGTTACTATGTTTGTTGCTTGTTGGATACTTGTTAGACTCATTTCTTCAAGTTGACTCTTTTAATTTTTAATGCAAATTAAAATGTGGTTACAAAAAGAATTTACAATGCCCTTTTTTGATGCAAAATTCATGACTTTAGGAAACTTTAAAATTCTGTTCTATCTATCATATTTTATAAAATTAGTACATTTTGAACGTCTAATATACTATAAACAATATATATGTTTTTGTATAGTTCTAAATAGTTATTTTAAAGAATAAAATATAAATTCCCCACACTATTGCAGTATTTAATTCTGTGTAATAAATATAGAGGCAATAAATTAATGCCCCAAATTTATTATTTTTAGTAAAAATTTGTTTGGGTGGAGTATTTTTATTCGATTTGATTTAAAAGTGTACAAATTTAATGTAGTGATTCTCAGAGATAATACTATTTGCTTATCACCCAAAAATTGGAATAAAAGCTCTTCATGTGTATCGCATAACCAAAGAAAATTGCGTAACACTTTTTGGTAAACAAAATAATTGGTAGATCTGACGGCTTATAAAACGCAAAGTGACTCTTATCAAGTGAGAGACCTGGTATCTTTTACAGGGCCAGCGGTTGATGGTCTGAATGTTACCGCAATAGAGAGAATTGGACCGACTCTGAAGGTGTCCAATAGACGAGAAATGCCTAACCTGGAGAGCAGCTGGCTGACTGGAAGTACCCGGAGTGGAGGGAGAAGGGGGACAGTTGACAGCAGACAGATGGCTTGAGGGCCCGGGGGGAAGTGGATGGAGCTGAGGGGCTGTGGAGAGTTATGATGGTCTGTACGAATTGTTTTTGGGTTTCATCCCACCCCGGTGGCTCCCAGGGCTTGAAATCACTAAGGTAACAAACTATTGAATTTTTTTAATGTTTTAAAAAAACGGGTTTAAATTCCCAAATTTTTATGTGTCATAAAATTTAAATTTTTGCGTTTTTAAAAGTTTTTTTAAACACATTTGCGGGGGGAAAGGCCCATTGGCCCAATAACGCATTAATCTCTATTTTTTTGTTCGTTGGCATTTTTTTTGTTCATTATGTTAAAAGTAATTAACAGAACGTACCCCTTTTTTGTAAAAAAACCCTAGTAAAGTATTGTAATAAAAACTTAAGTTAAGAAAGCTATTCAAAAGGAAAAAATTTTGGGCCCTTGTTTTTCCAAGTTCTGTTAAAAGCTTTAAAAACTGCAGGACGTGGTCCTGCATTGTTGGATACATTTTTTACATGTTTTTAAAAATAAAAAATTTAAAAGAGAAAATTTTTTTAAATATTGTTTAAAAAATAACAATTCTTTTAAAAAGGGAAAATTTGAAGGGGGGTCCATTGTGTCGGGGGGTTATAAATAGTCAAACAGTAACCCCCTTTGCGGTCAAGTAAGTATACTTCAAAAGAACAATTTTGAAAGTTACGAGATCTGGGTAAATAATGCATAAACTGCAGGTAAAAAAGTGGGGATCGAAAGCCTAATTTGGCAATGGAAAACTACGTTCGGACAGAGTTTAGCAAAGGTTAATTTTATGTTTTTATGGAATTTTAAAATTGATTTTTTTTTTTTTTTAAATTTTTTAAAATTTTTAAGTGTGATCTTTTATATTAATGGTTGTATGGGTAAGTTTTTTTTTTTATATAGAGGTACATTGTACATTAAATTCCGCCCTAAATTGTTTGATTCCATAAATTGTTTTTAAAAAAAAAAAAATTCTTGTTTCCCCATTATAAGTTTTACCCCCCAAAGTTTTTGGATTCCCCTCCCCCCCCTCCCCAAAAAAAAAATGTTTTCTGGTTTTGGGGAAAGATGAGAAATTTTTTTAAAAGGGAAAAAAAAAATTGGTGAAAATGAAAAAAATTAATATTTCCCAGCTTTAAAAATTATTTTTAAAAAATAAGTTTTTTTAAAAGTTTATTTTTGACGATGAAAAGTTTGAAGGAAACGGTTTTTCGGATTTACGCCAGGATAAAAATTTAATCGTACCTTTGTTTAGAAATTTGCAATTTTTTTCTTTCTTAGGAAATTTAAAACTAAAAATTCTATAAAAAAAGTTTTGTAAATAAAGAAGATAGTGTTTGACTTTTTTGTATCCTAAACGAGGAAAAAAAGTATTTTTAAAACCAAATTACGAATTGCCCTGTATAATTATAAAGATTGTCTTTTAGAAAAGTTTATAAAGGTATGTGTTACAAGTGGGTTCCTTTTAAAAGTTACTTTTTAATTCAGTGCCCCGGTTAGAATGTGTAAAAAAAAATTTGTAGTGAAATTTTCAAAGGTTTTGTTACTGGGGGGAGATGCTGTTGGATTGGGGGGGTTTTTGTTCCCTAACCTCAAGGTTTTGTTTATTTTTAACGGGCTGCCCCCTTTTTTCGGGAGGGCGGTTAGAGCGGGCCCTTTCCCCTTCTTCCGGGATTTTTTTAAAAGGATGTAGTCCCTTTAATTTTCCCAGGATCTCGATAGGAGGCGGCCCTACCCCCAAACCCCTTTCCCCACCCAAAATTCCTGTCACCCCGGGGAAAAAGGCAGCGAAAAGGGTTTTCTTAAGGACTAAGTAAAATTTTAAAAAGTTTTTTGTCCTAAAAAAAAAAAAAAAATAAAAAAAGGGGCTAATAAGAAAGTGATTCATGTCATTAATGCAGTACCTAAAAAAAAAGGGAATTTTATGATTTTTTCTCAACTTTTTTTTCCCAATCAGGTTTGATCTGCAAGTGAATTAATAGACGTGTTGTGGAATAAATTACAAAAGAACATTTATGGGGAATCTAACGATCTATCGGGGGTTTTTTAAATAGTTTTAAAAATTTTCTTTCAATCAAAAATAATAAAAATTAGTAGATTTTCAAAGTACTTTTTAAAAATTTAAATGTTTTTAAAAGAAAAATTTTTTAATTTTTTGTTTAACTTTTTTTGTGGGGGGGAAACCTTTTTTTCATCTAAATTACAAAAACTTTTTTTGAGTTCTCAAACCCCCAAAACTTTACCCCCTTTAATTTCCCTGTTTTTATTTTACATGGTATTTTAGGGTTTTTCCCTGTTATTCCCAAAAAAACCTTTGCCTGAAATTTATATGGCTAAATAAAAACTTTTGCAAACACAGTTTTTTAAAAAATTTTTTTATGGTTAATCAAAAAAAAAATTTTTGGGGAACACATTGAAACCAAAATTTTAAAAAAAGTTAAATAAAAAAAACAAAACTTTTGTATTTTTTTTAAAAAAAAACCCCACTAACGCATAGTCGAATTTCAAAATTTACAAGGGAATTTGCTTGAAAAAAAAAAGTAACAAAAATTTTTTTTTGGTTTGGGTAAAAAAAAAAAAAAAATTTAAATTTTTGGGGGAAATGGACATTTTAAAAAAAAAAAAAATAAACTGAATTCGGGATTTGTTTTTTATGGAAATTATCACATTTTTTTAAAAAGTAATAGACTCTAATTTTTGTTTTTTTTTTTAATAAGCTATTTCCCTAAAAAAAGTTTTTAAAAAGGTATTATTTATTTTATGTTTTATTGTGAAATGTAAATTTTTAAAAGGAGGGAAAAAAAAAACTAACATATTTTTACTGAATCATTTAAAAAGTAAATATAATTTGAGATGGATGTAAAATTCAAAGTCTATATTCCCCCATGTTTTTTTTTAAAAGAAATTTTACCTTTCCCGGTCATTAAATATATTTTTTTCCCCCAATTTGGTTTTCCCAGATTTTCTAAACCAGGAAAAATTTTAAAACAAATTTTTTAAAAATCTCCATTATGAATAATTATGGGTCAATTTTCATTTCCTAGATTTAGAAAAATTTTTAAAGATAATTTCATAAAAAACTTAGTTGTAGTTAACACTGAAAATTTCAAATTTTAAAGGGGATTGTACCCAGACCCCCAAATTTAAAAATTCATCAAAATTTAAAAACTTACTATTTAATCTGCAATAAAATTCTACACTAACTTGGGTAAATATTATGGTTTGAAAATTTTTTAATTTAAAAAGGTTTTTTTTTAAAAACTTTTAAAACCCGTTATTAAAAAAATTAGTTAAAAAAATTTCTATCCAAAGGGAATTTTTAAAAATTTGGGCTTTACAAAAAAAATTTGCTAATTTTTATGTCTGAGTAGTTACATTTGGAACTACAATTATAGACCGTGTTGCAACTTGGATTGGGTTTGGGGAAAAGGGGGGGGGGGAGGGGGAAAAATGAAAAATAGCACCCCCCCAAATTTAGAGTAGTTTGGAATAAATTAAAAAATAAAGTATTAGAAGGGCCCCAATTTAAATTTAAAAAAAAAATTAAATGCGCTTTTTTCCCAAAAAAAAAATTAGATAGCTTTGTATTTTATTTTGAAATTTGTGGGGCCCTTTTTGGGGGGGTTATACCCTTTTTTTAAAAAAATGATTATGTTAATATTAATGTTATTGTGAGCGTTTCTTTTTTTACGGTTTACATAAACAACTGAGAAATCCAGTAAGCAATGTGGGGAAAAGGGGTTTTTTTTTCCTTGAAATTTAAAATGTCATTAAAATATCAGTTTTCAAGGGAAAAATGTCACTGCATCTGCATGGTCAAGCTAAATGCTATAAACTTTTGTACTTAAAAATTATGTTTTTTTGTTACATGAAAACAATGGGTTTTTAAAAAGTTTTAAAATTTCGTATGCATTTTTCTGCCTTTTTTTCTGTCTGCCATCTTTTTTAAATATAAAAAATCCATTCCCCCCTTGGCTAAAAAAAAATCCCCCCCCGAGCTATCTGCAGTTAAAAACCTTGACATTTAAAAAAAAATGTTTTTTCCAAAGCTTAAAAATTTTTATCCTTTTAAAAAATTTAAAAGCAAACAAAGTAATTTTTGACCTTAAAAAACTTTTCATCAATTTATGTTGTTTTGGTGAATTTTTTTCTTTTGGAAAAAAACATTTTGTAGAGTTTTAGATATATACATTTTTTTTAAAAAATTTTTATTTTTAGTCTTTATATCAAATTTTCGTTTTTATTCATCATCAAATAAGTCATTATTTCACTATCCCGTCTATGTTTCATCCCCAAAAAAAAACTAATTGTCTTTTTTTGCACTGGACATTTCCACAGGCAATAATTTTCTAGAAATAAACCCCTAAAAAACTCCGGGGAAAAGGGGAAAAAGCAAGAGCAAATCAATAGTTGTCTGCTCGAGCGTTTTTGGTGCCTCACCAAGTGCAAAACGCTCTGGTATAAGGACAGGAATTGCAAAAACCGGGGGCCTACTCAGCATTGGCGGCCCCCGGGAAAAAACTTTTTCCCGGGGGGACCCTTTTTGTTTCCCCTTACCTCCCCAAACCCCTTTTTCCATGGGGCGGGTTTCTCCCGGGGGCCCTTTGGGAAAAATTTTCCAAAAAAACCCCCCCTTTTGGGATGGCCCCCACGAACTACTAGTTTAAACCGGGGGGTTGCCATGCAAATGCTTCTTGCGAAATTTTTTTTTATCAGAAAACAATCAACAAAAAAAATATAAAAATTTCGAAAAGTTACTTTCATAGCCATCTTTACAAAACGCTATAACAAATTTGTGTCAAAAACTGTAAGGGGGTTACCTAACAATTAAAACCCCAATTAATTAAATCTAAGTAAAAAACTTTTCTTGGAAAAATTTTTTAAAAAAAATTTATGGGAATTAAAAAAATTTTGTTATTAAAATGCTAGTGTTGAAAAACTCAATTAATTTGGAAATTTAAAATACAATTAACAAATTTCTTTTTTCAAAAATTCGGGTTTGGATTTAATTTTTAGAAATTTTTGACTCTGAAAATTTTTTTTTTAAACCCCCAAAAACATTTTTTTTTTTAAAATGATTTTTTACATAATTGAGAACTTCTTCAAACCTCTTTTTAAAAAAATTAAAAAAATTTTTACATTCTAAAAAATCTACTAACAGTCAATGAATTTGAAATTTTACCACATAAAAAACTTTAACTTTGATAAAAAAAAAAATTACAAGATTTACCCCCAAAATTTTAAATATCATCCATCACTCCCCCTTGTAGAAAAAATCCAATTTTCGGGGCAAAAAAACTATAAAATAAGTTACCTTAAAATAAAAGTTTTAATCAATTCAAAAATTTTTAAAAAGCAAACTAAAGATTTTTGTTAAAAAAAAACTATTTTTGTAATGATGAATATTTAAGGTTTAAAAATTTTTTAAAATTTTATTTTAGCTAGTTTGCTTTCAAGTTTGTTATGCTAGCCTCTTTATTATATAATATATATATATATATTTTTTTTTTAAATAAAAAATCATTATTCCTTTACATTATTACACTTTACTATGCAATTTTACCTTTTTCTATAGCAAGTATAAAAAATTTTTTGAAAAAAATTAAAGGGAATGTTAGGGACAAATGAGCTGGTTTTTTTTAAAAAATTTCCTATAATCAGGTTGTATTTGAAACAGTGTAAAAAAATTATAATTTTTTAGTTGAATCTTGTTCAATGTATTGCAGAATACAATTTTTTCCCCCTCTTGTACTTTTGGGGTTTTTCAACTAAAAAGTAGGTATTTGATAGTTGGGTTTGTTTTTAAGCAATTTAAAAACTTTGGGGTGCTTTTAAAATGTAATGAGGGGTTATTTGACAAAAATTTGGGTATCATACTTTTTAGGGGGATTTGGGAAAAGCAAAACAGGGGGGGGGATTTTGGAACCTGCTTTCTATGAAACCCAAAAAAATTTTTTGTTAAAAAACACATGAACCCTTGTAAGGTTTTTCAGGGGACCCCTTGGGGGGAAAAAAGGGAGGAAATTTTTTTTTGAAAACTAATTTCAGCATGCTGTTCTAATATAACGGACCAAAATTCTTTAAATTTTGGGGGGCTCCAAGCAAAATTGTGACTTCTTACAGGGAGCCCCACTGCGGGGGGGCTTACCCAGAGAAAGATAGGGGGGTTTCCATCTCCCCCAAAATTTTGGGTTTTTTCCTTAATTTTTCCCCGTCAGAAATAACAAAAAACCCTTTAAAATTCTAGCAATAATTTTTAAAACACCTTGCATACAGGGTTTTTTAAAAATTTTTCACTTTCTTTTTTCTAATAGTATAAAATTTTTAAAAATTTAACCTTCCGAAAAAACCTCTCCCAAAAAAAATTTTTTTGGGATGCTCCTCATCGTCAGTTATTTTTTTTAAAAAAAAATTTTTTTATGGTAAAAATATTTTAGCCCAAAATTTTTTTTAACAACAAGAAATAAAATCTTTTTTATGCGTTTCTTTTTCCAAAACCCACTGTATTGGGGTTTTTGAAAACCTTTTCTAGTATAATGGTTACATGAATAAAATTTACATTGAAACCATTTGAGATTTCTTGGATAGATCTATAAATCTTTAAAATATTGTAAAAAAAGGTAATTTAGGGGGGGAAAAATAATAATAAATATTTTTTTCCATAAACATTTTTTAGGAAATGTACGGAAACGTCAATTTTTTGAGCTTTTAAAATTTTCCCTACACACCACAAAAAAAATCATAATAATTGTTTGCCGTCACCCCTTCCACTATTCGAATTGGCCACCCCTAGTCACTATCGCTGCCAATTTGAGGGTCCCCAAATTTAAAACCCCCAAAAAAAGTCCCCTGTTTAGAAAGCGTTTGGACTAAATTTTTTTTTTAGGGGGGCTTTAAATGCCCCCCGGATTTTTGGGGAAAATTTTTTTTTGGGGAAATTTTGGGAATCTGTTGAGGGAAAAGGGAAATCCGCCCGGGGAAAGGGAAAAAATTTAAACGTACCGCCTGGTGCCCCAGTTTTGGTATTGTTCACAAAAAGGTCTTTGAGAGAAGGCACATTTAATAGGATAACCCTTAAATGATTTTAAAAATAATTGAAAAAAGAAGGAAACAAGTAAGGCACTGAAATTCTTTTTCCCAAAATTTCAGAAAAAAGTCAATATTTTTTCCTATAAAATTTTTTTTTCCTTTTCAACACATCAATATTGAGTTGAACAAGTGAATCCTCATTTTGTTCCATAAATATAGGATGGCAACTGAACCGTTTTTAACTGCGAATATGTCGTCTATTGGTTTATTTTTTAGCAATTTAAGACTTTTGTAAAGCTCTAACTATGATAACTCAACCAACTGTGTTTTTTCTTTTTTTTAAAAATTTTTTAAAAAAAATTTTAAGTTTTTGAAAAAGTTCAGGGAAAAAAAAAAAAATTACCTAATTTTTTTTTCAGCAAAGTCTGTTTAAAAAAAAAAAAAATTCATGAAATTTGTATGGTGGGTGATTTTGGGTTTTTAAAAAAGGGTTGCATTTTTTGTCACATTTCTTTTGACTAGGCTCAGATTTATTTTTTAGGGAAAGTGAAATCTTGGATTCAAAGTAAAAGGTTTTTTAAAAAGAGTTTCCGTTTTAAAAAAATTTCCAAAAAATTTCTGTTAATTTGTTGCCCATTTGCTGTTTTTCCTTAAAATTTTACCAGCATCAGGGCCCATTTAAACATTTATAGAAGTGCACCACACCACATTTGCGTAAACTCTTTGTTGAGGTTTCACACAAAATTTCTAATTTTTTGCTCATTTTTTACAATATTAGGTTAAAATGTGTTTTTTTTGTACATGTTAAAATATCATTTCAATTTTTCTTTCCCCCATAAAAAAAAATTTTTTCTGTAGGATAAAAAAATCAAAAAGTAAGTATTTCTTATACATAAAAAAATTTTTTTTTTATGGAGGTTTTTTAAATAAAGTATTGATCATTTTAATTTTACCAATTTTTAATGTCACAGAATTTTTATTTATGGAAATAAAGTAGTTTGAGGGTTTAAACGTAAATTTTCAATGCTTTTTTTTTTTTAAAACATTTTTGATTCTTTTACAACACATTTGCAAAGCTAACACTTACTTTTGTATTTATCTTTTTTGTAGGTCCCAGTGTTAAAAAAAACATGGGGAAAACGGGAATGGTTTGATTATCCCTGTTTTTGGGGTCAAAAAAATGGCCCCTTTATAAATTTGGGAGATTAAATTATCTGCTGGCCGTTTCATTTTTTTTTATTTTTTGAAAAATTTTACAAAAAAATTTGTTGGCCCAACAAAACCTTCAAATATTAATTTACTAGTTTTTTAAAAAAATATACCAACAAAAACAAAAATAAGGGAAAAAAATAGATCACAAAATTTAATATAAACTAGTTAGATTGTATTTTTCTCTAGTTAGTAACCCAAATTTGGGAGAGGTCCCCAATTTTTTGCCATAAACTTGCCTATACCGAAGAAAACGTGTATGGGCAATGTTTTTTTAAAAAACCCTTTTCAGCGGGGGGCACTTTTGATTGAGTTGTCATTTGGGTTGAAAAATTTCAAAACTCCTGTTGAGTAGGCAAACGCTCGGAGCTACATCCAAAATCTCTGTCACAGTTCAGTAGTACCCAAATGCATTATTTGCATAAGGGGGCATTTGGTATTTTGCTAAGAGTATAAAAACATAAATGTAAAGGGGAAAAAATTTGAAAAAATCATGATCCCCTTTGAAAAATTTCCCCAAATCAAAACCTTATCTAGGGGTATTCGGGAAATTTTTAAAATTGGTAAACTTCAGTTTTTATCAACATAACGTTGGGACTTTTTTTAAAAAAATTTTTTTTAAAAAAACTAAATTGAATAATGTCGATATAAAAGGGTTTTTTTGCAGGGGGGGCTTTTTGAAAAATTGAACTACATGTTAGCTCAATGAAAGTAATTTGTTCAAGTTCCCCTTTTTTTATTTTGAGTTGAGACAAAGGGGTATCAACTGTGTACTGGATGGGTTTCCCCGCGTTTTGATGAAAACATCATTTTGAAATCAAGAAGGGTAAAAAGGGCTAATATGGAGACCAAGGAACCCCATGCTCAACTCAGTGTTCGCTTTTTGAGGGCCCCAATTTTTAGCCACTTGAAAAAAAATTCGTTGCATCCCGTAATTCTTTCCCTTTGTGAATGAGGATTTTTAAATTTTTAAAAAAAAATTTTAAAAATTTTTTTTTTATTTAATTTTTTGTTTTAAGGTAATTTTTTATTTATTTTTAATTTTTACGTTATCGCGGGGTTTAAAAATAAGAAAAAGGGGCCCGCGGGGCCCCCCCTTTTTCCTTTTAAATAAAAAATTTTTTATTTTCCAAATTTTAAAAAGCTTTGAAAAGTTTAAGCAAAATATCAAAATATTTTCCCCTTTACTTTCGATTCCTTCTAAATTGGGATCGGGTAGATGCACGACTGTTTTTTTCTGTCGTTTACCACTTTGGAAATTTCCCCAAATTCACTCATTTTGGGAAAAAAAAATTTTCAAAAAATTTTTCTGAAGGCTGGCAAACTTTTATGAGGTGTAATTTTTTAGTTTAAAAAAAGGGGCACTCTTCTTGAAATTGGGGAAAGACTTGGGGATTTTGGAGGGGGGGGGGAAGGGGGAAATTTTTCCCCTTTTTTTAAAAAAAAGGGGAAAGGTTTTTTAAAAAGGGGGGTTTTCAACCCCGGGGCCCCAAAAAAGCCCCCCCCAAAAAAACAGGGGAAGGGCCCCCGGGTTCCCCCCCCCATTTTTTTTTATTCAACCCCCCCCCCCCCCCCCCCCCCCCCCCCCCCCCCCCCCCCCCCCCCCCCCCCCCCCCCTTTTTTGGGTTTTTTTTTTTTTTTTTTTTTCCCCTTTTCCCCTTTTTCCCCTTCCCCCCTTTGGAAATAAAGGGGGGTTTTAAAAGCAAATGAAGCTAGTGGAATTTTGGGGGTGGGTGAACTGATACCTATTCATTGAAATCCTCTACTATCCTTAAATAAGGATTTATGTGATTTTTCAGTTTGCAGGTTTGTATTCAAAATTTTTAATGTTTTTGATGGGCTTATGCGGGGTTTTGAGACTTTTTTTTTTAAAATGAGCAATGCATTTTTTTTATAGGTTTCTTTGATGACTTTTTAATAATAGTTTTTTTAAATTTTTAAAAATCTATTGAATTCCTTTTTTAAGTGTGCTTGTTTTTTTTTTGAGAAAAAAACTTTTTTTTTTTGAAACCAGGATACCCCTTTTGGGAATCTATGCACATGGTTTTTTTTTAGTTTTTGTTTTAGAAATTTTTGAACTGCAACTCAAAAGGGGATCTCAAGTTCAAAATTAAAAACATTTTTCCCCCTTTTAAAGGGGGAA
This sequence comes from Homalodisca vitripennis, assembly GCF_021130785.1. Taxonomy (NCBI): domain Eukaryota; kingdom Metazoa; phylum Arthropoda; class Insecta; order Hemiptera; family Cicadellidae; genus Homalodisca; species Homalodisca vitripennis. The sequence goes on from NC_060214.1 coordinate 93,981,170, forward strand.
TTCTTTGTTTGTAAAGATTTTAAAAAAAAAAAACTTTAAAATTTTTAAAAATTTATAATTATAATAATTTCCCAAAATAATGAAATTTCTGTAAAAAAACAAGGTTAAATTTGACTGAAAAAAAACTCGTTTTAAAAAATTTTTTTAAAAGGTTCTTTACTGTTAGGGCTTGTTTTCCTTTTGGAACGCTTTCCGAGATTTTAATTATGGGGGGACCGCACACTTTGGGGAGGGGGTTTTGGGTCTGCTGGGGGGGGGCCCTTTTGGGGGTGACGGGGGGATTGTTGCGGTCTTTTTGGGGCTGCTTTTTTAGCGGGGGATGTGGTCAGGGGGTGTTTAAGTGATTGAATTGTTTTTCTTGTTCTTTTATTTTAGTTTTCTTTTATTTTCATACTACTATAAAGTTTTTTTTTTTTATTTTAAGAATAAGGGTTTAAAAATTTCCACAATTTTGCTATATTTTAAATTTTTCTGTATACAATTTTAGGGGTTTAAATTTGAGAGGGGATTTTTTTCCTTTTAGTGTCTTTAATTTAACATTTTTTCATTTCATTTTTGAAGAAATTTTTTGAAAAAAGGCAGGGCTGTGGCCTGAGGTTTTTTTATACCCATTTCAAATATTTAATAAAAACTTGTTACGATAGCACATTTTGGGTATAAAAAAACACACATTCCTGGACTACCCCCGGGTAACTTCTTGAGGATTCCTTTCAATTCAGGAGCCGGAGGGAAAATTTTCATTGTCCTGGCCAAACCCGGTTGTTCCCGGATTGATAAATTTTTCCTTAAAAAAAATCAGTTGTCAGCCAATGGGATCAAAATCGGGGGTTTTAAAAAGGGGGGTTTAAAAAAATGGCCAAATTTATTGTTTCTCTTTTTATATATTTTAAAACGGAAAAATTTCAAACAAAACTGTCAGATATCTAACTCCCTAGTTTTTTCCCATCAGTCAAAGACAAAGAGAATGCACTCACTACTTTAAAAAGCCTCGGGTTTAAAAATTAGCTGATGCGATTTAATTTTTTATTTCATCCCGGGCAGTTTTTTTAGTATTTTTGTAAAGTAAAAAATTTTGGTCGGGGAAAAAAATTTTCTTTTATTTTTTTAAAAACCTTTTTTAAAACCCCTTTTATTTTAACCCCCGCCAAAACTGGGGTAGCTGACAATCAATCCTTTCTTAGGAAAAATGTCAGTTCAAAAAAAACCCGATTTTTTGTGCTCATTACTTAAGGGCAAATTATCTTGGCTCTTAGATTTTATGTTTTGTCTGAATAGAAATGAAACTTTTTTATAATATTTTTTCCGGGTTCTATCTACAATTTTTTGGGTTTTTTTTTTGGGGGTGATATAAAGAAGCATTTAAAACTCCCCCTATTGGACCCTGGCCTAAAAAAAAGCTGGGGGGAATTTTATGTCAGACCTGAAAAAACCCCCAAAAGGGAAATTTAGCTTTTACTTTCCATCCTGAGGGGTTTTTTTCGGACCCCCTTTTTAAACCAAAAAAAGATTTTAAAATGAGAAAATTAAAAAGGGGGAAAAAGTTTAAAAACCCGGCCCCGTGAAAAAGGAGTGAAGATATTTTTTGAAAAAGAAATACTTTTTATTTTTTTAAATGAATGTAAAACCCACACTCTTAATTTAAAAATCCCTTACAATTTAAAACATACTTTTGTTTTTTTTTGGGGAAACTTTTGTGAAGGCTATCACTCGAGGGGGTAAAAAAATTTTATTTCGTCTATCTGTCCATTTGATTCCAAAAAAAAAAAGACTTTTAAAAAATTTTAAAAATTCCTTTTTTTTCCCTTTTTTCCCTTTGGGGCTGAGAAGATCGCCCTTGGAAATTTTGCCCCACTTGTGATTTTGGCGGGGCAGTTTACCTTTTGGGCCCCCAAAATTTTCTGTTTTTTGCTGATTGCATTTTCGGTCGGACAAAAATCAACCTTCATTAATTTTTTTCCCAAAGGGGGGCCCAAATCCTGTCAACACCCCTTTATATAAATTTCTTATATCCCCTTATTTTTATGGGGTAGACCCCCCACCCTTTAGCATTAGGGGGGGTAAACATTTTGATTATTTTTGTCCAGGGGCCCCCCCACAAAAGTTTAAGGGTCTAAACCCCCCCCCATTTTTTTTCCCCATAGTTGTATGTGGAGAAAGTACTCCACAGCCTGGCTCGGGGCCCCCCCAAAAAAGGGGGGTTCTGTACCTATTTTGGCAAGGGTATCTGCTTTTTCTTTTCCCCAAAAATTTGCCCCAGCCCCGGCCCCAAAACCCAACGTGACTCTGTCCTTCTTTGATCTGTAGGGGTTTTTTCACTACATATTGCTTTAGAATCAAGTTTCAGCCTGGTTATAAAGGGGTTAAATATTTTTGCCCTTTTGGGGCCCATTTGTATGATCTTCTGGGGCCAGGGGTTTTTTTTTTCAAACCCAGGAAATTCCTGAGTTATTTTCTATGCCTTCTGAGGAGGGAGGCTCAATATCTTTTTTCAGAAGATTAATGTGGAAGTCCTCTTCACCTTCGCCTCAAAGGGGTTGTCACCCAAAAAACTGCTTCAAAATGCCCCCCGTTGGGGGAGCTCTTGCCCCCGTGATAAAACAAACACAGGCTCTTGGGTTTTCTTTGTTTAACATAAATAAGATTACCAACCTGGTCGTTAGGCACCTTTTTACCTTTTTTAATCCTTGTTTCCCGGATTAGGGTGATTCCTACCCCCTTTTGATACACCTCCTTCCCCAAATTTTAGTTTCACCCTTTTGGGTATGGACATTTCATTGGGCCCGAGTGTTAGCAAAAAAATTTTTTTAAAATTTTTTTTATGGGTAACCACAATGGCAAACAGGTTAACCCCCATATGGCTAAAAAATGTCCCCCATATCAAAAGTAGGAAAAAAACTACTGAAAACATTCTTCTCACCCCCGGACATCAGAGAACAGGAGCCCTAAAAATTTTATTGATTCTGTTAAAAAAATTTTGATTTGAGGGGGGCCCCCAAATACAAAAAGAAAAAAACTAAAGTTTTAGGGCTAAATTTTAGAGGCAACCGTTTCTTTCCCCCGAGGGGGGAAAAAACCCCCAAAGACAACGAAAAAATAACAAATATTTTAAAACTGTAAAAAAACTCAGTACTTTCCCTTGGGGATTTTAAAATGTACAGTTTTATTTCTGGAGTAAAGAACAAAAAAGTAAAATAAAGTGGGTTTTTAAAATTAAAATTTTGGGCCAAAATTCATTCCTACAAGAAAAAAAGATTACGGTGGTGCTGTCCTACCATAAAATTTGGCTGAATGTGTTTTAAGGCTGACAATTTCTTTTGTCTACCGGGAATAAAATTTTTTTTGTTGATTGTCTCTCTCTCCTGGGAATTTTCAAAATTTAAAAAGTGTTATAGATTTTTTTAAAAAAAGCAAGCAACCTCTTTTTATGAAAAATGTTTTTGAAAGCAAAAAATTTTTAAAAAATTTTTAAAAAAAATTTATGTTACTCACACACTGTTTTAATAAGTTTTTTTTTTGGGTGTAGAACGAGGGGAAAAATTTGGGGGGTTTTTTCACCCCGGGGCATTTAAAAAACTTCCCCCCATTTTTTTCCCATGTTGGCGGGGAACGCATTTGTTATTTTTGCCCAAAAAAAATTTTGTTTAGTACATTTTAGTTAGTCTCGAAAGTGTCTAAATTTAGGTTAAGTTTTTATTTTGCCAAACTGGAAAAAATTTAAAAAAAAGTACTTTTGGGGGGAAGGGTTTAATTCCATTAAATGTTGAATTGCCCACAAAGGGCCCCCACCTTCCCCCTTTGTGTCATTAGACAAATGGCCTGCCACTGCCCCTAGCAAGTAACTGTGGTACACTGCTGCCAACACGGAAAACATCAAAGTTCCTATGGCCAGTGTTTCTAACAGCCTCTTGGAACTGAAAAATAAATAGATCTGTTCAATACTTAGCAAGTTCATTTCGTTTGGAATTTCATGAACATTATTTGGGTGTGATACGAGTAACATGTACTTGTTGCAACAATTTTATTGTCAGTGCAGCAGCCTGACATTCGTAGACTACCACTCTAGGTTAGTTTGGGATATCTGTAACAATCTTACTGTCAATATGACAAGACATTGGGAGGAATTGGTGACTATGAAACACATGCTTAACAAAAGTTTAATTAAGAATATTTTTTTTCATCACTTTATAGTGATATTACTTATACTACTACTACTTACTTACTTAAAGTAGCTGCTTTATAGTGGCTACTTTCCAATAAAGCTGAGATCTGTGAAGTCATTGTTTCCATAGTAGCTGTCAGATGATTTTTCCTCTCCCAAACATTACTTTCCCTATGTAAACATCTCTTGCCCAGTATAGACAATTGAATTTTCTATTTCACCCAAAAAGAGCACTAATGATTATTGTTGTAAATGGGTAAATACATCAAATGTTATTCCTTTATTTGTTTAAACAATATTAGTTCAAACAGCTGATTTTAACACCAAAATGAATTATAAAATAGTGTTTACGTTTTCTTACAAAGGAATAGTTACTGGACTACGTAATGTCAGACAATTTTTTTAATGATTCCTTGTGCTTTTTGTATTGTGATGAAAAGTATGGTTCAATACTCGTCTTGAAAGTTCTATTGCGGGACTCGATAGCATTTTCCATGTGAATTTAGGAATGTGAGTTAGGATCCAATTCACCTTCCTCTTAATATTATAGACTTGACTCCTGAAATCTGGAGTCATGTTTGTCTGAAGAGATCCAAAAAAAGTTGGTGAAGAAGATGCTTAAAATTAACTCGTTTCAAACATCACAGACACCTAGACTACAAGATATAGTGTACTATAGGTGAAGAAATATTCTCATTTGTCTCACAAGTGCACACTAAGAGGAAGGTGTGGACTTGTGGGTAGTTCAACATTTACATGGAATTAACCCTTCCCACCATAGCTACTTTATATGTAGCATTTTCCACGCTAGGCGAAATACATTCTTACCCTACATTAGTACACTTTCGAGACTAGTACTAAAATTTACTATAACAAAATATTTTGCAAAAATAACAAATGCGTTCACGCACAACATGGGCAGAAAAAATTGCAAATGGCAGTGTTTAAATGCTCCTGGGTAATGAAAACCAGTTACTCGTTCTACACCCAAATAATAACTTATTACAACAGTGTGTGAGTAACATACATCTTTTTTTAATCTTTAGAAAAATTTGCTTTCTTAAAACTTTTTTCAATCAAAAATAAATTTAATAAATGTGCAAAATGTACCTGATTAAGGGTGACGGCTTTTTTATTAATTTCAAGGTAGGAGTACACCACACACAACAGGCTTCGCTGAGGTTGCTTGCATAATTTAAAATCTATAGCTCATTTTATTCTGGAGAATTCCTACGGAGAGAGAGACAATCATACAAGAAAGATATTTTATCTCTCCGGTAGACTAAAGAGAAATTGTGTCAGCCTTCAATGACATTCAGCCAAATTTCATGGTAGGACATGCACCACCGTAGATCTTATTCTTGTAGGAATGAAGTTTCGTGCAAAATTTTAAGTTTACAAATTCCACTTTATTACGTTTTGTTCTTTACTCTAGAAATAAAACTGTCACATGTTAAAATCCCCAATGAAAAGTACTGAGTTTGTTTACAGATTTATATATTCTGTTATTTTCTCGTTGTCATTGTGGTGTTTTTACCTCGAGGGAAAGAAACGGTTGCCTCTACAAGTAGTCCTAAAACCTTAGTGCTTTTCTTACGTACGAGTATGTTTAGGCCCTCAGAATCTAAGACTTTTACAGAGGTCAATAAAATTTTAGGGCTCCTGTTCTCTGATGTCCTTGGGGCTGAGAAGATATGCCTCAGTAGATTATTTCCTACTTTTAAATATGGCAGGAAAGTTTAGCCATATGTGTTAACCATTGTTATGCCATTGTGGTTACCCATAAAACCAATTTAAAATATTTGCTAACACTCAGCCAATGTATGTCCACTATGCTAAGGGTGCAACTGACATCTTGGGAAGGAGGTGTATCACAACAGGTATGGATATCACCCTAATCCAGGTACAAGGATTAACAAAGGTACACAGGTGCCTAACGACTCAGGTTGGTAATCTTATTTATGTTCAACAAATGAAAACCCAAGAGCCTGTGTTTGTTTTACTCACAGGGGCAATGAGCTCCTGTCCAACTCTGGCATTTGAAGCAGTTTATGGGTGGCAATCCTCTGAGGCAGAAGGTGAAGAGGACTTCCGCATTAATTCTTCTGAGTAAAAGATGATTGAGCCTACCTCCTCAGAAGGGCATATGAAAATAACTCAGGAATTTCCTGAGGCTGAAATAATAACCTACATATCAGAAAGTATGATTAGGAAACACTCCTTTGAAAAACCATATTTAATCTCTATTGAAGATATGGAAAATTGAGCAATACGGAGGCCTACTCTACTAAAGGAGTCTAGAAATTTTACACAGATGGTCACAGCTTGACTCTAGGGCAGTATTTGGTATATATGGACCAGGAATAAACTTAGCAATGCCCCTGGCAAAACACACTACAGTCTTCCAAGCGGAAGTTATGGCAATATAATCAAGTGCCAGAAGACTCATACAAATGAGGCCAAAAGGGGCAGAATACTTAACCCTCTCTTGTAACCAGGCTGCACTTGATTCTAAAGCAGTATGGTAGTGTAAGAATCTACAGATCTAAAGAAGGACAGAGTTACATTCGGTTGGGTGCCAGGTCACAAGGGCATTTATGGAAACGAAAAAGCAGATACCCTTGCCAAAATAGGTACAGAATCTCTTATGGTAGGACCTGAGCCAGGCTGTGGAGTAGCTTTCTCCTACAGTACAACTCTCGTAAAAGAATAGGATAGGAGGATTAGACCCTTAAACTGGAGTAGAGCCTCTGGACTAAGACAATCTATAATTTTTATCTTTCCTAATGCTAAAGGGCGGGCAGCTCTCCTATAACAAAGTAAGGAGGATATAAGATTGATATTAGGGATGTTGACAGGACTTGGCCCCTTTAGGAAACATCTAATGAAGGTTGATCTTAGTCAGACCGATGAATGCAGACTCAGCGGATAAGTAGAAGAATTATCGGAACACATAGGCTAAACTGTCCTGCCATATCTACAAGTAGGACAAAATTCCTAAGGGCGTATCTTCTCAGCCCCAAGGATATCAGAGAACAGAAGGAATTTAAAGTTTATATAAGTCAGTTTTGTTCTGAGATATCATGTGGACAGATAGACAGAAATGAAATTTTTCAGCCGCTCGAGTGATAGCCTTCACTAACGCTCAGCCAAGAATCATGTATATCTTTATAATATGTAAGGTACTCACTAAATTAAGAGATGTGATTTTACATTCATTTCAATGATAAATAGTATTTCTATTACAAAAATATCTTCACTCACTGTTCACTAGGTCCGGGTCTAACTCCTTTAAGTTTCTCATAAACTCTGGACTTCAGGGTCCGATAAAAACCATCAGGATGGAAAGTAAAAGCTGAATTCCTTGGGGTTTTTGCAGGTCTGACATAAAAGTTCTCCAGCATTTTTGAGGCCAGAGGTCCAATATGGTGAGCTTCAAATGCTTCAGTTATATCAGTCCCCTGAAAAAAACCAAAACATTGTAGATAGCAACAGGAACAATATTATAAACAGTTTCATTTCTATTCAGACTTAATCATAATACTCTAAGAGCCAAGATCCAATTTGCATTAAGTATGAGCACACAATCGGGTTTTTCTTGAACTGACATCTTTCCTAAGAAAGGAATTGATTGTCAGGTACACTAGTTTTGGCGGAGGTTAAAATGAAAGGTTATGAAAAGGGTTAAAAATATCAATGATAATTCTTTTCCCAGACCATATTTTCTTAGCTTTACAGACATAAAAACTAACTGTCAGACATGTAAATAAATATTAAATCAGCATCAGCTAACTTTAAACAGAGGCTCTTAATGTAGTGACGTGCAATCTCTTTGTCTAGTTGACTGATGGTGATATAACTAGTAGTTAGATATCTGACAGTTAGTTTGAAACTTATCACGCTTGAAAATATATAATAAGAGAAACAATCATTGGTCCATATTTTTAACCCTTTTGATACCCTCCGATTTTGATCTCCATGTGGCTGACAACTGATTTCTTTTGTAGGAAAAATTTATCAATTCCAGGAACAACCAGGTTGTGTGCCAGGACAATGCAAATTTGCTCTCGGCTCCTGAATTGTAAAGGACATCCTCAAGAAGATTATCCTCGGTAGTCACAGTAGAACTGTGTGTTTCTTATATCCACTTGTGCTATCATAACTAAGTGTTATTAAATATTTGTAATGGTATATAACAACTCAGGCCTACAGTCTGCCTGTGTTTGCAATTTCTTCAAAACATGAAATGAAAAAATGTATTTATTAAAGACATCTAAAGGGCTATCAATCCCTCTCTACCATTCAACCTCATATTGTATACAGTAAATTTAAAATAGTATGACAAAATTGTGGTAAATTATTAACTTATTCTTAAAATACAAAATAAAAACTTTATAGATAGTATGATAAATACGTACAAGAAAACTCAAAATGAAGAACAAGAAGACACATTCAATCACTCTAACACACCCACTGACCACATGACCGCTACAAGCAGCACCACATGACCGCAACAATCAGCACCACCGTCACTCCCAAAGGCCCCCCAGCAGCAGACCCCTAACCCCCTCCCCAAAGTGTGCATGGTCCTCAATACATCTGATATCATCGGGAAGAGCGTCCCTAAGGAGACAAGTCTGAACAGTAAAGAACCTATTGCAAAATTTTGAACGAGTCTTTTTTCAGTCAAATTTAACCTGTGATGATTTACAGCAATTTCACTTATCTTGCAATTATTATAATTATGAATTGTTTCAATTAAGTTTTCTTGATTAATCTTTACAAACAAAGCATTGCTCACCTTTCAACTGGGGAAAAATGTTTTTAATTTCTGAACTCTGATGATCACCTTGAGTTGCAATTCTAAAATTTCTAAAACAAAAAACTAAAAAAAAACACGAGTGTGCATAGATTACCAAAGGTATCCTGGTTTCTAGAGAAAAAGTTATTTTTCTCAGAAATCAACAAGCACACATTCAATAAGGAATTCAATAGATTTTTTCAAAATTACAAACTAATTATTAGAAAAGTCATCAAAGCTACCTATAATGTAAACAATGCATTGCTCACGTTGAAAAAAGTCTCAAAAGCCGCATAAGCCATCATCAACATTAAAAATATTGAATTACAAACCTGCAAACTGCAAATCAACGATAAACTCCTTATTTAAGGATAGTAGAGGAGTTCAATGAATAGGTATCATGTTCAGCCATCAGTGCCAATTCCACTAGCTTCATTTGCTCTTACCCCGGTATCAGAGGAGGGAATTGCTGGAGTGATAAGAGACTTTCCATCAAAACGGTCTGGTTGACTCAAACAATGTGCCAATGTGGCTCCTAAAACAGTGCTCTAAGCATTTATTGGGGCCGCTTGAACACCTCATTAACCTCTCTTTTTACACAAGAAATTTCCATCCTCTCTCAAAATCAACAAAGTCATTCCAATTTTCAAGAAGGGTGACCCTCTTTTAACTCAAAATTATCACCTCATCTAGATGCTGCCAGCCTTCAGCAAAATATTTGAGAAGCTTTTTTTCCAATGAGTGAATTGGGATTCCAAAGTGGTAAATCGACAGTAGACACAGTCGTGCATCTAGCCGATGCAATAGTAGAAGGAATCGAAAGTCAAGGAGATATTTTGAGTATTTTGCTTGACTTTTCAAAGCGTATTACTGTGAAATGAAAAATTCTTTATTTATACAGGCAAAGTTAGGGCCGCATGGCCCTTTCTTACACTTAACCTGCGATAACGTAAAATTTTTAAAATGAATCAAATATTACCTTAGGAACAAAAAATTAAATAAAGAATAAAAAGTTTATTTTTTTTATCATTAAATCCTCATTCACAAACTGGAGTATTACAGGATGCAACGAATGTCATTCAAGTGGCTCAAATTGTGTCTCAGTAAGGGAACACTGAGTCTGAGCTATGGGGTTCCTTAGGTCTCCATATTTAGCCCTTTACTCTTCTTGATTTACGTAAATGATGTTAGTTCATCGATACAGCAAGGGCAACCCATCCAGTACACAGTTGATACAACTCTCTGTCTCAACTCAAAATCATAAGGAGAACTTGAACAAATTACTTTCATTGAGCTCAACAGTGTAGTTCAACATTTCAACAGCCACGACCTGCAAACAAATCTCTTGATATCGACATTCATTCAATTTAGTTTGCTACAAACAGATTTATATAATAGTCCAACAGTTATGTTAGATGAAAAACTGAAGTCTACTCAATGAAAATCCTCAGAATACACCTAGATAGAGGTTTGACTTGGGATTGTCATGTGGATCATGATTGTTCAAATTTATCTTCAGGCATTTATGTTTTGAGAAAACTGTCCGAATACTTCCCAAATTTGGTACTGATGATGGTATATTATGGGCTGATCTACCTATACCTTCTTGCACAAGCACATACTTTTTCAGAATTTTTATCTTTAAAAAAAAATGGGTTCGAAAAATTGCAAAACTGCAATGGATAGAATCGTGCAGGCCAGCTTTTAGAAATCTGAAACTGTTGCACATTACCTTGTCTCTACATCTTGGAAAAATATCTTTTTTTTTTAATCCAAATGCAAACACATAAGTGGTAGTGATTTACACTCTTATGCAACTACAGGCATGGATGACTACTGAACTGTGACAGATGACACAGGACAGTAGCTCACGAGCGTTTGCCTACTCAAGCAGGAGTTCGATTTGTCAACAAACTGACGAACTCGATCAAAAGTGCCCCCATGCTGAAGGCATTTAAAATTCATTTAAAACAACATTGACCATACACGTTTTCTTCGGTATAGGACGAGTTTATGGCAAAAAATAGGGAGACCTCTCAATTGGTTGACTGACCAGAGAATAAATACAATCTATACTAGTTTATGTATAAATCTTGTGATCTATTTTTCCATTATTTATGTTTTTGTTGGTATATTTTTTAATAAACCAGTAAATTAATATTTGAAGGTTCGTTGGGCCAACAATCTTATTTGTACAATTAACAGAAATGAAACAAATGAAACGGGCCAGCAGACTAATTGAACCTCTACATCTTTATAAAGTGGGCCGGTCATTGAGCCAACGATCAGTGGAGTAATCAAACCGTTCCCGTTTTCACATATTGTTTTAACACTGGGACCTACAACACAGATAGCTGACAAAAGCTAATGTGTTAGCTTTGCAAATGTGTTGTAATCAGAATCACAAATGTGTTTAAACGCATTGAAAATTTACGTTTGAATCTCAAACTACTTTATTTCCATAAATAAAAATTCTGTGACATTAAAAATTGGTAAAATTAAAATGATCAATACTTTACCTTAATATGAACCGTCCATACAAAAAAATATTTTATGTATAAGAAAGTACTTACTTATTGATTTATTTATCACTACAGCCACAATTTTTTATGGGGGAAAGAAGAAATTGAACATGATATTTTAACATGTGACATAGAAACACATGTAACCTAAGTATTGTAATAAAATGAGCTAGAAATTAGAAATTTTGTGTGCAACCTCAACAAAGAGTGTTACGCAACATGTGGTGTGGTGGACTTCTATCATGTTTAAATGGGTCCTGATGCATGGTCAACTTAACAGGAAAAACAGCAAATGGGCAACAAATTAACAGTAATTGTGGAAATTGTTACTGGAAATCTCAACTTAAAACCTTAACTTTGAATCCAAGATTTCACATTCTAAGAATCATCTGAGCCTAGTCTAAAGTAATGTGACAAAAAATGCAATCCTATGTTAGAACACATCATCCACACAATATACAAATTTGCATGAATATTTTACATTTTTACAGCACATGCTGATATGAAATTAGGTAATTTTTTTATTTTACCTGAAGCATTTTCAAAAAATTACAATTATTTCAAGAATTTTAAAAACCGAATAAAACACATGTTGGTTGAGTTATCATAGTTAGAGCTGTACAAAAGTCTTAAATTGCTAAAAATATGAACCAATAGAAGACATATTCGCAGTTCAACGGTTCAGTTGCCATCCTATATGATATGGAACTAAATGAGGATTCACTTGTTCTAACTCAATATCTGATGTGTTGAAAAGGAAAGAAAAATTATTAGGAAAAATATTGACTATTCTGTAATTGGGAAAGAATTTCAATGCCTGTACTTGTTTCCTTCATTTTCAATTATTTTAAAATCATTTAATGGTTATCCTATTCATGTGCCTTCTCTCAATAGACCATGTTTGTGATACAACTACCGAACTGGGGCACACAGGACGGTACTGTTTGAACGTTTGCCTTCCCAGGCAGGAGTTCTCTTCCTCAACAGATTACCAAATTCGATAAAAAATGCCCCAATGCCGAAGGCATTTAAAGCTCCCCTGAAATCAACTTTAGTCGCAAACGCTTTCTACAACACGGACGAGTTTATGGCATTTAATTGGGAGACCCTCGATTGGCAGACTGACTAGGGACTAGAGATGGACAATTCGAATGAGTGAGAGAGTGTGACGGCAAACAATCTATGTATGAGACTTTTGTGGTAGTGTATGGAAAAATTTAAGCTCTCTAAATTTGACGATTCCGATACATTTCCTGTAAAAATGTCTTATGGAATAAAATATTTATTATTATTATTACACCCTAAATTACGCTATTCTTACAATATTTTCAAGCACTTATACATCCATCCAAGGAATCTCAGATGGTTTCAATGTAAATGTTATTCATAGTAATCCATTATACTAGAATAAGGGTTTTGGACACAATACAGTGTGATTTTGGAAAGAGAAACAGCATAATATAAGATTTTATTTCTTGTTGTTAGCTAAAATTGGCTAAAATGATTTATTACCATAAGTAATTACTTAAAAAGTAACTGATCGATGAGGAGCATACCAAAGAATTTATTTTAGGAGAGAGGTTAGTTCGGAAGGTTAAGAGTTTACAATTGTATACTATTACGAATAAAAGAAAGTGAAAAATATTTAAACCGTGTATGCAAGTGTGTATTAACTTATTGCTAGAATTCTAAATGGTTTTAGTTATTTCTGACTGGAAATATTAAGGTAAAACACAATTTAGGGGGATGATGGACCCCCATATCTTTCTCTGAGTAAGCCCCTGCAGTGACTCATGATAAGGAAGTGCTACAATTTTGCTTGGAGTCCCAAATTAAGAGATGCTGGTCTCAGTTATATTATGACAGCATGCTGAAATCTAGTTTTCGAAATCAAATTCCATCCCTGGGTCATCCAAGGATAACCTGAACAACTTTACAAGGCTTCATGTGTTATTTAACGAATAAAATTGGTTTGGTGACATATGAAAGCAGGTTCCAAAATACCCTATCTGTTGTTGCTTTCCAAGTACCATTCTCAAAGTATGATATCCAATTAGATGCTATATAAGACCATCATTACATTTTAAAAGCAGCCAATGTATTAGTTGCTTGCAAATCAAACCACAACTATGCAAATACCTACTTTTTAGTTGTAAAACCAACAGTACAATGATGAGAAAACTCTGTATTCTGCAATACATTGAACAAGATTCAACTAAAAATTATACTGTTTCTACACTGTTTCAAATACAACCTGATTATAGTGAAATTTTAAATAAAACACAGCTCATTTGTCATAATCAGTCTTTATTTTTACATAAACGTTTATATATAGCATTGCTATAGAAAAAGGTAAAATTGTCATAGTATAGTGTAATAATGATAAAGGAATATATATATATATATATATATATATATATATATATATATATATATATATATATATATATAAGAGGTCAAGCTAGCATAACAAACTTGATGCAATCTATGCTAAAATAAAATTTTAAAATTCAGAATCCATTAAATACTCATCATTACTATAATAGTTTTTTTCAACAAAAATCTGTTAGTTTGCTTTTAAATTCTTTGAATTGATTAAATACTTATATTTTAGAGGTAACTTATTGTATAGTTTTTTGCCGCGTACATTGGAGTTTTTTCTACAAGGCGCAGTCGATGGATGTCATATTGAAAATTGGCTCTAAATCTTGTATTGTAATTATGATCAAAGTTTAAGTTTTTATGTGGTAAGCTTTCAAAGTTCGATTGTACTGTTAGTAGGATTTTCAGAATGTATAAATTTTTAATTCTTTAAACAGAGGTTTGCAAGAAGTTCTAAATTATGTAAAAGTCATTAATCTAATAATGTTTTTCTGGATCTTAAAAACTTTATCAAAGTCAGAAAATGATCTCAAAATTAAATACCAAACTGAATTATTTGAAAAAAGAAATTTAGTAAATTGTATTCTAGTTTCCAAATTAATTGAGTTTTCAACACTAGCATTTTAATAACATTCAGAGTTTAATCTCCTCATAATTTTCAATATATTTTTTTCCAAGAAAAGTTTTTTACTTAGATTTAATATAATTGGTTTGTAATTGTTAGCCAGTAACCCCTTCACAGTTTTTGACATAATATTATGTTCATAGCGATTGTGTAAAGGTGTGCTACTGATGTAACATTACGCATTGTTATATTGTTCTTGTTTGATTGTTTTCTGATAAGTAATATTGCGCAAGAAGCATTTGCATGGCAACCACGTGTTGCACTAGTAGTTCTGTCCAGGTCAGTTCTCAGAATGGGTTTTTTGGACAATTTTACCAAGGCCTGGGCAGAAACACGCCACATGTCAACAGGGTGGCGAGGTAGTGGGACATGATGGGTCCCGCCGGAATGTCTTTTCCAGGGTCCGCCAATGCAGAGTACGGCCCTGGTTCTGGTTCTTGCAATTCCTAGTCCTCTACCACGAGCGATTGCACATTGGTGAGGCACCATAATCGCTCAGAGCAGACAACTATTGCATATTGCTCTTGCATTTCACCTGTCCTGGAGTATTTTATGGATTTATTTCTAGTAATTATTGCACTGTGGAAATGTCCAGTGCACAAATAGACAATTAGCTTCGTTTGGGTGATGATGACATAGACAGGGATAGTGAAATAATGACTTATTTGATGATGTATAAAAAACAAAAATTTGATATAAAGTACTAAAAATAACAATTTTGCAAAGAAATGTATATATCTAGACTCTACAAACATGTTTATCCAAAAGAGAAAAACATTCACCAAAACAACATACATTGAGATGAAAAGTCGTTAAGGTCTTAAGTTACTTTGTTTGCATTAATTTTGTAAAAGGATGAAAATTTCAAGTCTTAGTAATTCATTTTTAGTTTATGTCAAGGTTTTTAATCTGCAGATAGCTCGGAGGGGATCATTATATTATAGCACAACGGCGGAATGGATCTTTGATATTTCAGAGAGACGGACAGACAGATAAAATGGCAGACAGATGCTATACAGACATTAAATCATTTTCAGAAACATTGTAGTCAGTGTACAAGAAATCATAATTATTAGAGTACAAAAGTTTGTAGCATTTAGCATTGACCATGCATGATGCAGTGACAGTTTACCTTGAGACTGATATATGAATGACATTATTATAATTTCAAGGACAAAAACCCAGTTTCTACATATGCTTAGCTGGATTTCTCAGTTAGTTTATAGTAACTCAGTAAATAATGAAACGTCTCACAATAACATTAATATTAACTATAATCATTTGTGTCAAAAAGAGGGATATAACACCCTAAAATACCCTACAAATTTCAAAAATACAAATACAACAGCTATCTAATTTGTTTGAAATGCAGCATTTAATTGTTTTACTTTAAATTAGCCTGTCTAATACATTTAAATTTAGATTTATTCCAAACTACTCTGATTTGGTGTGCTATTATATCAGATTCACTCCTACCCCCTCCTCTTCCAAGCCAATCCAAGTTGTAACACGGTCTATAATTGTAGTTCCAAATGTAACAACTCATTCATAAAAATAACAAATGATTTTGTAAAGTCAAATTCTAATATTTTGGCCAACAAATTTGTTTTTAACTATTTTTTTTGTAATAGTTTAAAAATATAACCTATAGTTTAAAATTATCAAACCATTAACCATTTACCCAAGTTAGTGTATCATACATTGCAGATTAATATAGTAGGTCAATTATTGATTAATCAATTAATCTACTGTGTACAATCCTTTTAAAATTTGATAATTATCTTGGTGATAACTTATTAGCTAAGTTCTCATGAAATGGTCTTTGAAAATTTTACTAAATATAAGAAATGGATATTGGCCCATTATATTATACTATAATATGTCATTATTATATATTATATTATAATATATTATTATTAAATATTGGAATTATTCATAATGGAAAGTTTTTTTTTCACAAATTAGTTTAATTACCAGGTTTTAGAAAATCTGGTAAATATTAAATTGAAAAGAAGAGTACATCAATTCAGTGACCGGCACAAGTAAGGTATGGTACATTTCTTAAAAATCCACATGGACTAATATAGACATTTGATTATATGTCCATCTCAATTATATTTACTTTCAAATGATTCAATAAGAAATATGTTAGTTGTTATTTCCTTCCTTGCCATATTATCAATGCACATTACACAACGAGACATTAAAATAACTAATACCTTTGAATTACTTGCCAACTATAAATAACTTTTCAAACAAATTATTCCATTATAGTCTGTTATTTTTTTACAAAAATGTGATATATTCGATAAGCACAAATTCCTGAATTCAGTTTTTTGTTGTATATGTCTATCCCAAATTAAGTTTTCATCTATTACCAAGCCAAGAAAATTTCTGTTACTTTTACTTTCAAACAAAGTTCCATTATAAACTATTTGCAGTTCAATATTATGCTGTTATGTGGGATTACTCTAAAAGATACAAAAGTGTGTTTTTATGATTTAACTTTAAATTGTGGCACCTAAATAGTGTTCCATTTTTTATGGATTAATCATAAAAATTTTAGACTCACTGTGTTTGCAGATGCTTTAATACTTGAGTTATCATATTACAGGAAAAGGTTTCTTTGTAATATACGAGGCAGCGTAAATATCATATACATAAAAACAGAGGAAAAGTAGAGGACCTAAAATTGAGACTTAGAGAACTGAAAAATGTTTTGTAATTTAGATGAAACAACTTGTTTTCCTCACAAAAAAAGTTAAACAAATTAAAATTTATTCTTTAAATACTATTTAGTTATGACAATATGTACTTTGAACATCCTACTAATTTTTATTTATTTTTGATTGAAAGAACATTTTTACACTATTAAAGACCGTTGATAGATCGATATAGATTCCTATAGTGTGTCTACTGTATTGATTCCACAACACGTCTATCAATTCACTTGCAGATCATCCTGATTGAAAATCATGTTGAGAAATAATCATAAAATTCTTATTTTCTAGGTACTGCATTAACTGATCATGAATCACTTTCTTATTAGCCTTGTAGTATTTTTTTTTCTTTTTAGGACAAGAAGCTTATAAATTGCACTTAGTCCTGTAAGAACCTTTGCGCTGCTTCCGGAGTGACAGGATATTCAGGATGGGTAAGGTTAGGGAGTAGGGGCCGCCTCCTATCGAGATCCATGAGGAAGAATTAGGGCACTACATCTCAAAGTCATGTCTCCCCGGAAGAAGGAGAGGCCAGCTCTGAACCAGCCTCTCCAGTCAAAGTAGGCAGGGGGTGGCACACCCTTGTTGAGGTTAGCTAGAACCTCTGAGGTTAGGGAACAAATCCTACCAACTCCAACAGTCATCTCCCACAGTAGACTACACCTATCGAATTGCCCATGAACCCCAGAATCTTGACATTTGCAGTTAGTGATGTGCCGCTCCTGGACTTCCATAAGGTTGCCCAGATTGAAGTGACACGTCGGCTTTTGCTGTGCCCAGTGGTGGGTTCAACTGGAAGGTATAAACCAGCCTGAAGTGGTCCCTGCTGGGTAACGCCTTGTAGCATTAGGAGGTAGTGGTTTGCTACGTAGTACCTATAATCCTTTTTAGGCGTCTTGTACGTTTTATATAAAAGGTATATACATTTTTAATTGATCCAAAAAAATCCTAAACACAAAGACAAGTTAACAGTAGGTATAAAATTTTATAATATACGGTTGAATTTTTATTTTTTACATATTTGTTCTCAAGTCAGATAGATGCTTTCCTAGGAATTTCAAGTCATGGAGTTACTTAATAGGAGTCTTATCAATAAGATATTATGACTGAGTAATTGAGAATGGTTTTAAAACACTTTCAGTCAATTTAAAGACGATGAAACTCAAAACAAACTAAGTCCATCTGACAAAGTGAAGGATGAAGTAGAATGATTCCAAGTCTATTAGTAAATAAGCCTTTCAGTTCACTAATGATTGACTAAAACATTAATTTATAATAGTGGAATCAAAATATACTATCTTTGTAATGTTCACTACAAATTTATTTTTGACACATTCTAACCAGAGGCACTGAGAGTTAAAAAGTAAGCTTTTAATGGAACCCTACTTGTAACACATACGCTTTATAAACTTTTACTAACAGACAATCATTTGATAATTATGACATGTTGTACAATTGCTGTAGATTATGGTTTTTAATACTACTTATTTGCCATCGTTCAGTGATACAATACAGTCAGTAACACTATGCTTCTGTTAGTATTACATACTAACTTTAGTTAGTAGAAGTTAGTTTAGTCATTTACCTGAAGAAGAGATCAGATTGCAGATTTCTAAACATAGTGCTACTGATTATATTGCATCGCTGGACGATGGGAAATGTCCGGAAAAATCCTGTTTCCTTCACAATCTTTTCCATCGTCAAAAATAAACTTCAAAGAACAACTTATTTAACACATAATTTTTTAAAGCTGGAAATGACTTGAATTTTTATCATTGTCATCCACATTTTTTTCCTTTTTAAAATTTATCTCATCTTTCCCGAAGAACCTAGAAAACATTTTTTTTTTTGGTGGAGGGAGGGGAGTGGTACATCTCAAAAACTTTGGAGGGGTAAAATCTTGATAATAGGAATCAAGAATGTTTTATTGTCTTTTAACACAATTTATGTAATCAACTAAGTTATAGGACTGGAATCTTGAATGTACAATGTACCACTATGTAGAAAAATAATACTTAGCCACAGTAGCAAAATTCAGTCTGAAAAGATCACACTTAAAGTTTCAAAATATTCAAAATAAAAATAAAATAAATAAAATCAATTAAATTCCATGAAAAATCATAAAATTAACACGTTTGCTGCAGACTACTGTCCGAACAGTAGTGTTTCCATTGCCAAAGTTGCGGAGGACTGTTTTCGATCAGTTACTCTACCAAACGTACAGCACTCACTTATTTTACCTGTCATGTGCTGCATTGCATTATCTTACCACAGATCTCTGTAACTTTCGAACTTGTTTTATATGAAGTATACTTACTTGACCTGCAAAGCGGGATTACTGTTTGATTAGTATTAGTAACACACGGACACATACATATGGACCCTTACAATATCCTTTGTAAATGAATGGGTGTTATGTTTCATATTAGAATTATTCAAAGAATATTTAAATAATTTCTCTGTTTTATTGTGTATTTTTGGAAGAAACATTGTAATACTGTATCCAACATAACATGCAGGACCACTGTCCGTGCAGTTACGATGCTTTGAGACAGAACTGTGTGAAAATCAAGGTCACCTAGAGTATTTTTGGTCCTTGGTATTTCGATATTGCTTATCACAACTGGTAAGTTATTATGATTTTACATATACTTTACAAGTGTTTTTGCCAAAAATTCGGGGTTCAGTTCTGTTAATTACTTTAGAGCATAATGAACACAAATAGTGCCAACTGAACAAAAATTATGAGTTTGATTAATACTGTATATTGGGTACACAATGGGGACCTTTTACCGCAGCAAATGTGTTAAAAATACTTTTAAAAGACGCAAACGTGAAGTTTTTTGAGTGACACATAACATTGGTAATTAAACCTGTTTGTAAACATTCAAAAAAATTCAATAGTTTGTTACCTTAGTGATTTCAAGCCACTGGGAGCCACCGGGGTGGGAGTGGACCCAAGAAGACAACTCGTACAGACCATCATGAACTCTCCACAGCCCCTCGGCTCCATCCACTTCCCTCCGGCCCTCGAGCCATCCATCTGCCGTCAACTGTCCTCCCTTCTCCCTCCACTCCGGGTACTTCCAGTCAGGCCAGCTGCTCTCCAGGTTAGGCATCTCTCCTCTATTGGATACCTTCAGAGTCGGTCCGAATTCTCTCTATTGCGGTAACATTCAGACCATCAACCGCTGACCTGTAGAAGATAGCCAGGTCATCTCACTTGATAAGAGTCACTTTGCAGTTTTATATGCCGGTCAGATCTACCAATTAATTTTGTTTACCAAATAAGTGTTACGCAAGTTTTCTTTGGTTATGCGATACACATGAAGAGCTTCTTATTTCCAATCTTTGGTGATAAGCAAATAGTATTATGCTGCTGAGAATCACTACATTAAATTTGTACACGTTTTTATATATTCAAATCGAATAAAATATACTCCACCCAAACAAATTTTTAACTAAAAATAATAAATTGGCATTAATTTATTGCTCTCTATATTTATTACACAGAATTAAATACTGCAATAGTGTGGGAATTGTATTTTATTCTTTAAATAAGTAATTTAGAACAATATAAAAAACATATATATTGTCATTGTAATAGACTTTCAAAATGTACTAATTTTATAAAAAAGATAAGATTGGACAGAATTTAAAGATAACTAAAGTCATGATTTTGCATCAAAAAAGAGCATTGTAAATTCTTTTGTAACCACATTTAATTTGCATTAAATTACAAGAGTCAACTATGAAGAAATGAGTCAACAAGTATTAAAGCAACAACATAGTAACAAGCAGCGTCTTCCTTTTTTAGAAGATCTATAATTTGATATTGATTGCCTATGTTATCCAATTAGCGTTCTTGTCATTGGGTATAAAGTTAATCATTAAAACAATCACATAGTTTATTGATTTATGTAATAGCTATGTAGTACACTGTGCTAAGTAATGAGTGGATTTAAAGAGATATTCTCAACCCAACAATCAGAGTAAATGAGGAAAACAATTATTTTAAAACTGTTGCTCATCGTATATTTATGACTAATTACTGTCATGGGAACTTATTACTGGTAAGGCTTGAGTTTCCTCCCACAGAAGTAAAAAAGTATGATTTATGAGTATGCGTGGTAATTGTATACGTATGGTACATTTAATTATTACATGTTAAAATTTATTCTGCATTGAGTCCTCAATACATGGATAATACAAGTTAAATATATTCGGAACAATGTGAAAATAAACTGTAACTAATTTTACTACTATGTGTGAAATATTAAAACTTTACAGTTTCATTCACACCTTTTTATCAACAACATTTGGAATCTTTGAACCACAAAAACTTTGTTCTGCCTTAGAGTATAGTTAGATCGATTTTCTTTAACATCTAACAAACATTACATTTGTAGATGTAAAAACAAGGTAATGTTATAATTTGCAATTCACGAAAAACTTGAAAACATGACATCCATGTTAGATGAAATATTGTGTATTATCTGTAACACTTTTATTCAAGATCAAAACTTTTCCTCCCTTCCTGCTATTTCTCCAACGGGTACCATATGAAAGATGAGAACGAAAGGATGCATAGTGTACTGAGATTAACATATATATATATATGTTTACAGATTGTTTTACCCAATGGATCAAGTAAGTACCTCTAGCTAAATAGCTAGAAACTTTTGACACAACTGGTCAAGATGGCTTACCCAATTATTAAGCATATTATCTAGCCGAATAACAAGACGTAATTTCACATTATCTACATTTAATTGTGTCAGAGAAAATATTTATCTATCAGTTTTATTATTGTTCACTGATAAAGAATTGACTTTGTACCATTTCAGAGCTTTTAATATGGATTAATTTTGGACTTTATTTAAATTTTGTAAATTGTCACTGAATTTTTTTTAAGTGGCATGATTGCATATAAAAAAGATGTACATACATATTAGAAGAAAAATCATGTATGTTTATTATAAAAAGAAAGGGTCCCAGTACTGATCCTTGTGGTACACCAATTTTGAATTAGGAATTACTTGTATCATATATAAAACATGTTTTTGCTATCCTGTTACTCATTACTGGTGGTTAGTATTTTTTGTCTCTGATGTTCTTGGAACTAAATTCTTGGTGGAATAATAACCTAATTGTCATGCACAGTAATCTTTTCTCTCTTGAACTGTGCAGCTGAGTAACTAGCTGCCGAGCAAGACCTTGCGCATCTTGTCCGTAGTAAATTTTACATTTTTCGCATTATAAATTAGCCCTTTTGTGCTAGAAATCTATTTTGAATGTATTGTAAAAGTAAATTTTTAAATATTCAAGTAAATTACCTATGATGAAGTTTTATTGACCAGATTGAAATGAATATAACTTATGGTGTCATCCATGGTATGTGACGAGATTACATGGTCATGATTATAAGTTGCCTCTGATTGGCTTATCCGGTTGCGATTTTGTTATAGGCGAGTTTGAGTCCTATTTTAAGTCCCACTTCGAGTACTATACATACTTCGAGTCCACTTCAAATCTTAATTTGAGTGCTATGTATACTTCAAGTCCCATTTCGAGTACTTCGGAGACAATTCTTCTAAGATTTTAAATATTAACCTTGATGATAACAATTCATCACCAATACTTTTAATCAGTAAAAGAGACTTTAATTTTTATTTGTATTTTTGTTTTTAAAATTTTTTCAGTGTAATAAAAAATTAACTTTAATTAATAAAAGGTTTAAAATATGTAGAACAAAGGTGCTTAATATCTTCAAAGATACATTGAAATTAATCAACTAGGTTATTAGGAACGTTGACCAAATAATTGTTAAAACAGTAACTGTTAGCAATTTCACAAGTATCAGTTATTAAACTATTATTATTGTTCAGTAATGTTATTATACTACTAGTGGATGAATTTCCTCTTATAATACTATTGACTAAATGCCACAGTTGTTTTGAATTATTACTGTATTCTTGGAACTTATTAGTGTAATATGTGTTTAGCTTGTCTCACCTATGTTGATAATTAGCATTGAAATTTATCAAAGTTTTCTGTATTCGTTGTGCAGGGGTGTATTTTTAAAGATTTATAAATCGTATCTTTAATAGTAAAAGCCTTAGATAATCTAGCACTCATCCATGGCTTTAAAATTTTAGATTTAACATTAGTTTTTTCTAGGTTATTAGTGCATGTTTATTGTTATGGATCAAAGTAGATAAATTATCATAAAACAAATTAAATTCCAAATTAACATCTCCGAAATATCCAACCAATTAGTCTCAAAAATATCAACGCTAAGTCATTTCTAATCAATAAAACATCTATGATGAACTCTTCTTTCTGCAGTTCCAAGGTGAGTGAAATCAACAATGCACGCCACAGATCTATGGTCAGTTACATTTGTTTCAATCACTGATACCCTGTGAGCTTTATAAACCCTTGAACTAAACCATATGTGGTCTATACATGAGGAAGAAATGCCTTGCACTCTATTATCTAGTGAAGTTGCTGAAATCCAAGACTAGCCATTGAATCCAAAAATTCATCACTAAAGCTATTTTCTGATTTAATGGTAATCTTAAAATCACCCAAATCATATAATATTATGAACAAAATTCCTTGCCAATGGTAAATTCCAACGGTACAAACCTAAAACATAAAAAGAAATATTATTTAAATGACATAAGACCAAAACCATATCACAACCAGGTATATCACATTCACACAGAACCGATGTTATACCTGAGGTATAAACAATGACACCACTACTTCTCACGGCAGAGTTGCAAGATGCAAATATTTGATAACTATTTATATTATACGAAACGACTTCCTTCTCACTTACCAACCAAGCCTCAGACAATACAATTACTTAAGGTTTTATATGCAAACCATTCATATTCAACCAATAAATGAATCAAAATTTGTGTTTATACCCCTGTATATTTGTGTGCCACAATAATAAATCATCATTCTCACTATAAAATCGATTTAGTGATTTAATGCTCTCTAAAAGTGCTGAACTGTTTATTATTTATAATTTTAAAACATTTTTACATTAAAAACAAAAACATAATCATAATATAAAATTATAAATCATAATAGTAATTGAACCATTATGATTTATAAACAAATTTATAAACACATATTATAAACAAACTTACAGAAAAAATTACTCACTTGCATATGGTTACAGTTAGAGTTACATTTAAGACACATTTTCTGACGCAATAAAAATGAGGCATACAAACAAATTTTTCTTATTAAATTACTATTCTGTTACACCAAATTAAAAATCAAATTTTTCTCCTTTGCTTAAAACAGAAATGCATTATTATAATCAGAAAAACAATGTATAAAATAAAAGTAAAATAAGACTTTCCAAAACAAGAAATATTAAAACATAAAAATAAAAAAGCGAATCTGCAATCCTTAATAAAGGAAACAAAACAATATGTGAGAAAATAATTTTCATTTCCTGCAACATGGCAATAAGAGTCTTTTGCTTTAAGTGATGAAAAGGCTTGCAGAAGGACCATGGTAGTTGGAGAAAGATAAGAGTTAAAGTATAATAGTGATGGCACAGATTACAGTGACTGAAGTTATCATTAACCAACACAAGAACATGTTTGAATCCGACCTTTGGTCAATCCACACAAGCACCAACGACAAGTATCCATGACAAGCACCAACGACAAGAATCCAGTTTCCAGAAATGCTCTGTTCAAACTTTATTGTCTGTTTGCAGAAGGACCATGGTAGTTGATGAAGATAAGAGTAAAAGTGTAATATTGATGTCAGATATTACAGTGACTGAAGTTATCATTAACCAACACAAGAAAATGTTTGAATTCGACCTTTGGTCAATCCACACAAGCACCAACGACAAGAATCCAGTTTCCAGAAATGCTCTGTCTAAACTGTATTGTCTGTTCCTCTGTTGACTATTTAATCATTATCGTTTTTCAATTTTTCCAAATCCTGTGTGCTGGCTATTTTTACTGCAATTGAGTCTCTGTCCTTCCTCATGAATATTTGAGTTTTATATCCATCATAGGTACTGATAGTTCATTTTACCAATTTTTAATCATAGAACTGTTTTTTGAAGTATTGTGTTAGGTGTTCATTAACATACTCGTACACCATACTTTCTGACGCATCCCTCACAAATACTGAACTCTTTAACTTGCCCTTTTTTTTAGAACACTGTCCTGTTTCTGCCAGTTACTAAATTGAATGACAATAGGGCAGGGCTTTTGTGTATTTTTATGGCAGTTTGTGTGCGGCCTGGATGTCCTGATTTAAGACTATAGTTTCATCAGTAGCAATTGCCATACTATTTACCAGATTCAAAACATTTTCACCGGGAAACTCAGGAACACCATCTATCTGGAGGTTGCTGTTCCGCCCATACTGCTGTAACTCCTTAAACAGAAATTTCATTTGTTCAACTTCTTTTTCTAATTTTAAATTTTTAGCTACTAAATCCTTGTTTTGTTTTTCTATTTCATTCATCCGATTTTCAACAAACATTAGTTTTTCCACAAAACCATTATTTTTTTGGAACAAACGTAAACAGATGTTTCAAATTCATTAAATTTGTCACTTCAACTGGATTTCAACTGATTTTTCAATGTTAATGCCAACATTTTTTTCAGTTTTCTTCTCTAGATTTCGAAAAAAGTTCTCTGGAATGGTTTGTTTACTTATGTTCAAATGTTCCAGCAAACTAGTTGTAGGAGGAGTACCAACTGAAAAGTCAAAACTTTTAGTCTATCTTCTGATATTGAGGTCCGGAGTCTGTTCTTGATCAGCTTCAGCTATCTTTCTGCAGCGCAAGTAGTCAGCATCGAGGAAAGTTACATTCTTAACGCTACAACTAAATTAGAAAAGCAATCTTTTAAGTTGTTTTTCAACATAAGTTAATACATCCACTTTTCTTTACTAACATGGTTTTCACTTTGTTCATATTAATTTTGAAACTGGTAGGAAAAAGTATTGAATTTTAAAACTTTTTTGTCCAATTCTTCGTTAAGATCTTCGTTGCAGCTGTCTACTAGCATTTTGCTTGCTGCTAACACCTCATCATTAGAGAGCATTAAATATTACTAAATGTTAATGAAAACAACACTTTTCCGAATTGTTTATTGTTTGGACGAGGCCTTTCGAAACCAAAGGTTTCATTTTCAGGCAACCACAAATGTTAAAAGCTTAACATTTAGTAATATTTAAAGAATTTTCCAATTGCTCCAAGAGTTTTCAATTAGAGAGCATGTCCAATTTGTTAAGGAACCCAAACCTCGTAACAATAAATACGTATGCTTCAAGCCTCTTTGAAAAGGCACCTTCAAGTTTATCTATGACTGTATGAAACTTTGGGTCCCAGAATGTATCAGATAGGGTTAGATCAACTTCCGGAGCTTAAACACAGTCAAAAGGAGCTAAATGTAAATTTGTTTTCCATTTACATTTTGATTCAACTTTAACTTCATATTCTAGATAGTCAGTTAATTTGACAGCTTTGTGCTCATACTGCTTGAAACTTTCATGTCTGCTTGTGTTTTACGAAAAAACTATATGTTTAAATTAAATTAAAATTTAGCAT
Organism: Homalodisca vitripennis; assembly: GCF_021130785.1. NCBI lineage: Eukaryota > Metazoa > Arthropoda > Insecta > Hemiptera > Cicadellidae > Homalodisca > Homalodisca vitripennis. The sequence goes on from NC_060214.1 coordinate 94,007,986, forward strand.
TCAACCTTTGCAAAATGTTTAGTCTAATCAAAACCTGTTTTGGAAAATGTGTTAGAGAAGTCATATAAGATTTCAAAATTGTGTTGTTTACTAAATTTAGTAAAGAAAGTTAATTAATTTAACTCTTCATTACTTAAATTTTATTGGATATTACATTTAAAGCTGAAGTTAATAGATCATTGTTAAGTGTATTTAGTAAACCATATAATTTTTAATGAGAAAAAATACAATATTAAAATTGTGTAAACCAATAAATTCTATTAATTCTATTTCAATTATATAAATGACTTAATAAAGGGTATTTGGTTACAGTACATAAGCAAAAAAATAAATTAAAAAATAAAGATCAATTCGGCAAAACAACATGTACTGCATCCAAAACAATGTATTAACAATTGCTTAGTACACAATGAGGACAATGAGCAGGCAGTTTAGCTGTTAAATATAACAATCAGCTGATTATTGATCAGTAGTTAAAAGATAACACTGTTCTTATTTTTTTTTTTTTTTTTTGTAAAATCTTCCATTTTTGAGTTATTGCAGTTTGAACATTTATGGACACCATGTATGCAATGCATTTTTGTAAATACTCTTCCAATTTCTCTCAAAGAGATTTGAATGATTATCAAGAAATTTTTCACGTATAAATAACAGTACAAATAAAATTTTATATATATATATATATCAAACTTCAAAGTTGATAACGAGCGAATTTACAAAATTATATACAGAGTGTACATAAAGTCCTGCACGGGTATAATATTTTCTGAACGATAACAGATAAATAAACAAGATTTGGTACATCAATACTACACCTAAAAATCTACTTTTTGAAGGAACTATCAGTTTTCTGTAATATCATGGGGACGTCCCGCAAGGAGTCAGAAGGAAATCTTAAATAGGAGCATAGGTCAATATGGACATCATTTTAAAGGGCTTATCTAGCAGAGTGTAATGCCGCAAAACCGCACTCAAAAAGATTGATCCAGTAAAAAATGGCGGCTGTTCAAAGATTTTACTTGGTTACATTTTTATTAGTAGCCATAACCCCAGTAAAGCAAAACTGCAACCAAACGAATACTGCAGCTAACTACTACATTATGCTTGTCAGTTGTACAGAAGTGAATTATGACATTAGTTATCCTCAAGGGTTACAAATTTGGTCCTAATATATTGATAACGGGGAAAAACCTGATAACAGTAACAATTAGAAATCTCTTATCTTTGGGTCGCAGTTAGGACTTTCCTATTAGCCAGTCTATTCATAGTAGGCTATTCTAGTTTTCTTGTTTTAGTAGTGCTGTCCATCCATTTTATCAGTGCGCTTTAGTACAAAAGAGTTTGTCGTATTGCTTGTAGTTCTTCAACTACACTATGTCGCTTGACGAACGTGAACGTATAGACGATCACACGAGGAAGCATGCCATTTATTTAATGACTACTTTCACGAGAGGCAGCCAATTTCTAGAACAACTGTAGGGAGAACTGTTCAACACTTTATGAAAACAGGAAGTGTTTCCGATCGTCATAGGTCGCTGAGATTTCTAATTGTTACTGTTATCAGATTTTCCCCGTTATCAATATATTAGGACCAAATTTGTAACCCTTGAGGATAACTAATGTCATAATTCACTTCTGTACAACTGACAAGCATAATGTAGTAGTTAGCTGCAGTATTCGTTTGGTTGCAGTTTTGCTTTACTGGGGTTATGGCTACTAATAAAATGTAACCAAGTAAAATCTTTGAACAGCCGCCATTTTTTACTGGATCAATCTTTTTGAGTGCGGTTTGCGGCATTACACTCTGCTAGATAAGCCCTTTAAAATGATGTCCATATTGACCTATGCTCCTATTTAAGATTTCCTTCTGACTCCTTGCGGGACGTCCCCATGATATTACAGAAAACTGATAGTTCCTTCAAAAAGTAGATTTTTAGGTGTAGTATTGATGTACCAAATCTTGTTTATTTATCTGTTATCGTTTAGAAAATATTATACCCGTGCAGGACTTTATGTACACCCTGTAGAATATTGTGTGTATATATATATATATATATATATATATATATATATATATATATATATATATATATATATAATATAATTATACAATATATAAACGAACTTTATGTTTAGTATATCAACAATGTTATTAGTTTTCAAACAGCGCCATTGAAGAGTTATATAAAAGATTGAAGATTGTCCTTTTTTTGTAAAACTTACTAAATAAAATAAAATATTACTAAATTACAGCTAACATAAAAATATATGGCTAAAGAAAAGTCAAACTGTTTTTGTAGAAAATATAAAACAAATAGTTTTCAAATTGAACCATTTAACACTTAAAACTGTGAACAATTTTCATTGGTCAAAAATTAACTTTGATGTTTGAATTGAACTATTTATAAAAGAGTTGCTTTTATATTGAGAATTACCATCAATAATTAAAAGTGCTATTCAATATTTAGTCATCATTATTTTCACTACAAATGAGTGGGATTAAAGGCAATTAATATGAAAACTGGATCGAAAAAGGGCTAAGAAATACTTTATCTGTTTTAAAATTCAACACCAACCACGGTTGTATGCATGATAATAATAATTATTATTATTAAGTATGTTATATAATCCTTAAAATAATATGTTAAGACTTGTAAGTTTGAGAATGACATTTAAAGCATGTATTAATACATACTTTGTATGATTTTACAATTCAGTGTTATTTAATAACTTCCCGGTAAGAACAAATCTGTGATAAGGCAATTCAACAACACTGATTGTGCACTTGTTTGTAAACACGGCTAATTTAGGAAAGAAATAAAATAGTAAGAAAACTGCTAAATTAAATACACATTAACCATAGAGTTAAAGTAAATAAATCTAGGAGTTAATTGGTATAACTAATATTAGATAAGGATAGTGATGACATACCGATCAATGAAATGTTGACAGCGGTTTTTACAGCACAAATTGCATGCACTGATACCGTACTATTGTGGTAAGAAGTGTCCGTGCCCTGCTCTGGCCTGAGCCTTGGATTTAGGCCGTCAACATCGCTCGCGTCGCGTCGCGTCGTCATCAGGGGGCGGGGTGGGGGGGATAAACCAAGGTTAAAGATTCGGACATGTTCGGAATAGTTACGACAATTACCGATTGTAACTTGGTGGCCAATCGGAAATTTCCGCGAATCCAGCAATTCGTAATATTAGCATGTTATTACTGTGGTGGATATTCGGTTGCAGGCCACACGCGATTCGATCGCCGACGTTGAATAAAAGTTGCATTAGTAGACGAAATCGCTTCTCTGTTATAAGTCAAAACCAACTATAATCAATTCAGTAAGTAATATAACAACACACAGTGATTTAAATTAATTAAATAATAATAATAACATATAGTTACGTAATATGACACTGCAAGTATATAACTACAACGAGGTGTATTCAAGGAATTCGTCAATTTAAGAACAGCACTCTGATCACACAGCGCGTACCTTTAAGGAAGGAAGGGATTCATTAATATGTACTAAAACCTTGAATGACAAAACAGAAGGGGCCAATATTTTATTTATAAAGGCTGTACAGCATTTTATTTTTGCGTAAGTACGGTGTTAATATTTTAGATACCATAAACATTTTATGATTACACAGGATAGATGATACACTGCCTTTGTATTGTGTTTAATTTGAATTTATTCGTTCGGAAATGTTGTAAAAAAGTAGACCAAATCTCAGAAGAATTATTAAATGGAAATGAAAACGATACTTTGCCTATTAGAGTATCCAAAAGCTAAAAGTATGAAATGACCATTATTTCCCCTCAGATTATATTTCCTTGCGTGCTGCTCTCATTAAACTAGTAGCAGTTTAGGTCTACACATTTTCTTGTCCTATTATACACAATAAAGTAAGTTTTGTCTTGATTACTATTCGATTAATATTACGTTCAAATTATGCATTATTATGTATTGTATTAAATTCAAATACAATAAATAATAAGTAAGTAATCTCAAAATTCGTTATATTGCTGACATATATATGATATGAATTTTATCAACCAGGTATTAAAAGGTCGATTCTTACTCCAATCAATTTTGTTGTTTCAAATTATAACTATTAATTAAAATTCAATTAAGCGCTATTTTGTGTACAATATGTTTAGTGCACCTGCTTTTTGCTGAAATAAACAAATTAGATGTTTTATCAACACGAAAGCATGCAACAAATAATTGGCCATGAGAGAAACATGTATGTTCTAAATCTAAATGAAAGGATTTCTTGTAACTGTAACAAGTGGTGCAAGTGGACCGTATCAGTGAAGGCAGGTACGGGTTGTGGCGTCAGTGACAGTCAAGGTCGAAATGTGGATCCTGGCAACACGATAGGTGTACCTAACCACTTCCATAAGTCCAAGCAGATCAAGGTTAGCCAAAGTGCGCAAATATCACGACAGTTATCTATCACTAGGATTTACAAAAACAGTTATAAATGGCCAAGAACGACCCAGTGTGTAATCTAACTAGCCGGTCCTGGCCTCTGACAGCATGAAACCTAACAAACTAAAAAGATACCTTGACGCTAAATATGGAAATATCGCAAACAAACTTAGAGAGTTTTTTGAACAAACGCTTTAAAGTATTAAATCTACAAACAATGCTTTTTCCAACATTATAAGTGTATCTTCAAAGGCTTTGTTGGCATCTTATCACGTTTCTCATAGAATCGCTCAGAAGAAAAAACCGTACACTATTGTATAAGACCCGATATTACCAGCAGCAATTGATATGGTTTCAACTATGTTTGTAGAATCCATGGGTCAACAGTTAAAGGCCATACCAATGTCAAATAATACGGTATCAACACGTTTAGTTGACATTTCAGAAAATCTTCACGCGAAATTGACGGAAAGGTGAACAATTCCCATTTTATCATACAATTTGATGAAACTACCGATCTTCAGAGAATTGCAAATTCGATATTTTATGTAAGATTCGTCAATGGTGAGGCGATGCGGGAAGAGTTGTTTTTTTGTGAGACGTTTTCAGCAGACACCACTGGTAAAACCATTTCCAGAATGACTGATACATTTTTGAAGGAAAGTGCAGGAATTTGCACAGAAGGAGCTCAGACTATGTTAGGAAAGTACACTGCACTTCGAGGGTAGATCAAAAAGGTAACGTCAGAAGCTATATGAACGCACTGCATAATTCACGACTTTTCATGGACTTTTGCAGCAAAAGGTATGACCCTGGTACTTGATGAAATTTTACATGTGGGCGTTAAAAAATCAATGCCATTAAAGAGCAGCAATAAATTAAAGAATCGAGTTTTTAAGATTCTCTGTGAAAATATGGGCTCAGAACACAAAGGTCATTGCAGAACCTTGGAAGATGCCACTTTCTAAGTGAAACAAGTTTGAATCTTTATTCCATTTAAAAATTTATCACTTTTGAATCAACAAAATTATTTATTCCGCCTAGATGAAACTCCAAAAATGTTATGAGTATCTGATATTTCTAAATAAAGCCTAGTCTGCTCAAACTGTTGAAAAGCAATGGTGTTACATTACATTTTCTAACCAATACCTAAGTTAGGGTTCACACCACGTTGATGAATTGGTAGCACAATAAAACTCGACATATTTTGGCCTCACTGCATAGAGCCATCTCAAGTCAGTTTCAGCATTCCACACCAAGGCTAAAATATTTAAATTATTTCATTGCGTTAACATTTTTTTCTACTCGCTGTGAACAGGAAAACGTAGACGTTAGCTGTGACACCGATCATGCAAGCCTGAGAAATACAATTAGTTGTTTTTGCATGTTGATTTAGCCAGCCTAAGAGGGAAATGATTATCTTGTCTTTTTGTAGCCTATTGTTTGCAACGCTCTCGAGTGCTTAAGTGAATTGTGATGCCTTTTATAAACGTATTTAAGATTTTACTAAGAATTCATGTTTTATTTCAACTGATTAGTTTTAGTTTTATATAAGTAAAATTATAACACTACTGAATTAAAATGGAGTTATGAGTCAAAAGGCATATCAATCATAATTTAATTTTTTTGAATCCTAGTTTGTAATTAAGTTTATTGTGGTAAATAAAAAACCCCCAAAAAATAAAAAGTAGATAGATCACTACTACTAAAACATGTGTGGTTCATGTTCTAATTTTTAGATTAGTTTTTATCTTTTTTTGGAACAACTGAGTATTTGAGTTTTATTTTAATGATTAATCTAATAGTTGTTGTTTTGTGCCATACCACTTGTGTTTTGTTACTTGATTTCTGTATTAAACAAAACATTTTACTTTTTCATGCATTATGAAATTTGAATATAACTTTTCCATAATTTAAAAAAAGCCTTCATATTTTAACGTTATTTATTTAACAGTTATTACAGTAAAATTTATGGTGCTCTTGTTTTCAGTTGATTATGTAAATATTTTTATTTTTTTATTGTTTTGCTGTTTTTAAACCTTTATTTTTGTTCAATAATTAAAATACATTTGAAACATATTTCTAGAATAGTTTATGAACTGATTTAGAAGTGTTGCAAGTTTTAAAAGTAGTTACAAAACAATTCCCTATGTCCCCAAATTTTGTCTTAAAACTAGGAGAAAATGTTAATATTTTTAATAAAGAAAGACTTGATTGTACAATTGTTCGGGATTTGTTTATTTTAACTTAAGTAATATAATGCGAAAGTGCCTTTGTTTGTTTCAATTTCACGCGTAAACTATTCAACCGATTATCCTGAAATTTTACATGGACATTCTTAGGTTTCTGGTACGAATATAAACATATTCTCTTCTCAAAAATCTAACCGGGTTACGCCCCAATGGTCTTTAAAGTAGTGAGAAATCCCATCTTGGTCTCTAAAGTAGCGAAATATTAATTGAAAGCGCCTGTTAAATGTAATCAACTGTTCTGTGTAAACATTATTTTATTAGCACAACCATTATGCTTATTTAATTTAACCACTATTTTCTACTGGTTTACATTTATAGTGTGAAAGGTTAGACTAAGCTTGATAGTAACAACACAACCTATTTTAAACTTTTCTGTAACAGCTGTTGAGCACAGAGTAAAAAATATCAAGAAAAGATTCAGTAAGAATATACTTTTAACATGCATATTTAGTAACTATTAAGTACTAGATACCAAATACAAAGTTACTGTATAATTTATTATTATAAATTTAAAGATTGTTATAAAACTTATCTTAGTTTGCTTTAGATAGAAGTAAGCTTCTCAGATCTGTGTATGTATATGTATATTTCTTGATCCGGGAACAAGGAAATGTCAACTATGAAATAAGTTTTGCTAAGACTGGAGTAAACGACGTACATTGCTCATTTTCTTGATCGTGGTAACAAGGCAAACTGGACATTGGCGTCGGAAATACGAGTAGGCCTATAATTCACTCGAACCAGAAATGCTCATACTCGTGCAAAGACTAAGTAAACAATAATAAATCTGTTAACACTTTTGTAGATTTTATTTGTACAATTTACATTTCTAATTCAAGGAATCCATTATCAGGTACTTGTACTTGGCTGAGGTAAATGAAGTAAATAAATAATTGAAACAAAATTTTCATATGTTTTTAACTACCTTGGTGGCTAAATTTTGTATTTAATTTTATACGTTATCAATTTATATCGTTAAAAAGTCACATACTGTCAACTTTAGAACATTTTGAAATTTACAAAAGTGACAAAATTAATCCTAATATATTATTAAATGACAATGATTTTCTAACACAAAATGTATTTGATAGACTTTTAAATTAAATTAAGTTCAAAATTTAGCCACCAAGGTAGTTAAAACATATGAAAATATGGTTTCAATTATTTATTTACTTCATTTACTTTAACCTACAAGTTCCTGATGATGGATCCTTTTTTTTTTTTTTTTTTTTTTTTTTTTACTTTAATTTATTTACAATCTGTTTATATACAACAAACAATAAGTAAATTTGATGATAAATCTTAAGGACATGGTTAATCAAAGTTCATCAACCTTAATTAACATAAACATTTAAGAGATTGTTCATCTTTAAAATCGATCAGCCAAGCTTAAGAAATCATGTCTTTTTAGCCGAAATTGATGGTCACTGTTGTTCCAGCAGATTAATAGCCAAGTAGTTAGGATGAGAGTTTAATTTGTTTTGATACTTGATGCAGAACTTTGGAATTTCTTCAGTAACAAAAGGGATATTCGTGTCTCTGTGAATGACTTCATTACGAACATTTGAATTCGAAATGTACATTGTACAAATAAAATCTACAATAGTGTTAAAAGGTTTATCATTGTTTACTTATATAAAACCATTTTCGAGGCTACATTTCTAATATGTGTATTATTGTTCTGTTAACGTTGACCACTGAAATCTTTTATTTTAAAATATCATATGACTCCACCGTAGTTGGAGTGACAACTTTCATTATTCAAGTATTTAAATGTGTTAGTATTATTGATGATTTAATTTTTAATTTTCACTAACAATATATAAAATTTAAAACGGCACTGTTTTGAATCAAACCTCCCTACAAAATTAGATATGGTAAATCCAAGTACGTGTACATCCAATTATATTTGTAAGTCCGGATATATAATATATAACTCTAACAAGAAATGCTCTGAAAAAAAAACAAAACCTGAAATAGGAATTTCTCGCCCTCTGAAAGATGTGTACTTGATGACTAATTCCATTTCAAAAATATCATATGTCCCTTATCGTATTACATCCTAAGTGCTTTCGCTAAGAAGGCTATGAACTTCGAATTAGGAGTTTCTCCACATTGGTTGATAATAGTTAAAGGGTTACTGAAACCGCGAAAGCTATTTAATTAAATACACGGAACGTTGCATAGAAATTGCGGGTGAGGCCGCGGGTATGAGCTAGTTTAATATATTGAAATAGTTGTTACGCAACAAATCCTACACAAGTGGTTTGTACCACTACTGAGGAGTATGATGGTAGTGGTGAGGAGATTATGGGTTGAATGATTAATTGCTAATCGTTTGTCAAGGCCAAGTTAAGGTGGTTAAGGTGAAGGTCAAGCAATCTTCATGATTAATGCACTATTGTCAGAATTTGGTGATTTGCAACAATGTTCAATAGCAGAAAAAAGGTACTTTGGTATTATCCGAAGAATTGGGTATTATTTTTGGATCAGATTTTCTTACCGGGAACTTGAATAAATACACTATTAGAAAGAACAGACTTTATTTGACCAACAGTGAAATTTGTAAATTTCAAAAGGTCAAAAGGATAAGGGTTTTGTTATTCAAAAGTCTAAATAATAACAGTTTTTTTTATTATGCTCCATTACGACGATTGGTTCTTGTTTTCTGCTTACCAAAAGAAAGTGATGTCAGCGAGATGGAGGCCACTCTGTCCCTATCTACTTCTTGTTATAACGCTATATAACACTATATAAACCTAAGTAGGTTTACATTAGGTTACCATAAATGTTACTAGTAGTACAGAGGTTAAAGATAACCTTTACGAGCACTCACGTGATCTTAACTTGAATTTGGGTACTATCACGATGGAAGCCCGCACTGATGGCCAGGAGTATTTCCAAGCGGTACTTTCCCAATTTCAGGTCACGTGCAAGATCGTCCAACGTGATCTGACGTCATATCCACCCCACACTTCTGGCTAAAAAATAAAAAACACCTCTCGAGATTGTACCTCACTATAAGCTCAGATCACACGAGTGCTCATTAACTTTTTATATTTATAATACGTACGTGTGTATTTACCTACTTATTATAGCCTAATAACTAATAGTAGACGGAAACAGAGTGACTTCCTTCTCACTAACATCGCTTTTTCTTTTGGGAGACAGAAACAAGAACCAATCGTCATTATGAAGCATAATAAAAAAACTGTTTTTATTGAGACTTTTGTGCAATAGCTTCAAGAATGCCCTTAGTGTGATGTATAATTCTGGCTATCATTTGAATGTATTCTTTTAATAACAGAACATCAATACCCAAAGTTTATACTTTTACAATATTCAAAACTGGCAATCTCAAAGTTGCTCTATTTTATGAATAAAGCGTACGCAGTGTATTTTGCGGAATTATGTTATAGTAATAAAGAACTTTAAGATGTTATGCTTTTCAGTTTTCTACAATACGGTCCCCCCTAAAGAAGGCGTGTAATGGTATTGAACAAAAATGCAATTAAGATAGCCGTATAATAATACTGTGCATAGTTTTATATTTTATATGCTATAGTTTAAAAAATATTGAGGGTTTTCCAAACATTTTCCACACTCAATAGTTAACAGAGTATGAGTACCGCTTGTCGCATAACAGAGGTTGCATGTAACATTCAAATCTATAGCTCCTTCAATTGTCTAGATGTCGTGTGGACAGACATACAATCATGCAGAAGAGAAATATTTACATCTCTCGGCAGGCTGAAGAGAAATTGCATCAGCATAATGAGTGACAGGCTTTAATGACGCTCAGCCAAAGACCATAGTTGGACATGCACCATCATAGAACTCATTGTTATCTATATATAAGTGACGTCTCATGCAAAATTGAAACTCTACAGATGAAATATTTCTCAGATATGTTTTTGCATGATACATTCACGTTTTTGTTCATTAAGTTGAGTTTAATAGCAGTATTCTAATAATAAAAGGTCCGGCGTGCTAGGGAAGCTACAACGTAAGATTGCATTGAAATCAAATCTTATCCTCAACCTTTAACATCGATTTTCCCCTTTTTAGTGTACTCGTACTCTATGAAAAAAATGTCACATGTAAAAATCATCTACTAAGGCTGTTTACAAATCGATTTATCCTGCTATTTTTTGCGTTACTACGTCACATAATGTCACATGAACATACTCAGTTTATTTGTACATTTATTTGTTCTGATATTTTCTCTTTGATATCTTAGTTACTCACAGAATCCAACACTCATTCAAATCCCATGGGGTGACTTGCACCGTCATCGAACTCAGTGTCCTGTATACAAATGAAGCTTCATGCAGAATTTAAAGTTCGTTTTCGAGATATCCTGCGAACAGGTAGAAAAGTATATAGCAGACATACAGACAGAAATTAAATTTCCCAGCCCCTCGAGTGATAAGCTTCGCTAACGCTCTGCCAGTTGTACAAGTTTACTTGCATTACATTGTAAATTTACGTCGTATGAATTACCTAAATGTAATATAAACTGTTCATTTGTCTTTTAAATTCGAAACTACAATGTATTTGCGTCAGATAGAATAAGGAGAAAAATTTATCTTTAAGCCAAATCCTACTCATCCAGTCAGTATATACAGCTTCTTGGCTGGCTGAATTGTGCTCAGTAATTCTTACTGAAAAGGGCGGGGGATACCCATTAATAATACGGCTTGCTTTAGAGGCTGCAACATAATTACAACTCCCGGCCTTACACTCGTATCTCTTCCCATTTTCATTCAGTAATTGCAGAGGCCAAGGCAGTTCAGAAGCAGCTAAAGACCATTCCTTCCTGGAAATACACACTGCTTTCTTTGAATCAGTCATCAAATTGCTATTCTGGTCATTAGAAAAATCCCAGACATTCGTCAAGGTCATCTTGGATTGAGTTTGTCATGGGATTCTCGGGAGTGAACAAACCCCGAATGTATGTATTTTCAGTAGTACTTTAAACATTCTCGTCAGAGCTTCCTTGTATTTGATATCAGATGAGGATACCTCGTTTGGTATCGGAAGCCATCGGAAAGTAGTAGCCACGAAAATACTATTGATCTAAATCATCGCCCCGATTAATTGAACAGGAAAGATCACAGTGTTCTACAAGAGAATGTTATAATAGGGATAAAGTTGATTTATACAATACTCTTGCACTTTCTTCCTGAAATGGACAACTTAAGTGGTGTAAAATACTTCCTAAAATCTGTTCTATTGTATTTTAGAGATGGCTTCCGTAAGTGGGTATGTATATGATTGTTGTGTTTAAGCAAATCAAGTGTCTGGGGATGGACAGAGTGAGGCAAAATAGGTAACGGCGACTAAGTATTATTGATAAATATGTTAACTATCCTGTTATTAAGCTGCTTAAATTGTAGAGTTTTATGTAATCTTGATGTCTAAAAAGTACATGATAACAAACCTCGTGTCAATAAAACTTACTTCTCTAAGTTGTGAAACAGAGGTTTGTAGAATTGGCTACATCAACATTCTAGACTGCGCAACATTAATATCAACAGAATAAATACTAAACGTTGGGAGTGCCGATCACCAAGCGGTCTAAGACGTTGGACTTTGGGACTGAGTTGGAGATAGCACAGGTTCGAATCCTGTCTGTGACCCTTGCACTTTTTGTCAGTACCATCGACCTTGTACTGTATCGACACTCCACTTTATTCTGTTTGATAAGATCCTCGCACAGGCTAGTGGCCCACGAGGACGGATAGAATAAGGCTTATAAGAGGATCGGCCTCTCCTTAAAAAAAAATCTAAGCAAGACAGATCCCTGGGAGAGTCCATCATTAAGCTGACTGACACCAATCTGAGTTATACTTCAGAGACTTGTACAAAGTGATCGTTAAAGAGTTCAAATACCGTAAAGGAGAGTAGAAGGCAGAAAAATCATAAAAAGGAATGCGTCACTAGCAAATTGTTTAAATTTCATGGCTAAAAATGAATGATTTTAAAGGATTTTGGCATAACATCATAACGGTGGCAAATATCCGAAATCCTGTTATCCAGTTACTTCTACAGACTTTGAAATTTTGTTCGTAACCTCAGTAAAGCCTTTTACGTGACAATTGGTGGGCTTAATCCTATCTTATAAGTAAACGACTAGTTAAAGACTCTTTGTTTAAAGTTTGTTATTGACGATGGAAGGTTTGAAAGAATAACAGGATTTCGGACATTTGCCAGCGTTATAGGTTACAAAAGGTATAACACAACGTTTCGAGTATTGTAATCTATCCTCTTCGTCAGGTGGGGAAGATACAAGAGCTTTTAGAATTGAAGAAATGTTTTGTACTTCTACTTCTTCTTGTATAAAAAAATGTCTTCAATTCTAAGACCTTTCCACTTCCACCAAGTATACAACGCAGAAGACTCTTAAGCTGTCAAGAGAAAGAGCTGCGTAAGAGCTAAAGGTTTTTTACAGGCCAACCTTCAATAAAATATGCAAGCACCTTGACTTGAACCAATTACGACGAGTTCTGAAAACAACATGGAAAACCCTGTCTTCACGTAACTTCCATTACACTTGTAACCGGAAGATGGGAGTGTAGCATATCTAATATAGTATAGTTATATAACTCATCACATCTTGAAGTACATATAAACATGACAAATCCGCTGCCAAAGTCTCTGAAAACTGTGGTTCCTTAACCTGACGTGTTTAAAAATTATTAATCTTGTAAACTACTGCTAATGTGTTGTTATATAAACTGCCTCTCTAAATGCTCATTGATCAAATACCTCGTGGAGCTGTTCTCAGTTATTCCATCTTAAAAGATCGTTGCTCTGAAATTAAAAATAAAAAGGTCCGAAAAAAGACGCCCACGTTAAAGCGAAATGCAGAAACCTTATTGATTACGATGACCAGAAATTGTTTCTAAAATAAGGAAGGGGTTAGTTTAAAGATGAACAGAATCACTGTAAAATTATAATACTGCTAATTTATTAATGAAAAAAATATAGAAACAACAAATTGACTCAGCTTGTTTTAATTCAGTTTTAACACCCAACAAAACAATAACAAAATGCTAAATCCTTCCTTTACAAGACTGTAAAAATAGTACAGGATATGCCCTAAATATGCCTATCCAAAGATTTTTAATTGTAATGAGCTATATATAAAATTCATCTGCACATGGTAGACTTAGAAAACTCATTTATGCTTTTAGTCAACTGCAAGAATTTTTAACTTTAGAAGAAATAAGAATAGCTTACTTCGCATATATTAAATCACTTTTGGAGGGGGGATCACAGTGTGGGGTGCTAGTTACAAAAATATCTCAAATCCACTGTTTGTAACTCAGGAAGCAATACTTAAAGCAGCACTGGAAAAACAGTTATTACGCATCATAGGCGCTGTTAGCCGAAATGAATGTTTAGGATGCAAGACCACTGTTTGTTAGAGTAGTTACTATATATATATATATATATATATATATATATATATATATATATATATATATATATATATATTTAATCTTTGCAGAAGTGTATTTGAATTTTGGACACACCATTACGCAACAAGAAATTTTACATCCTTCACGTTTACACTTAGGCTAAGCAGAACTTATTCAACAACAAATAGGTTTACATTTTCTACATAATTTATAGTCATTTACCAGAATTTCTGAAGTTCGTCTGTTACCTTTTTCTTTTGCATTATCCTGACTGAGATGTCCGTACGTCTATCTGTTTTACTTCTTCACGTTTGTCCGTTCGTCTGTTTCCTTTTTCTTTTGCATTATCCTGACTGAGATGTCCGTACATCTATCTGTTTTACTTCTTTTCGTCTGCCGTTCGTCTGTTTCCTTTTTCTTTTGCATTATCCTGACTGAGATGTCCGTACATCTATCTGTTTTACTTCTTTTCGTCTGCCGTTCGTCTGTTTCCTTTTTCTTTTGCATTATCCTGACTGAGATGTCCGTACATCTATCTGTTTTACTTCTTTTCTTCTGCCGTCCGTCTGTTTACTTTTTCATTTGATTACATATATCCACCGATAGGAATGTTCACTTATTGCATTACTTTTGATCAACATTGAAATATCAGGTTTCCCTAAGAGACTTATTTTTAATCAATAGGATTCATTCTCTCACGCACGTGAGATATAAACCTGTGTGAGGAACACCATATAGAGTTTTAATATAATTTATCTTTCATGTTGAAACTATGCAGAGTTCGTTTTGAATGCCTTCGTCACCGACCTTATTTTATCTTTTCATACGGACGTGGACTCCAGATTCCAGGAATCATGTCTACGGCAATGTCACGTTACAGACGTTCGAGTAAGTGGAAGGTGAAATCCAACTAAATTAACATTCACACCAAGTAAAACTTTTTTTAAAGGGTTGATAAAAACATAAAGAATTTTATGTTGAACCAGCAAGTATAGAGTTTGAAAACTTGATTAGGTAAAAAAAAAAACACGTATTACCAGATTTAGCCCGAGTTGATCTTGGACCTACTGTTATGTGAGGTCAGCTGGACCACGTCAGGCTGCCATGTTTTGAGCAGAAGGCTCGATCCCATGATGTGGATGGATCCAAACCTACGTAGCATCGAGACCGAAAATGAAAAATCCACACCAACCCACCTGAATTCACAAATAACGAACCAGACGTCAGACTAGACATAAAGATAAATAAACATGGCCATAGTATCGTAAACATTGATCAACACAATTATTTTGGTATGGATACTAATGAAATCAATCAAGAGCTTGCAAAAATATTTGTCTTGTTTAAAACTGACATTGGGGTCTACAGTACAGAAGGGAGTTGGGAACCCGGGGCGGAATGGGGTAGCGGGGCAGAACTCGACGAAGTAGAGCTTTTGAGGTCTACCGCATCCCCGTGCTCACAGCCCTGTACCTAGCGGCTCACATCCTACATAAGAGCCTAACTAGATCACGCCCTACCACCCTGTCTCGGCTCGCATACACCAACGCGCAGCCATGTTTAGTTAGTTTCGGCGCCTGCAAGCGGAAATAATGGGTTTTGCGGAGTGAGTGTGCTCGATGATAGTTTTCGTGCTTCTGCGTGCAAATTTGATTCGGTATTGGAACCAACGGTAAGGTCAATTTACAGCTTTTAAGTCAACTATCATTAGTGGATACTTGCAATGGTACATTTAATTAGCTTATGTTACGTGTAGTAGAATGTTTCTTTACCAACAATTTCGTTTTTGAGTCACATACTCATAACCTAAACATATCACTGGGGCGGACGGGGTGGGGCAGGACGGGGAAGTACCCGTTCTGCCCCATACCTCATTGTTTTATTGGTGACCATATTACTTAGGCTATTTTTTATATTCAGATGGTTCGAGACTATAAAAGGAAAAACGGATGGACAATCATGGTCCTACGTTCTATGCAATAACGCAGTTAGGATGCAGTTATTTCCGGCCAATTCGGTTACAAAACAGTCGTCTCAAACAGTTCAATGTGCCCCAATCAAACTTTGGAAAGATATGTAAAAAAAAGAAAGAAACCCTGACATTAAACATTAATAAATCAGCAGGAAAATTTCAAAAGTATTTAGTGATGAGCAGGAACAAGGAGCTAGTACAACCTACTTAAAATTCTATGGTGGCTAGGTTATTTGTTTTGTCAATGATAAGACTTGCGGGAATTAGCTTATCAATTAGCTGTAAGGAATGGCATTGGCCATAGATTTAATAATCAAACCGCAGGGACAAGATTGGGTCTAAGGCTTCCTTAAGAGACATCCTACTTTAACTCTTCGGACACCTGAGTTCAAACATCTGGTGCACGAGCTATTGGGGTTTCAACAAAGAGTCTGTGACCAAATTTTTTTTGTTACTCACCAAAAGTAGTGGACAAGCACAAACTAACTGCCTCCCAAAATATATAACTGCGACAGAAACTGGGAATTACAGTTAACCCAGAGAGCATTACACAAAATCATTGCCACTAAAAGGAAAGCGTCAGTTGGGTTGTTAACTTCGGCAGACAGAGGAGAAAAACTGTAACTGCCCTCCTTTGCATGTCAGCAAGTGGAGCGTACATGCCTCCTATGCTGATATTTTCCTAGGAAAAAGAATGCAGCAGGAGTTTGAGATGGGATTGCCTCCTGGGGGTTGGGCCAGAGGTACACAGATCGGGGTGGATTACTATTAGATTACTTTTTTTGCATGGTTCAAGAGTTTGTTACATTCTCTAATGCATCTAACATAACATCGCCGGTTCTTCTTATCCTTGACGGCCACTCGACTCCACACTAAAAACAACCTGAACGTTATTGACTTGCTAGGGACCATGAGTTTCCATGCTATGATTCCACGCATTGCTCCAGTGGCTTCAGCTCTTGATGGTTGATTTTATGAACCCATTAAGTCGGATACTACAGCGAGGAGCTCCGAAAATGGCTTCGGGAGAAATCCAGGATAAAGTGGTAACTTTATTCAGATATCGACTATTTTTGGGGCAAGCCTATATTCAATGCGCCAATATGAGAACTGCCTAAGTGCGTTTAAAGCTACAGGAATATGGACTACTGATCCCTCCATTCTTCAAAGGGAAGATTTTCTCCAGCAGACGTAACCGACATTTCCTGTTGAAATACCTCCTTCCCAAGAGGCTGTCTTTCACCGGAGGAGAAACTGATCCCCACCCAAGGAGGCGAAGAACTTATCCAAGGAGGTGAAGATATTAACAAGGAGTGAAGATCTTAACCAAGGAGGTGAAGAACTTATCCAAGGAGCCTTCTCCGAACATTCCAGTTAAAAAATGCCAATCAGCAAGCTCAAATGATGTTGATGAAGATTTTTTGCACTGAAAAGAGCAAACACCGGCAAAGAACCCCGGCTTTCTTTTGTAAGATATGACCCCCCCCCCCCCCCCCCCCCCCCCCCCCCCCCCCCCCCCCCCCCCCCCCCCCCCCTCGCCCGGTTTGCCGCAGTGTTTCATCCCCCCCCCCCCCCCCACCCCCCCCCCCCCCCCCCCCCCAACTTCCCCCCCCGCCCCGCCCGTGTACCCGGGGTGTGGTTTGCACCTTTATCATTGCAAAAACCATCCACCACCACCAAATCTCAATATAAATTCCAAAAAAACAATTTCAATTCTCCTAACTTCCCCTCTCCTCACCAATTACCACCCCCCCCCCCCCCACCCCACCCCCCCAACCACCCCCCCCCCCCCCACCCCCCCCACCCCCCCCCCCCCCCCCCCCCCCCCCCCCCCCCCCCCCCCCCCCCCCCCCCCCCCCCCCCCCCCCCCCCCCCCCCCCCCCTCCCTCAATGATGGATTGAGTGTCCCTGGATGCTTCATTGGGTAGATGGTAACCAGGGCCTCTTCAATTAGGCCCGGAATACATACAAATTTGTAGTCTCAAACCCGAAGTTGTGATGCCAATTCCCAAAGTTAAGGCCACCAAAAGAGGGCAATCGGAAAAAAGGGAAGACTGCGATCTTAACAGAATCGCCATACAAAAGAGAACTTATGGAGGATCTATAAATGAAAGGGAAGATAAAAAATCGTATCAAGCAAGAAAAAGCAAGAATGAGGTTGTTTAAGAAGGAGAACAAATCTGAAGAGTAAGGAAACTAAAGAAAAAAAACCTGAAGAACTTGAAAAAAAGACAGGGAGCAGCAGAAAAATGAAGACAATGATGACAGTGATGATGTTGATAGATGCAGACTGTGCCAGTTTGTATTGTGGAGGTTTCTATTCAAAAATCAGTAGAAGGGTGGGTATCGTGCTGTAGAGTTGCAAAATGTGGTGCTTTAACTTTTCATGCGCAGGCATAGACAGTGAGGACGATGAAGCTGTAGTGTTATGTGAATATGTGACGATGAGGACTGAGAATAGGAGATTTGAAACAATTGATGTTAGTTTAAGTAGCTTCAGGAAAAAAAGCTATGACAAAAACACGTATTAGTTGTTATAATTAACAATATACGTTTGGAGGGAAGTTTTTCAAAAATGTTGACATGGATTTAATTGACCACCCCCATTCTGCCCCGTTACCCAGGGCACAGAACGGAAATTGTAATAGGTGTAATTTCAAATATAAAAAAAATTATCTGTGTTTTGTTAAGATATGAATATTGTCTTGTTGTGTGCTAATGTTCAATAAACATGTATAAAATATTTCAGCCTTCTTTAATCAACCCTTTTTACATGAAAAAAATTTATATTTACTAAGTACACCCCATTCCGCCGGGTTCCCCACTATATATGTTATAAGAGCTATCTACTTTTATTTTGAGTTCTGAACCGTGTAGGCCCATATCTATGGAGATGATTAAGGTTAAGATAGTGATGAGACTCATTCTAGTACATACTCATTTTCTGACTAAAATGTTATTAGAAAACGTTTCTTTTTAAATTTTACGCAAGATCAATATTGTGTTACTGAAGAAATCAGTCAATTTAATATCAACATCGAAGCATTACAATAATAAAACTAAGCCCACCAACTTTACTGACCTCGTTGTTCTTGTCACAATTAATGAACAAGGAAGTGTTCCGCAAAGTTCGGCCACGATGGTCTTGAACGTGACGTTATTCTGCAGGAATGACATAAAGTACCCACTAACAAGTAAATAATGACGGGAGCCAGTCCTTACATGACAATGGAAATAACGACAATCTCCAGTAGTATGAGGAGGCAATTTTATCACATCCTTCATCATAAGATCCTGCAAGTCCGCAGCAAATAGCAAGTCTTGCCGTCGTGATCTTGGTACATTTCCACTCCTGTGGGAATCCCTCCAGTCCGGTCCGGAATTAAGATTTAAATAGTTGTTTTGGAAGTGTAATTATCAAGTTCAACGGCTTGAGTATGTCACCTTTAATGATAGGCTCTGCTGTTTTTATAGTTTGGACTTGCAAAACTGGTTATATCTATAATCACATTTCACTTTCAAGGACGGCCAGATAGTCACTCTGTTTTTCATCCATGATAATATGGGTTAATGCGTAAAATAATTCCAGTGAGAACTGCAGGTTGCTAGTTGCGATGTTTTGACATCTTGCAGAATATTGTTTGATAGTTTTTATAAAATATCTCAATCGGCTACGGAACGATAGTACTAAGTATCATATTTTTCAGTGTCACAATCCAATATTCGGGTCTTTTCTAATATGTCCCCGCATTCACAAAGATCGTAATTAAAGCGGTTAATTCATTGTCAATTAAAAAGCGGGAAATCCTGAAACTCTGGTTGGTCACTTTTAACCGAAGAATCACGAGTTTGGACTCCTACCTATATAAGGTGCGTTTTCTACTCGTCTTATCTTATCAGTGATAAACGCGCGCCGCTTGATCTGGGCTTGGACTTTGCAAGCTCGAGTTAATTTTTTTCTAAAAGAGCAAGCAGCGCGAAGCGCTGCGCAGCGGGCAAGCATCGCGTGATCTAACCCATTCTGAAAATTTTGTTGATCCTACAACAGGAGCACACACACAGAGAATCGAATCGCTCTGGGCGTCGGCAAAACGGCGTAATAGGAACGAATGCGGTACAAGTCGCAACTTGCTAGAATCATACTTGTGTGAGTTTCTGTGGAAACATCGCCACCAAAACACAGATTTTTTCGAACAAATCCTGGAGGACATTAAAGCGTTCTGGCCACCAGAATAGTATATTATTTTAAACATCTTTCATTACTAATTTGTGTTTTTTCGTACAAATTAATAAACTCGTTTTTCAATTGTTTTTGCAAATTATTGTCAAAAACCTAGCTTAACCTAACCTCAATTACCTTTAGAAATTACATTTGTAGCTCTAGTAACGTAATCTAACTTATAGAAATTAAAATAGAGAATGCGGGGACATACTAGAAAAGACCCCAATATTCAGTTCTTATTACATGCACAAGCGAGACATATCTTTGCAAGTCTGACAGTTTGGCTGTATTGTTTATTGTTATCGTAAGAAATATCTTCTATACTCATGAGCAGATTAAGCAATGCATATCAAGCCTAAATGCAATAAACAATAGATTGTTTGATACTGTAGCATCAATATTTTTAAATAGGCTGATTATCATGCTAGCTGAAAAATTTTGACAGTAGTTAGGTTACCATTTTAGGGTTAGGGGCTTGCTGCTGGGGGTGACGGGTGGTGCTGCTTGTTGCGGCCATGTAGTCAATCAGTGTGTATGAATGATTGAATGATTCTTGCTTCTTGCTCTTGATTTTGAATTATCTTGTATTTATCATAAAATGTTTAAAGTTTTTTCTTTGTATTTTAAGTATTCGTTTAAATAGCCTATATAGATTTTTACTTTAAGATAATTTAATTTTGTACAGGTTAAGCATTTTTGTTTTTGCTATTTAAAGAATAAGGTAATAATTTACCACAATTGTATAAACTATTGTAAATGTTCTGTATACAATATGAGGTTGAGTAGTAGAGAGCGCTTAATAGCCCTAACTCCGCCTCTTTAATAGAGACATTTTTCATTCATTCATTTCATTTTAACCTTAAAAGGGCAGGATCTATCTTTATCTTGCCTTTTGCCAATGACGTAGTGTAGCGGGTACAATGGTTATCGCAAGATAACCAGATCAAGCAACGTCGAGCGTGGCTACTGCTTGGATGGGTGACCGCTGAGCAATCCTGTCCTTGCAAGCAGCCCGCCTGCTCGGCCATTGATGGTGGTTCGGAAGTCACCTTTAAGCTGTTGGTCCCCAGGTTAAGTGTTAGAGTGTTAATAGCTACAGCATCAATCAAAAGATCATAAAAACAAACTGAATAATGTACAAAATGATACTGGTACGTAATGAAGGGATTAGCAACTAGGCCAATAAAACAAAAAGTATATTCGAGATTTTATATAAACCTATGAAACAACAGCATCGAACACCCAAGATTGTGAATTGTGTGAAGTATTAATTAGCTGGTTGGAAAATGCTTGACTGCCTTAATGTGGATTAATTGTTCACTTTGAATATAATTTGAAGTCCTAATATGAGACCTCGTGTCAACTATGTAATGCATTAACTTAAAAAAAAAACTTTAAATCGTACTGAAATCATTTGTTTGGGTTTGTTTGCCATATTAACGTTTGTTTGGCATTCATGTCCAAACAAAGTTTGTCACGTATAACAAAACATTTGCACCGCTGGCGTCACACCAAAATTGACCATTCGCCAAAAGAAAAAGTAAACGAGCCTTGATAGCACCAGTTCCTCAAAAACTTTAGATATAATAGGCAGAATAACTATAGGACGGTAATTCTGAATATCCTCCCTGACTCCTGACTTGTAAATTGGAACAATGTAGCCCTGATTCAATTAATTAGGAAAAGTGCCACTAGTAAGAGATAAATTGAAATGTTTAAGAAATGGGCCAACAAGAAGATATTTACAGAGCTTAAGAACGCAAGGAGGAATAAGATCAGGTCCACATCCTTAGGATCCATCAAGTTCACCACGTGCTTTAGGCAAATCTGTTCTTGTGAGCAGAAAACCCTCCAGATAGGAGTAGTCATTATGGGTGTAATCAGCTGATGGAGTAGCAGGTGGGGTATATACCAAAGCAAACAACTCGGCAAATAGTTCACTCATGGCGGAGGGATCACTTGTAGAGACATCATTGAGGCAAAGTATGGAGGGGAAAGGATCCTGCCATTTGGTGGACCACAAGTTGTTCCAGAAAATTTTGGGGTTGATAGGGTTAACATTTTGGACATGTTGTTGGTAATTGACATAATATGTTCTGGAGAGAATTTGACTCTGTTCTCTTACTCTAGACAAATGAAAGTACTTGACTTAACATAAAGTTCTCTTGTAAGCTTTATGAAGGCACTTTTTTTCTTTAATATAAGTTGTTTCAATTCAGGTGTTAACAAAGTAGGGAAGATGAAAGAACTGGATCTCTTCTTTGGGGTATGGCAAAGAATAAGATCTCTCAGAGAAAAGCAAGAGTAGCTAAGCATTTCATTCATATTAAATAAGCTGTCAATAGCAAAATTGAATTCCAGGAGGCCATGCATCTTCTGAAGTCAAAAGAAAATATTTCTGTTTGAACCATGGTTTTAATTTAGGGAGAAGGTTGCAACCAAAATAAGATGGTAAACATTAGCTAGGATAAAAGGGTGAGTTTCCTCTGTGACTGTGATGCTGGAACTTCAAGAGAAAATTACATCGAGCATTACTCCTCGTTGGCTGTGGACATGATTGCACTGCTTCAAACAAAGTAGGCCGGCCAGTTGTGACCACTTTTGTGATGAGGAACTTGTGCAGTACTTTTCCCATGGGAAAGTACTTGTATTCAAGTTCCAGTCGACCTCAGCTAAGTTGAAATCCCCAACTAGTATTATTTCTGTATCAGGGTTGTAAGTGTTGGCAATATCTTCTAAGATAATGTAAAAACTTTAAGTCAACATCTGAGGGCATGTTGGGAGTGATGTACGCACACCCTAGTAGAAATTTGGAGTTAAATTTGAGATAGAGCTGGACAAACAAACATTCAAAGTTTGCAGGTGTTGTTGTAATTAGACGAGAGGTCATTTCGATGCTGGCTGCTATCATGGCACCACTTCAACTAGATTTTGAGCTAGTAAAATTAGACATCACCTGTTGTTAATATAACAGTTTATACACTAATTTTTAACTTTATGATGACACAGTACTCCAAATATTAAACTTATTAAAAAGTTTTTTAGTTTTTTTTATTTCAGAAACCAGAAGAGACAATAAACTCAAATTTGTTACAATTATTTTTCTTGTAATTCCAAATCAAGAGAAAAATTAATATTATATTATCTTATCAGGCTTCAAGATGGTGGACAGTTGAAGTTTTTAAAGCTTAATTCCATAATACAATAAAAACGGTTAATGCAGTAGTAAACATGTAAACAATGAAAAATGCGTTACAACAGCAAAAAGCTTACAACTACATTATTTCTTGGTCAATTATTATGTTTTAAGTATCAAAATGTTTGTAATTAGTTTTATTTTCTTCACTGAGTGTATTGTGAAAAAAAACTTTCTTACAAGTACCTGCTACAGTACACACTCAGACCAGTCCATCGTAAAGTTAGTCCCAGACTTCTAACACTACTGCAGAGGGTATCAATATTCTGATTTTCGGTAGTCCAGTGTAACATTTCCTAGATTTTGTGTGTGGTTAAGAATGTTTGTGTACCGTACAGCAGACAATTTTAGAGTTATTAGGTGCATTTAAGTCTTATGAGATGTAAGTTATTAATATTTTAGTTGTCACAAAGTCTACCTACTTCTTATGTCTGAGCAGGAAGGACTATCTGATAGGTGCAAATACTCTGTACTAAAAAAAAAAAAAAAAAAAAAAAAAAAAAAAAAAAAACTGAAGGATGATATTGGGGACAAATTTTTGCAATTAAGTCATTAAATGGCAGCACTGAAAGATAACAAATGTGATTGGTTTGCTATGGCCCATATTAGGGACATTTGTTGGCCACCTAAGTTGGAATGGTCCACGTGGATCCTTAGAATAAATTAAGATGGTACCCCTTGATGACTAGGTCCTGGTGTTCCACAATAGGAAATGATTGGTCCAAACCATTGTGGAGGTGCCCAAAATAAATGGCCAGGTTTCATTCATGATTTGTGCTTTCAATAAGCTGGAATATCAGATAGCATATTTTTTGGGTCAAAAAAGCCCTCTACTTTCATTTGATTAATATCCTTATCATAAAGATTGCTGTAACGATAATTTTAGAAGATTCCATTACAGTCCTGATTTTCTATGACCACCACATTGAACGCAACATAGATACTTTTTATACATGATCTATTACACGACCCTTTTATAAGGGCATTTCATTGTCTTCACTTCAGTTAATGGTCTGTTGGAAATAGTAAAATGGAAACCTTATTTTAAACATTGCTTGCCCTAATTAATTCCTAGATTTCACCACAGGAAATTGATTGTGTATCTGTCTGTCTGTCCACAAGATATCTTGAAAACGAACTGACCTACAGACTTGAAATTTTGCATGAAGCTTCATTTTTATAAGTCTCATGCATTTGAGAATGGTATGTCACTCTAAGGGATTTGGGTGAGTGTTAGTGAGTATTTTTACATTGGTCTTAATTTAAACATAAAATTTATAACAAACTGAGTACGATCATATAAGGTTTCATCATGTGACATTTTTATTCATAGATGAAAAAAATAATATAGTGGAAAGTCAATGATATAAATTGATTACATTATCTGATATCAGCACACTCTTATTTCATAGTGCAAGCCCTAGTAATGAAACCTAACATAATGAGTAAAAATGTGAATGTATCATGTAGCAAGGTATCTCGAGAAAGATTTCAACTCTAAACTTTTAATTTTGTATGAAACTTAGACAAGAATGAATTCTGTGTTGGTGCGTGTTTAAAAATAGAATTTGGAAGCCTATTATCACTCAAGAAGCTGACACAATTTCTCTTTTATCTGCCGAGGGGATGTAAAAATTTCTTTTCTTTACGATTGTTTGTCTGTCTTGCTATCTTTCTGCTGGACATCTCAGGAATGAAATGGGCTATAGATCTGAAATTTAGCAAGCAGCCTCTGCAAAGGATGTTGCATGGCACATCATGTGGTGTACTCCTACCTTTGTTATTGTAATATTTAAGAGAACAGGAACACCACAAATATATTTAGCAAAGAATTTCTTGTAAATTGTAATATTAATATACATTGCATTGTTGAATGTTGTTGTTCAAAGCAACATCTCATTGAATCAACCCTTTGCACCACACCAACATTATGTATGGAAAACTCATTTGCTTCATGTGCTTTGGGATCGTGTCTGAAGCATCGTAGTGCACTCAATTGTGCACCTGATGAGACAATGAGAACGCCTTTTCATCTAGATTACTCTTTATTTTTTATTCTTGGTGACTCTGATGTTGAAACGATCCAAAAAGTTTGTTTTGAGCTTCTTTGTCACCACCTTGTTTTGGATCTCTGCAGATGGATCTGAATTCCAGATTCCAGAAGTCAGGTCTACGACAGAGTCAGATTTCAGACACTGCACTAAGCAAAAAGTGAAAAGAAACTAAACTCATAAAGGAAGTGTTCAGGATTAGGGCTATTAAGACTTATTTTCTAAATAAGGCTGTGTCAGTTAAAAAGGTCAGTCAGCGTTATTCAGGCAAAGTGTCAGTACATAACATCAGATTGATAAATTATCAGATTTATTTATTAGTGTACACCCCCATGTACTTCGGTATATCTTGGAGGAGAGTTTGGTAAAGGCCAGTGGACCTCCAGCTGTTCTTGAATGTATGGTATTACTTGGCCAATGACCAGTATCATTGGTTAATTCTATTTTTTCCCAACCAGATCCATCATCAGGGTCTTTGAAAGAACTTTGAAGAAAAAATCACTATCAGTGATCAAGGTAGTTTAAAAAATATCCAACTATTAGCTTACTAAAATAATTTTATTTTCAATTATGTTAATTTTATTATTTTGTAAAAGAAATTTAAACACAATAAATTAAAACAATTCACAGGTCTAAATTACAGGATTTATCACATACAACTATTATGTTCTACTTAAAATCTAAATTGGCAAACAAGAGTGAGAACTAATAAAAAACTCTACAGTATTATATAAAAATAAACATAACTGCCATGTAAAAATCACATGATGCTAAAGCCGTAAAGAGGCTGACTCAATAACACTATACAATCATCTTAATACAAAACATTTGTAACAATATATACACGATAGCTGCACTTGAAAGGCAACAAAGACACAACAGCAGTATACAAAGGCACATAGACAAAACAAAACTCTACATAAGATCTCATGGGTAATGTAAATAATTACATTTGAAATTCTATTTACAGTTTGTGCAAGAAACCTGTACCATATAGACATTCCAGGGAGGAAAATAAAAAATATTATGTAAAATGTACAAATCATTCTGATTATCGTAAAAACTGTTTTATTAAAACATCAAAAACATGTCTTATCTTGAAACGACTACAGGTTGATACGTCAGTATCCTGTGGGGACTAAAGAATGAGATCTCGAGAACAACACTTTGTGTTTACAATTTGCTCACTGGTATCGGCTATGAATTATTTCTTGATCAGGGACCGCACCTTGTTCACACACCGGTCCATAAAGTTCCGTTTTCGCTTGAGGGTATCGCTACTGGAGGTAACCGAGTCGGAGATGGTGTCTAGGTCTTCACCGAGGCTGGCAGACTTCTCCAGCAGTGGTTCAGTAACCGCATCGGATACTGGAGTGGACTCCAACAGAGCGTCAGAACTGTGTGTGCGTGAGGGAGGAGGTGGGGAATCGATTATCCTTTCGGTGCTCTGACTCCGTGAGGGCGCCTCTGGAGGAGAGTTGACTCCTCGGTTCACTGAAGAATCCAGAAGCCCTTCCACACTGTGAGTCCGTGAAGGAGGTGCTACCTTCCGCCGACGAGTTCTCCCTTTCGGACTAGTCGGAGGCCGCCAGGCTGGCGTCAATGGACTCGACGACTTACGTCGCCTGGAACATCAATGTAAGGTAAAATATAAAACAGATTAAGAAGCAGAAGAAAGAGCTTCTTATATATGGCTTCACATATGGCTTAACTATAAAAACTATTTGTAACACCTGGACAAATTTCTAGGGCTTATCTCTTGAACATAAAGAAGTTGAAAAAAATTGTACGCAGGTGGAGTCCTGAATATGTATATAGTTGTAATAGTTACCTGGCGGGCCCCTCTAGTCAATCACGGTTGCCGTTGACATCCTTGTCGCTACCCTTGCCGCTCTCGTTGGAGTGCATGCGCTGGTAGGTGGGTGGGGCCCTGACGATGGAGGGCGTCCCCGGGGTCACATCCCCCTTACTGCTGTTACTCATCGCTCCGACTCCCCGCATGGGACCGTCTCCTCGCATGTTCATTTCTCCCCTCATGAACCGCTCCAGCTTATCCACACAGGCGTCCTGGTAGTCGTGGATCCATCTGTGGCCACATTGAGAGATCAGCATCACTCCATAGATGTTTCACAATTTATAACATCTACATACAATCTATTCTTGTCAACAACTATCTTGTTACTTTCCAAAAATACTGTTTTAGAAATTAAACTTTTTAAGTCTTCAACAAAATATTGTTTAAGTAACTTTTGAATTTATAATTGATCAGTAATAAATAAAACTATTGAATTTTTCTTTCCATGAAGTAAATAGATTTCACTGTTATAAATACGATATAAAGCCGCACCTGACACCATTAAAGTGACAGACTGCCCTCATGTCCTCCGGTAGCTCCTCAGGCTCCGGCCAACTGAAGTTGTCGATGATAGGAATGATATTGCAGTTGGACTGGAGAGCAGCTACGATCTCCTGAAAGTTGAAAAAATTCTTATAACATTTTATTTCCAACAGAAGCAATTAAAAAGATCACGCAATGATAATTTCTTTATACTTTACAACTTTTTTTTAAACAACAAAAAACTGAAGTTATTCAGCTGTTGCTTTAGATTTTATAAGAGTTTAATATAATTATAAGAGTATAATTACAATAGACATAATAATTTGGCAGCATTAAATCCATTCAAGTTCTTTGGAATTTGCGGGGAATGAGGATGAGCCAATCTCCCATTTCACTGTCTGTTTATGTTTGTTTGGTTGGCAACATCTCAACTATTTTTTGACACTGGTGTTGATAGAGTTTCTTGACAGAGCTGTGTTGTTGCTGTTGTGAAAAACACTACTATGGAAATAGGAATTAATTAGCTAATCTGATTGTAAAATTGTTATTAAATCAGTACACTGCTCTGAAATATGTCTAGAGAGTATACAGTTTGTAAGAAGAGAGAGTTTTGTTGTTGCTACTGTGAAAAACACTACGGAAATAGGAATTAATTAAATTAGCTAATCCAATTGTAAAACTTTCATTAAATCAGTACACACCACTCTGAAATGTCTAGAGTATACAGTTTGTAAAAACAGATAGAGTTATGTTGTTGCTGTTGTGAAAAACACTATGAAAATAGGAATTAATTAAATTAGCTAATCCGATTGTAAAATTTTCATTAAATCAGTACACCACTCTGAAATGTCTAGAGTATACAGTTTGTAAAAACAGATAGAGTTATGTTGTTGCTGTTGTGAAAAACACTATGATAATAGGAATTAATTAAATTAGCTAATCCGATTGTAAAATTTTCATTAAATCAGTACACCACTCTGAAATGTCTAGAGTATACAGTTTGTAAAAACAGATAGAGTTATGTTGTTGCTGTTGTGAAAAACACTATGAAAATAGGAATTAATTAAATTAGCTAATCCGAATGTAAAATTTTCATTAAATCAGTACACCACTCTGAAATGTCTAGAGTATACAGTTTGTAAAAACAGATAGAGTTATGTTGTTGCTGTTGTGAAAAACACTATGATAATAGGAATTAATTAAATTAGCTAATCCGATTGTAAAATTTTCATTAAATCAGTACACCACTCTGAAATGTCTAGAGTATACAGTTTGTAAAAACAGATAGAGTTATGTTGTTGCTGTTGTGAAAAACACTATGATAATAGGAATTAATTAAAAGCTAATCCGATTGTAAAATTTTCATTCATTAAATCAGTACAAACTCTGAAATGTCTAGAGTATACAGTTTGTAAAAAGAGTTGATAACAAACAATATAAACAATATTGTCTACTGAATTTTTATGATAGAATGGTGGCTTACATTGTATCAAATGATTTGAAATAAAGTTGGCAAAGAAATTATCCAAATTTTATCAATTATATCAATTCCAAAGAGTATTTTGGCAGGCCTCTTCTCTGAAATCTTTAACTATAGTTTTTTATATATTCCCCCGTTCACTGCTGACAACATAGTTTTATGTTGAGCCCCTGATTTTACAGACATCTGAGAATATAATTCAACAGAACCCTCAGAATGATAGAAATCTTTTAAGTAGTATCACAGAAATTTGTGACGTAATCACATATAATAAATGTTAACTAGTGTTTACTCAGTAGTCGTTGAACTTTTTCACCTTATAAAAAATGTATATTAAATTTTGATTGAATTAGTTTTATGTTTATGGTCAGTCTCCACAGATTTAACTAAGATTTTATGTTAATCTAGAGTAAAATTAATGTTTGATTGATTAAGAAATGCACCTGATTTAAATTTAATCATGTATCTCCTTTAAAAGAAAAATACAATATAAAAAATAAGGCGCATTTAACAATTTACAAGTTATAGTTGATTCACAATACATTTTTTTAAAGCAAAAACCATTGCCATCATTCTATGAGCGGCGGTTAATTGTCTGACCTTAACTTCACAAGAGGGGTCTGTAATGAAAGCGTTAATTGTCTGACCTTAACTTCACAAGAGGGGTCTGCAATGAAAGCGTTAATTGTCTGACCTTAACTTTACAGGGGAGGTCTGCAATGAAAGCGTTAATTGTCTGACCTTAACTTTACAGGGGAGGTCTGCAATGAAAGCGTTAATTGTCTGACCTTAACTTTACAGGGGAGGTCTGCAATGAAAGCGTTAATTGTCTGACCTTAACTTTACAGGGGAGGTCTGCAATGAAAGCGTTAATTGTCTGACCTTAACTTTACAGGGGAGGTCTGCAATGAAAGCGTTAATTGTCTGACCTTAACTTTACAGGGGAGGTCTGCAATGAAAGCGTTAATTGTCTGACCTTAACTTTACAAGAGGGGTCTGCAATGAAAGCATTAATTGTCTGACCTTAACTTTACAGCAGGGGTCCGCAATGAAAGCGACCTTAATGTCTGCAATGAAAGCGTTAATTGTCTGAATTTAACTTTACAGGAGGGATCTGCAATGAAAGCGTTAATTGTGTGACCTTAACTTTACAGGAGTGATACTGACCCTGTGCACCCAGTCCTTGCACTCGCTGTCTTCCCGGCACCTTTCCAAGGCGCTGGGGGTGAGCACCAAGAGGAAGTGCTTGGCTTGTCGAATGCTCTGGAGCAGGTTGTTATCAAACTTCCCAGCCTCCAACCGCTCAACGTCGATGAACACTGTAAAACCCCTCAGCTGCAGATGGACCTTCAGCAAGCTACAGAGACACATAATAACATCAGCATGGACTTGTGAGCAGTTCATTTACTTTCTACAAAGAGTGTTATTTACTATTAACCCTATGCACTCGAAGGCAGTATTTATAATTGGTCCATAATTGGTCGTTGGGGCTTGTATAGCCAGCTCTACTGGCCACTAAACATAGCAGTCATTTTCTAATTAAATTCTCTTTATTTTATAATGAATGGTGAGTGCTGAAACCTATTGAGCAACTTTGTTTTAAAGTATTTTTTGAGTAAATTAGTCAATTTTAAATTAGCCTATAATTCTCTAAACATTGACTGTTCAAATAAGACAAAGGACACACAGCGGGCCTATACACTGAAGTGATAGAAACCTAGACAATTTTACTAGAGAATGTGTGCTAACTATTCTTGACTACACATAGGCATTTATTTTTTAAAGTTTTATTCCGTACAAAAATGTAAAGAGTGAGAAAAATGTAAAATAGTTCATGTCTGATTATAACATAACTGTAAAAGCCTACTTTATAACATTTTATTACATATCTTTGTTAACAATATATGTATAAGAGTTACATTTCCCAAACACATGTTTATCTTTGTATTAAAAAGATTTATTAAAAGTAAATTTCAAATTATTTTTCATTTCTTCTTTAAACATTTTAAATTACTATGCAAACTATGCGGAGGAAATAGAAAAATAATTCCGATCTGGGGAGGCAAACAACAATATATATGGTTGCCGAGCTGTCAATGAAAGTAGCGTGGGCTTCTGTACTGGCCATACGAGTTAAGAGAATAAACTACGGCAAAACAAACGCAAGCTGTATGCAGTCTTGGTGTGGCCAGTGCTGCTGGCCTTTCGAGTGTAAACGGTTAAAATGTAGATTTAATGCTTTCATATTCAATAAGAGTGTTAAGAATTCAAAAATAGAATTTTGGAGCATACAAAGCCAATTACAGTAGTATATGTGTGGGTATGTTGTCAAAAAAATAGTTTCAATCTATGTAACCAAATCCTGGTTCTATCTGAATTGTTATTACATACACTTTTTAGGGTTTTATCACTTATGTGATATGAGTTAAATTTTGTTGCAGTTAAATTTGTAAAGAATTGTTTCCAATACACTGGAAGCAGTAGTGTAAATAAGACGGATGGATAGGGGGGGGTAGAACCCTCAAAAAGTTAAAAATATATGTATAACAGCAGTTTAACTTGTTTGAAATACAGTAGTTAAATGTTTTACTTTGATTTAGGTATATCAAATTTATTAAAATTCAAATGTATTCATATTTAGATCTATTCACATTTATTCTATAAAGTCTGGTGTGGTGTGCGCTTCAATTAGATTCAACCCCTCTCCTCCCCGTCGCCACCCCAAATTCATGTCTTAGTTACACCACTGATTACTAACAAGAAGCTATTACTAACAAATTTGATATATACAAAATCAAGTATATGTTTATAATTTTGCACAACTTTTGTGAATTTATAATATGTCCAAAGAGAAAATTGTTAGTATATAACTGTTATTGAGGTGACTATAATATTGTGTATAGTAACTTACAAAGCAGAATTTATTATTGATACTTTTGATTTATTTAAATTAATATTAACTATCAAGTATAATATGATTAAGTTCATATAACTGTTAAAAAACAGACCCACCAATTTTAATGAATTAAAAAGATATATAGTACTTGTAAACTTCTGAGAACCGTGAATGTCAATCAAAACAGCTGATCTCAGACAAATTATATGTCTATCATCTGATAGAATCATGGACAAACTTTTATTTGTGCATTTAAAATGTAAAAACTGGTTTAAATTGAAAATTTTGTTCGCTGTAACAAAATGTTTGAAATTAAGCATAAATAAGTATTAAATATTTGTTACAAAAATAATCTCAATTTGTGTAAACATAAATTTTGTATTTGCTGATTATGTTCACCTAAAAGAGCATTGACGGAAATTTTTCATTGTCGGAAATACCCAAAGAGCTAACCTAAAGCCTGCAGTATCAACTAAAAGATAGCTTAGTAAAAAATATAATCTCAACAATATGACCTTTCATAGAACGGAGAATTGTTGTACATACCTGGCGAGTTGAGACCCGTTGGAACGCCGGTAGCTAACAAACACGTCCAGAGACTTGTCCAGATTCTCTTCACACGAGTTAGAGAGGTTGTTCTCTATTGCTAAACACCACAAAACATCAATAAATACTGTGCTTCAAGACCAGAACTTAATACTATAGTAATATTACTTTTGTTTTATCAAATATTGCATGGTTTCATCAAGGATTTCTTCATAGCTTATAATGCAACTACTTATCAGCTTAACTACTTTTTCTTATTTTTTTTAATTTTTAAAATATAAATGTATTTTGAAAATATCTTTTAATTTTCTTATAACATACATAACACTCAGTGTTAGAAATAAGCCTGCACTCTGAAAAATTTTTAATTTGTAACTGAGGAATCACAAATTTTTAATATCCAAGATGAAAACATTAACGCTGTATATTACGAATATCTGGTGTAAAACATTTCTATATAACAAATGTAACCTCAAGGTAATGAATTTCCTGCCCGTTGTAACATAATTGTTCAAATACTGTATGGATTGTAAAGCAAGTTTCAACATTAAAACAATAAAACCAGTTTCCCACTCCAGTTTCTCCTCCAATCTCTCAGTCAGCATTTTTGTTCATGCTTTGGTGTTGACGTCATATGCTGTTCAATTTGACAGTTTGAGTGTTCGTGTCACTGTTGTGTATTTATTAACTGTTAATTGTTTATTACGTATTTTAGGGCAAAACCTCAAGAAATATCTTAAGTGAAATTAGACCGAAAAGCGTTACGAGTTGTTAAAGGTAATCCAAAATCAAAAAAATTCGACGTTGCTAAGGAATTTGACATTACTTCCTCCACATTATCCATGAAGAATAAACAGAAGAGGTGTGTAAGGGTGAAATAGCTAAAAACGGTCAGCAAAG
This sequence comes from Homalodisca vitripennis, assembly GCF_021130785.1. Taxonomy (NCBI): domain Eukaryota; kingdom Metazoa; phylum Arthropoda; class Insecta; order Hemiptera; family Cicadellidae; genus Homalodisca; species Homalodisca vitripennis. The sequence goes on from NC_060214.1 coordinate 94,041,701, forward strand.
TAAAATCAATATAGAGGGAAGTTTGAAGATATTTGTTGTGCAGAGGTTCTTGTTAATTATTATATGTTATTCTTTTAGTGAATATTAAAATACTTAATTTAATATTTTTAATTTCAATTATAACAAATTTTTCTTGGACCCTTGAGATTCAGTATAATAAGCCTCAACTGTAATTTATTTAATGCTCTTAAACATTAGTAGCTTAGAAACAAAATTATACATGATTGATTAAGAATAACATAGGATTCTATATCGTAACTTCTATAAAGTAAATTACCTCTGATAGAATCAAGGATCCTAAGCCTGTGAATACTATTGGTGATTCCGCACTCATTGAGTAGCTGATCTTCCGATAAGCACCTGCAACATACGTTTACGTTACGTTCATCATACTGCTATAAAGTACATTAACAGTGCTAAAGACAAGACGTAAACTTACTCCACACGCGTACTAAATATTTTCTCACACAATCTCTAGCAGGGTGTTCTGGTAAATAGAGTTTAGCACAATGTTGTATAGTGCAATTGCATTTTTACAAACTAAAAATAAATCTTAACTTTTAAGCAGATTTTATCTATGCTTTTTTTATACCGTTTAAAACCCTTTAAATGGTGAAATTTGATCAAGTACGGGGCCATTAAAAAAAATGTTTTAAGTCAAAATAATTGTTTACAGGGGTATAAACAATCTTGAACATTATATATAAGGTAAAAAAGGTATGAATTATTGGAACTATTTATAAAGCAGCCCGTTCTGTCAAATTAAACACCAACCAATTGGTTTCTACATCCACTCTGATTTTATTTTATCCAACATTTAAATTCAATCTTCTAAAACATTTGGGTGAGAAGTTACAGGGAGGTAGGAGCTATTTATTTAAACATATAACTAAAATCGTTAAGGTATTTTTGAGATACTATACATTTTTACTGTAAAATATGGTTTTATAAATTGAAAAATTTGAAGAATTAGATACAATATCAACTATAACCACACACCAAAATCAAATAAACTTGGAATTCTCGTTTGAAAATTGATGTTTATATAAAACACAAAAGAAAGACATTTTTCTACATTTTTTCACTCAGAACTCCAAATTGTAATATTCTCAGTGAAAATCAAGATTATATTTTTTCGTCATCATAAAAGAAAGTAAAAACTAAAAGAAATGCTGAAGTAGATTTTATATTGAATTTACTTTTTGAAGTACTAGTTTTCGAGAAAATCAACTGAACTATGAAGTCTAAAAACAATGGAACAATACGCTACTAAAATTATATACAAGAGGGCAATTTAACCCAAACGTTATATGATGAAAATTTCTTTACAAATCAGAATAAAATTGAATAGTGACAGTTATTGCAGGATTATTACAATCCATATATACAGAATAAAATATTTTTTTTAGTGGTTGTAATTAAAATAATTGACAGAATTCAAAATTTTCTCAGTACCTGATGGAATCTCTGTCAACTCCGGCATTCAGCATGGAGTAGGTGTAAATGGAAAACTCGGGGCCCATGCTCTGAAGGAATGTGTTGAGGTTTGTGGCGTCCCTGCTGCTATAATCGGCCATCTTCTTCAAATTCTGAAGTTCTCTTGTGAATCTATAGAATACAGAGTATTTCCATAAACACAGTTATAATAGACATAATAATAGGTGTAACAGTTCAACCAGTAAAATATTTTTATAAAGAATGTTTAACACAAAATGTAATATTTTTCACTCACCTTCTTCGTCTGATTCCATTAACAATGCCGATGTCGTCACGTAGATTTTCTTCCGTCAGCTGAAGCAGCAGGTCACCATCAACTCTGCTCTCTATGAAGTTGTTGGCGTACTCTAGGAACCCAATCTGTGAAAAACATTAAAAGAAATGAAATCAGATCACGGAAATTAAAAAGGATTTCTTACAACATTTTCAGGATAAATGGTTTTACAAATCTCAGGAGCATTCTGTAAAATTGTTGAGTTTGAAAGCAAAGGTGAAGATATATTTACCTGTTTAACCCATTCCCGTACATCTTCGGACGACCAAAGCGGAACTTGTTGGCTTAGTTTGTGAGGCACTTCCTCTCCGATGAGTCTGAGTGCTTGCGCTGCATACTTTGACGCAACAGCGTTAGGACAGCTGGCGACCTTTTTGAGAGGTTCAATCGCCCCAATATCTCTGAATATTTCTGTATTCCCTTGTTGTTTCTTGATTCCGGCCTCCATGCAAAAGTGGAATGCAGCAAGGTTTCTCGCCTCTTCCCTCTTAGAGCTGAGAACGGGTACTAGCCTCTGTAGCCAGTCTTTACTCTGCCCGTGAGCGTGGGCGAGGTTTGACTTTGCAAATTCTGAAGGATTATGTGAGGTCACGAAAGGCTCTACAAGGTCCAAAGTGCCTGACTTCAAAACGGCTGCTTCGATCTCCGTGTTGGCAACAAGCACCGCAATGGCAAGGCAGGCGTAGTATTTGATATTGTCATCGTTGTGGAATGCCAGTGGAAACAGCCACATTGGCACCTTACGCTTGATCATAGCCTCTTGGTTTTCTGCCCCTCCATAGAGGGAGAGATTCGCCAAAGCTCCAGCACAATGTCGTAATGTCTCTATGTCGTTCTTCCTACACTCAAAGAGCACTGCATCCAGACCACCCAGTCGGATCACGTCACTACAAGTCCCCTCACTGTGCTTGAACAGGTGTTGTAATATTCCTGCAACAACAAAATTGGAGATCAGATATGTATACCTAATTTTTGTGGAATTAAATTTTTAATTGTTGTACGTAACTATATAATTATGTATCCATATATTCAACTTAAAAGTGCATTTTCAGCTTGGGCAAAATGCAGAGAAATTCAGTTCTTATTGAAAATGTCTGAAATTCTTAATGGAGACTGAAATGAATTTAATTTTGTGAGTTATACAAAATCCACTCCATTCCTTTCAAAGAATTGTACAAAGTAAAAAAATCCTTTTAATTAAAATAGTTTATAAAATGTTTGGGATTTTTTCCAAGTTTTGTAATTTACTCTTATGTTAATAGCAGATTTTGAATTTTTATTATAGCTGCAACAATAATTTTTATTCTAAGAGCAGCATTTATGGAATACTTTTCAGCATTTCAATTCAAATTATAAGCTACTGTATCGAATCGAAGATCAATTCACTCACCGGTACCGACACGTGAGTGGTCAACAGAGTTGGCATTCTTGGTGCAGACACAAGCAACAGTAACCACCTTCTCGAGACCGTTCTCAACAACGTGCGCTCGGTTTTCTGTGGTGAGACACTGTTCCAGCAGCCGAGCGCTCGAGAACTGAAGATCTCTGTCATCCACATCGCAGTTGTTCATCAGCAGGTCCAGTCCACCGCATTCTCGAAGTGTGTTGCACAGAGTATATCTGGAGCAAATTTATTTTAAAACTCAATTTGATATAAATGCTTACTGCAAAATGCTTTACAAACTTTTCTCATATTTTTAAAAAAGGTAACTAAACTGTACAATGTCATTTAATAGTACAACAGATCTCTCTTAATCATGATAAAAGCTATTTAACTGTTTTAAAAGGAAACGTTTTCACATATAAACTTTTATAAGTAAATCCCAGATGATTTAAAGAATTTCTAAAGAAACATTCAAACAACTCAAAATAGTTTTTATAAATAGTAATAATAAAGGATTCATTTCTTGTATTTAATGAATATAAACATCTCAATATTCCTCTTGTAACATAAGAAATATTGATTTTTTTGCAAAAGATTTATTATGCTCAATGAGTTCTACTATCAATTTTATCACTACACTTTTTGGGATGGTGGTAAAACTAAAAACAAATACAATCATTATTAATTATTCATGTAACTTTAAGTGAGACTTCCTAATTTTTATACTATAAATTACTTAGTGAATTTTCTGAAGAGGTGCTTCTGTATAAACTTTCATAGATTATTTATACATTCAACAAATAAATTATTTTGTAAAACTTAATAATATACATTCCTTAATACGTTTTCGCGTTTTTCTTACATTGGTTTATACAATTTCTGTTTTAATTGCTGATTCATTATCAACTTTTATTTATTAGGACAGATTTGAAATCTAAAAATTTAACTTTTGGAATAGGCATAAAAAAATTATATACTTAAAATTTGCTATCATAAAACTCAACCTGCTACACACAGAACCAAAAGAACATATATAAAAACGAAACATATATCCTAATTCAACTCACCCTAGCTCGTGTCCATGTGCAGGTACAGCCCAAGCTTTTCGCATCATCTCATTGATGTTGTTGAGGAAGACAGGCGCTCGCTTGGTCTCCCCTCGCTTGATGCTCTGTACCAGACCGATGAGCGCACCCGAGTACTTGTGTATCGCTCGCTCTACTTCCTGCGGTCCCGACGTCACTGTCAGCCTCTCTAGATCCTCGAAGTTCTGCAGGCTGTTGTCCTCTAAACTCTTCACTGATGTGCCATTCACCAGCTGGCTCATCTGAAAACAGAAAATTCAGTTGTTTGTGTCTTCCCTTGCACTTCTGTAACCATCACCGCTTCTGCAACCGAATCACCTGCATTAGTTGTACACAATCTCTGATTCCATTCACTGAGAAATGTTAACACCACTTTTTAAACAGGCTGTCAGTCACTAATAACTGTCCTGCTGTATACCTATATTTTAGAACCCCCCCCCCCCACAATAATGGGTAAAAATAGTGTTTCAGTGAATCATCTGGTGGACAGTTCTGTATTACTTTTAGACCTACTACTAATTGTATAGTTTTTTAATTCTAAAAAACTAATATAACCTCAAAGGCTTTTTATAGTGTGAGCGAGTTCCTGGCATATAACTGGGAGACCAATGATTTCGGAGAATGATAATAACCTGATGACGGAGAGGGAGCAGATAGAAGCTGAATTAATGCTACTGTGTATGTATGACTGGATGAGTAAGTGATCAATTTTACCTTATTTTAAATTATGAATTGACCTTAGCTATACAATTCATCTAATTATCTTACAGCAATAAAACATTATTATTATTAATAATACTGAACATTCATGCTAATTATTCAATTTAAATTGATGTTTTTGTGTGTCTATACTGGTTAAAATTTATTTTTTTACTTATTATACGATAACTCAAACAATAATAATAATAATAAACTTGTATCAATATTTTGCTATCTATAAAGCAATTTTATGCTTTCTCCGTGTTTAAATAATAATATTCCTTTAAAAGAGTTTGTGATGAAGTTTTTTCTGCGTAAAACTATTTTTTACTAGTGTTTTCATACACTAATTAAACGTGATCTTTAAGATAACGCGCAACGAACAGTGTTTTAAAAGTTAAGGTAATCTCCAAACTACCAAGGCAGGCGAATTGCTTACAGATTCATTCATTAGTCACTGTGCAAGTAACAGCCTTAAAAGATCATTCTTATTGTTTAGTTTATAAGTGTTAAAATGAATTTTACAATACCATTTCTACAATTTTTGATTTTTTTAAAGTCAATTATTATTGAATTGTTTGGCTATTCATTCTTAAATTACAAGATTTTTCTGTCGGTTTTGGAAAACTTAGTGCGTTACAAGAATTTTTGTTGGGTCTCAATTTTTGACATGATCTCAGTATTGACAAAAAACTCTCTTTTTGTTTTAAGACTTTATTCTGTATTTTTACGATAAAAGATTTCACAAAGCTGAGCATTTAGTAGCAATTTTTCAGTACTTATATCTGATGTATGAACTTTTGTAGTTTTAACTTTGATTTAAAATGTTTCAATAACAATAAAGACACAAATAATTTGTACCAAAAAGCTTGTACTACATGCTATTCTAAAGAGATACGAGTAACTCGTATGTCGCAAAAATAAGGTTACAATTTGAAAACTTTGAGTCGGTAAAAATTAGTTACCTATTATATATCTAAAAATCTTATTTTTTATATCTACAACTACTCAGAAATTAGAAAAGGAGAGAAACAAATCATCTTGTATATTATTTTAAGCAAAACCCTTAAAAAACTAAATTTAAAAACCAATCATATTGAAGAAATATAAGAATGATTTACATCTTGCGATTGTTTTATTACATAAATAGACTTTCAAAATTATTCAAACTGAGTTAATACAGTTTTTGTAATTATTGTATGCTTCTATTTACTTGTATTAGATTTTAAGAATGTTGTCATAAAAGTAAAATAAAAGTGAATAAAAAAAGAAGTATGCTTGCCCAATATTTAATTTGTTGAAAACCTCAATATTTTGTTCAGTTTTATTTAACGTGAGAGGAAAAACACTAAATATTATTTCATTTTAAGCAAAAACTAAGTGAATAATTGAAATGCCACCAGTTCCAGAAGAAGCCTGTCAGCGATGATGAAATGATGAACTCGAGTGGCCTTATCGAATTTGACGACTGATAAGAGCCAGATAGAAGTTTCTGTAACAAACACCATTTCAGACTTACTTGCAAGAGCCGCCTCCTCTGAAAATCGGTTTTATCGGGATGGAGCTGTTTTATGACGACCATGTTGATGCGGCAGGACAATCGGACAATAAGTGGACCGACCCCAGCCACTGCCACATATTGCCTCGCACACACTTCCACTGCTGACTTGAGTGTTACACAACTGGTCACAATCTCGGCCAGTCATGACCGTACTCGCTGATAGCACAGCAATCACCATCAGAATGATGATGTAGAGATTGTATCTATGCTTTGGCTCAATTATTTCTTTTACGACTGCAATAATCTTAATGACCAATTTGTTTTAACCATAAACTTCAATGGCCTTAGTATTATTTTACATAAATTTAATTTCTTAAAAAAAAAAACAAATATTTTATACAAGTGCATTTTTTATACATTTTTTTAATATTTATAAAAAACTACACTAGTACTTGTATTTTTTAAGATCTTTTTATTTATGCAAAACTAAATACATACCGGTAATAAAATAGTAGAACTTTTTTTTCAAATGAACTAACAAACCCTAAAAGAATTTTATTAATTGATGAAAAGTAGTTATTCAATGCAAATTAATTAAGAATTGCATATTTCCAATAAACAAGTGAATGGAGAAAGGCACAGTTTCAGATTGTCAAAAAATTTTGCAAAACTTAGTACATACTTTTGTCAGCAGAACAGAAATTCCAAGCCTAACCTCATTCTTGATGATTTTTTTCATGGTTATCGGACAGGCCTACTCTGGCAGTGGCAGGGGAAAGAACATACTTTAGTGACTGTCTTCCCTTTATTTTCATATAAAGTTTTAAGAAAATTATAGGAAAGTCTTGTCTCTTCTGGTGTTGACAAAAAAATAATATAAAAAATACTAAAGTAAATATTCTGTTTTGCGCTACACGTGAAAAACTTACATTAGAGGACATCTCTAGTTTCTAATGCTTTTTATCCAAAATCACACAATGTAACCACACTTTAACTTCGACCATTGCCTCGAGAATAGACTTCAAACTCACTTTACTGGATATATGGATCACCTATAGTCATCATTGCAATGGTAAGCAAATAAAAACAGCTTGGCAAGAGACTATTCATCTACAATCTACAATAAATTTCATAAATTCATGCATAGATGTTCAATATACTTGTCTAGTTGGCCTAAACTGGAAACAGAAAACTTACATATACAAACATCCAGAATCAAAGCATCTCCAATCTGCTACAGTTAGTTAAGACCCAAGAGGGAAAGGTATTAGCTATCTCACTCATTATCAGAGTACTGGCCAAGACCTGGCGGACATTCAATTTGACCTTCACCGTAGCGTAGGGATAAGGCTCTCTAACTAAGAGGTCACAGGTTCGATTCCGGGGGGGGGGGGGGGGGATCAAAAATATTTGTATTTTTAAGTGGGTTTGGACTATTTTCCCTTACAAATGTTTAGTATCCTCAATTAAAATGCCATTGACACAGAAAAAAACCCCTTCAAAAAACAACATTTTGAAAAATATATCGTCCCTGCACCTTTGTTCTTCAGTAAAGCACAGGCATTCCTTCCAACATGTCCTTCAAACATCCCTTTTATTTTTTTTAAGCCATTTGAAAAACTATTATAATACAAAGAAAGGAACTAGCCTTCTATTTCTCAACAGAAGGATAGCTGAACAAAATGTTATCAACAAAATATCTTCATCATGAGCTTTCAGTAATCAAAACCTAATTCATTTTGATAACAAAATGTTATACAAACATACACGTACTCACTAAGTACATTACAGCTCGCACAAACGTATTCAAATTGAAATTATTTTTATGTTCCTTCCTGTTTATTTACGTTTGTTTTTTTATTATTTGAATAACGTTTACTTTCTTATGACAGGTTCATTTTGACAAATACGTAGAAAAAATGCTTTGCATTTAACAAATTTTAGGAATTACTTTAATCATATATTTCTAAGAACATGATTGATAAACTTCACTTAAATGATTGAGTGTAATTGTATACAAATTCACTCATTATGTGCTTTTAGAAGCAATATAGAGTTTAACAAAATTTATTTTTGTAAAAGTACGTGATAAAAGATTGCAAACATCTTCAGAGAAAGTTGGCTAACCTGGGAGGACAGAAGCGAAGACTTGGTGCTGATGCCCTTGGTGGTGATGGTGATGTTGGCCTGTGAGCTCTGTGCCACATGGTGTTTCTCCTGGTTGAAAATCCCCGTAGAACTCACCGTCTGCCGCTGCTGCATCGCCTTCTGCAACCAATCAGACTTCTTCCATAGCATCTTGTTCTCACTGGACCATGTCAGCACCATGGCTACTACAGTAACTACACAACTATATCACGATGTTTATTGGGCTTGTGATAACAGACAACTACACAACTCAGTCCCGGCACCTCACAATCACACGTGCTCAGACATTAACAGCTGATAAGATATTCTGAGAATCACAATCTGTGATAACAATGGGAATACCTAACTGTTTACTTGGTGGGTGTGCAATGATGATTGCGTAAAAGGCGTTAAAAGCAAAACTGATGTATCTGTCCTGCAGTAGTCTGATCATATGCAAGAAGAGAATGTACCCAGGAAAGATATATGATTACTATTAGGAGGAACGATGAGGGGATTAGTAATTTTCAAAAACTTTATTTAGTGTTTCATGGCTATAAGAAACTTTGGCTATAGCAATGCTAGTGTTATTAATATAATTTCATCCAGTTTCAAAATAGTTTTGGTCATAATTAAAACAATTTAAAAGTACCATGAATTTCCTTTTTGTATTAACTGTAAATATCACAAAAATAGTTTTATTCCAATCATAAAATTTTTTCTTACACTCTTTTCAACATAATGTTTATACGCTGATGACCCATACTGATTCATTATTTTGATAATGAATGGCATGTAACAAATTCATTCAGTAAAACTTGACAACACTTTTTTACTGAAAAAATAGTTTAATAATCAATGAATTAACATATAGACTTATGAATGAATGAGTGGTAAGTGTTAATTTGATATGTTATTACAGTACCCTATAACGCGAAAACAAATTAAGTTTTTATTTTTGTGCTTTCCAAGGTATTACATTTCATCTATGTAATTATTTTTCTCATGTATGTAGGCTTACTTATTTTCCCTGAATTGAACTATTACAAGAAAAAACTTTAACAGGTGGGCAAAACCAAAGAATGTTACAAGGTAATTTTTAATCTGTGTCAACAAATTTCTCTAAGAAGTATAAAACATCAAAACAAATTCCAGCACAACTCCTTTGGTGTTAGGAGTTTTCAGTGACTTGAATTATGACAGTTATAGTAATAAATTTGTTGCTCATAGGTCAATATACAATTTGTTGACAAGTGTGGCTCTAACCTCAGATGGCAGGGCATCAAAAGCTTGGAGCTTGTGCTGTGTAGATCTCAACGCATCTCTTACTCTAGTGTTGCAGTCATAGACGTCCATGCCCTGCGTTACTTTGCATTTGTAACTACAGAACAGAACAGTCTCTTACATCTAAAGGGTTGGGATACCCAAAAGCAATCCCTGCAGGATTCTCTAATTCCTATTATTATATTATATCCTATTGAAACTCCTTTCTTCTGCGAGATGAAACAACTTTGGAAATGATATTTTCACATCCTCGTGATATTATTATGGCATATGGCATGTGTTTACACAAGGTCATAATCAGCAATTTTCAATATAGCAGTTCCACAAAATTCCGCTAATTTCCTAACAAAAATGCCTTAGAACATTCTAGTGCAGACTGCACCCACATGATTGTCCCAGGCCAATGGACTTTTGTCAATGTGAATTCCTAGGAATTTAGTACAATATATTTGTGGATTTGAAGAGCTTCAAAAGACAAATGTAATTGCATTATGTTCTAACTAGAATTGAAGTGCTAATTAATCACTATAAATTTATTTCATTTTGATTGAAAGAGCTAACTCAAATTATCCTTAGGAAATTCTTGTTCGAATCACAAACAGATGTTTTCACCTACTGAGCGAAGTTCTGTTTAAATTTGGGCCCTCAATTTGGATTATATAATACACACAGACTTTAGTTCTGAGAAAAGTTCAGCTTGTACTAACTATGAAGCTGGAAGGTAGGTAATACCTCGAGTTTTGAGTAAAACCCACCTTTTCCGCAGTGAAGGAGTCAGTCTGCAGCCTCATGGTTGCGGCACTCATGTTCTGGCTCTCTTGCTGAGTGATCTCCCCCGCCTTGAGCGATCTTTGCTCCTGCAACACATCGCACAAGTGAGCGTTGAGCGACAGAGAACTGAGTCACCCACTTGACACCGCGGTGTCAACTGGAACTTCCACCTTGCTCACTCGCTAAACTGATTGCCTCTTCGGTGAGAAGCTACTGATAACACTTTCCTGAACTGCTGTCGCCAGATACTAAACTTCCCAGACGTGTGTTTACGAGTGACTGGTGCCTTACTACAGAGGATGTGGGCTGTGGTTTGTTTGCATCTTCATCTGAGTCACTCGTTCATGATTCACCACAATTATTTCATTACAAACCAATGTATTATTGAATTGTTTTCCTTGATATGATGAACAGATTTATAAAAAAGCAATTAAACATTTCTAAGGAAATTTTCAACTACGCATTCTTATGATGTGCAAGGAACATAAACACAACTGTTTTAAAATATAATTTAAAAAATAAGAATAATCAGTTTAAAGTCTGATTGCATGTACACAAAATATTGTATGATACTAAAAATACTGTGCCACAAACATAATGTAGCAACATTTTCCTAAAACTTTAGAATATATAAATCAAAGTGATACTATTATATTGCTGTGTAGTACTTCCATTACATCATTTGGTAAAGAACAAATATTTACAGATAAGTAAAAAGATTTCCTAATGCTTCTCTTATCTATATATATAAAAATGAAAACTGTTCGTGTGTAACAGCATCACTCACAAACGGCTGGACGGATTCGCCTAATTTTTTTTTTAAATTTGTTCGTCTTGATCTGTAGAAGGTTATAGGATACTTTTTATCCCTTTCCCGATTCAGGATTCCGCCCCACTGGTTACAGAAATACCCGTAAGAAATGCATTGCAGCAAACATATGTTATTAAGTGAAAGAGTCTTTTCAAATTTTTAATCAGCTGTTCTTTGTAAACATATATAATGCGACAAAAAATATATTTATATATAATTTAATTACTACACTTATAGTTTTAAAGCATAGAGTAAGCTTAAGAGAAACGACAAATTTTGTTTAAACTGTTTCTGCAATCACTGTTAAACATAGACTTTACTATCCAGATAATACAATTCAAATTTGACTATATATAAAAATGAAAAAATTCGTGTGTAACAGCATCACTCACAAACGGCTGGACGGATTCGCCTAATTTTTTTTTTAATTTGTTCGTCTTGATCTGTAGAAGGTTATAGGATACTTTTTATCCCTTTCCCGATTCAGGATTCCGCCCCACTGGTTACAGAAATACCCGTAAGAAATGCATTGCAGCAAACATATGTTATTAAGTGAAAGAGTCTTTTCAAATTTTTAATCAGCTGTTCTTTGTAAACATATATAATGCGACAAAAAATATATTTATATATAATTTAATTACTACACTTATAGTTTTAAAGCATAGAGTAAGCTTAAGAGAAACGACAAATTTTGTTTAAACTGTTTCTGCAATCACTGTTAAACATAGACTTTACTATCCAGATAATACAATTCAAATTTGACGTAAAAATTCACCTTTAACTGCAATATTTATTTAATATAAACCATGCTCATGCTTGATCAGAAGAGCAATGCAGATATCATAATTACTATCTTACGTTGGCTACAAATATAAAGAATGTTATAAAATCAACCTTAGTTGTTTTTTTTTGACAGAAGTATCAGGAATGTGGTACATACCTTCATAATGCGCCCAAGAAGCTCACGAAGGAACGACTATCAATTATCTCAGCAATGTTTAGAATGTGATAGAAAATGAATAAGTGAATATAGTGTACTGTTTTCAACGGGAAATTGCGTGCGAAGCCGCGGGAAACTTATTGAAATGCGCAGCGAAGCGCGCCGGGTCCGCTAGTTAGTATTTAAATACTAGTTACCTTTAGTAATTGATTTCATTCTAAAATAAAAGAGACATATATAGCTAACCAACTTAAGACTAAAAGACTGACAATAAACTCTACGATAAAAATAAACCATGGTTTTAAATCACAGACATATAACTTACACCAATGAATGTCTGGGTCTTGAGTAGTGTGTTCCTTTAGCCCAACTCTTGGAATTTGGATATTAAGGAAGGTAAAGTGTTTGAATTGGATTTTATGTGTCTTCAACCCCCCCCCCCCCCTACTAAGTTCAAAAACACCTAGTATGCCAAGACTATGAAGCTGCCCTTCCAACATATCTATGCCTTTTGGATAGGTAGTACCCAAGAGTGAGTGATGCTAACTCAAACATCTTTGGAGGGTGAAGAGATGGAATTTGCTCTGAGAAATTGATTTTAGCAGCCTACCCAATAGTTTGGAATACTCATAAATGGGTCTCATTGTTTGAAATACTAATGAATGAGATTCAATGTTTGGAATACTCATAAATGAGACTCAATGTTTGGAATAGGTACTCGTGAATGAGACAATGTAATGCCATGCTGTTATTGAAAATTAGTTATTGAAAAGTGGCACTTCCTAAGAAACACCTGATCTTAGCTATTAACAAGTCAAAATTCGCCTTAAAATATATATATTTTGAAACTGAAATATGTCAACTTCTCAAAATAGTACTTGGTATACAGTCCAATATTAATTTGTTTTTCTAAACAAATCTACTTAAGTTGGGCAGTCTAAATTACTAGGACACACGGACTTTTGGCTCATCCTGTATAAATCGTTTGTTGGAGTATTAATTTGTTTTTCTAAACAAATCTACTTAAGTTGGGCAGTCTAAATTACTAGGACACACAGACTTTTGGCTCATCCTGTATAAATCGTTTGTTGGAGTATTAATTTGTTTTTCTAAACAAATCTACTTAAGTTGGGCAGTCTAAATTACTAGGACACACGGACTTTTGGCTCATCCTGTATAAATCGTTGTTGGAGTTTTCCTGTAAAAATCCAGGTCAGTTGATTGCTTGGTAATTATTATGTGATAATATTTATCCTCAAAAACAAAACAAATTGGCAGTTTTATAAAGTTACGAATGGCTTCCAAATTATTTATTACTTGTGCTCTATTATTCTTTACAACTGGGCCGATTGATTACGGCCCAGTTGTAACTAATCAATCGTATGATTAATTACTTTTTGAAACACTACAAGGAACCTTTTTTTAATACAGGAAAATATAGTTTTTCCTCAAAAAAGCCTTGTATTTTTGGTTTATATTATGGCTCACTTTCCAAGATAGCCGTTTGTCACAGATATTAACAATTACCACAGTGGTGTATCCACGACAAATCAGGAGGACCAAACCCATCATCTAATGTTTGAAGGGGAGAGGGGAGGTTAGATCGATCTCCTTCTTGTAATAGTAGGCAATGTGTTAACGGCATAGAATGTTGGGAAAATGTACACAAACACTTTGAGATATAATGAAATGGATTCGATATAGTAGACTCTCTCTTAACCGCCCTCAGATTATCCGCCAGTCGGATTAACGGTTCCTTTCCAAGAAATATGATTATACTTAAATTCCGTGGCAACGACAAACCCGTCGAAAAACAGATAAATCGCCAAAAGTCTATCTTTATTAGTGTTTTGTTACTGAATTTTACGATTTGCTGTACAAGGAACAGTTGTTGACGTATAATGTGGGTGAGTAAATGATTACTATTATAATACATTTGTTTATAAATATAATAATTGGAGGTCAGATTCCGTTATGTGCCCCCAACACTTAAACTTTTTTCAATGAACTTAGAACGTTATAAAACGATGTAGTTAAGTAACAGAACTAACATTCCATCAATCAACAAGCATTTCCAGGTATTGCGATCGGTATTGTTGTCGCTGTTATCTATCTCTCTCGAGAATCCCGATTACGGCAGGCCGCGCGGCATCACATGATTATTTAAGTTTTTTGCACGGTACATAATTGCCTTTCCATTACAATTCAATTTATATTACTGAATTTGATATTTTTCTGATAGGTATTATCTCGAGGGATGTTTTTCTTTCATTGACAACAGCGCGGGGCAGCACCGAAGGCTGATGGCCGGAGGCACTCGCATTTTGGGTGGCGGAGTGTGGTCAAGAATAAAAACAAGTTTTGTGTGTTTTTTTTTCAATAAAAAGTTTAATTTTTGTTTGGTAATGTTTGTTTTTGTTGAATTTTTGTGTTTGGAGAAATGTATGGGTGTGGGTCGATACCGTATAATACGTAAGTACCCTTTTTTCTTAGCTAGTAACCAATTGTAATTCATTATAATCATCCGTAAATGAAAAATTAGCGTTGGGGGTATAATGTTAGTTCTGTTACTCAACTACATCGTTTTATAACGTTCTAAGTTCATTGAAAAAGGTTTAAGCGTTGGGGGCATATAACGGAATCTGACCTAATTGAGATATATTTGTATTGACTTTGAGGTTATAAACCAAGTTACGCACCCATCGGTTTATAATTTATTGAATACTTAACAACAACGGTTTCACTGTGTACTCAAACTTCGTTGCTTTTAGCATTCTAATGCTCCTTTATAGATTATTAAATAACAATTCATTTTTTTTAATAAACATGAATAATGTATGGAAACTAATTGAATGATGAAAGGTAAATACTGGTGGTTATTTCATTTCGACAGTTTTGATGCTGAGAAGCAAACGCAATCGGAAATTACATTTTCGGTTTGTGACAGTTACAAAACTAATAAAGTAAAATATTAAAAATATAAATAAAGAGGCACAATGTATATTAATTAAACAATTATGAATGTACATTATTTATTTGTATTAATACAGTAATATTTCAATACATTGAAATAACAATAGAACCGGTGACTCACTGTTTATTCATTGAATTATCGTAATCATAAATAAACAATGTTATTGACATGTTCTATTTCTGTCACGGATGCTGTTACATCACATATCATGGTTTAAAACTTAGGAGAGTAGGATACACGATTAGATACGGTATCTTTGAAACAACTTTGAAGGAGTTAGTTTAATTTTATCAACGCGTGTTCAAAGTAGGCCGAGACCTTATTCCAATAGAAGATGCTATTTGCAGCTAGTTCTTTGAATTCTTATCACCACGCAAACAGAGATCAGTGATCGATTGGGATTAATTGTATGGATTTCCAAATGTTGAAACAATTCATTTCAAAATACCGCTAGGTGTGCACACTCAACATAAGTTTTAAGTGCTGGCATTGTTTATTTTCTTGCTAATTTTATTCTTTAGCGCCTCTTTGTGCTTGATGAAACGTGTCTTCTCCAATTTAACAATAATATAAAAGAGGGATACTAGCATGATTGAATGTGTGTTGCGAGGAAACTGGCAGGAGGTAAATGTGCTAAACAAGGGGTTGTGTCACGTGATGTCTTGTGACAAGTATACTAGCTAGCATGATTGAATGTGTGTTGCGAGGAAACTGGCAGGAGGTAAATGTGCTAAACAAGGGGTTGTGTCATGTGATGTCTTGTGACAAGTATACTAGCTATTACGATTGAATGTGTGTTGCGAGGAAACTGGCAGGAGGTAAATGTGCTAAACAAGGGGTTGTGTCATGTGATGTCTTGTGACAAGTATACTAGCTAGCATGATTGAATGTGTGTGTTGCGAGGAAACTGGCAGGAGGTAAATGTGCTAAACAAGGGGTTGTGTCATGTGATGTCTTGTGACAAGTATACTAGTTAGCATGATTGAATGTGTGTTGCGAGGAAACTGGCAGGAGGTAAATGTGCTAAACAAGGGGTTGTGTCATGTGATCTCTTGTGACAAGTATAGCCTCTACCACATTATTGTAAAGATAAAGTCCATTGTGTAGATGAGCTGTGTACATTGCGTTATCAGCCACGAATACACTCTTGTTGTGACATGTGTATTGGCTTCTGTAAAACAATGGTTGCCAACGTTTCCTGTCTAATTTGTTTCCTTACTTTGTCTAGTGGGTACCAGCTTGGATTGTATTAGTTACATAAGAGATGACCCATCCAGTAATACAAATTGAGCCCGCTCAAACCGAAATTTAAATGTGACTGCTCAAACTGCGCCTATGGCAGTAGATTTTTTGAACTGTTACAATCAAATTTAGGTGGCGCAGCCCTAGCGTCGGACCTCGGAACTAACTGAAATAATCCCGCACCACACTTCGTCAGTATGAATGATTTATCTCCTGTGTAACTACAACTACTACAATCAAAGGTGCTAGTTAAACCACAGCTAACCTATAGTTTTCAGATTCAATCACAAGTCACAATCTATTGCAAAACACTATCCAGCACTTTGTCAGGCAAAGAGCAAGTTGAAACTATATGTGTTTCCAATAAAGAAAAAGGGAAGTGTGGATTACAAATTTATTGATGGGTTAAAATATACCATTAAAAGATATTACACGATCATTAAATTAATGTGTTATGTAATCTTGACACATTTCATGATGTGTTCCAAATTGTATGCACACTGAAGGAAAGTATAAGAGATACGGCAAAGATTAAATGGCTTTTACAAACTGGAAAAATATGTTGAATCAAAAACTTCATGATAAAATTCAGGATTGAAGCAGGAAACGTAAGTTTGGTTCAAGAAACTCACGTTGGTATTCAGACATGAAACACATTTGGATCAAACCACTCTATTGATAGTTCAAGCATAAAAATGACTTGTTCGGATAACGAAATTTATGATGGATTTCGAGCAACGAAAACCTTTCAAATTGAGATACGCACGATGAAATGCATAATAGTGAAATCGTGGTAGTAACGGCAAGACAATCGAGATGAAGAAGTCAATCTTACGTAGCTCTAGTAAGCCTACCAGAAATTTGGTTGTCCCCGTGGGAAAGTGTGGTTAAGAACATACATGAATCGGTAATCTGTGGGTGAGACATACAAAAAATGCAATAAATGCAACATCCAAGAAAAAGACAAAACATTTCTAAAAGTTAAACATCCATTCGTGTAGAGAGAAAATCAAACAAGTTGTTGAAACTTTACACGAAAATCATAATTTCAGTCATTTACTTTTCAGACAGAAACGTAAAATTCACGTCGAGAGCACACAATTACAATTATGTTATCTTACAGCGATTATCTCCCAGTTATACAGCTGGTCCACGCACCCGGTGTCGACAAACAACCAGTCAACGTACTTCATGGTTCTACCGCACAAGGGCAAACATCAACAAACATTGCGCCACACACGGCCCGGAAGGGGAACGAACACCAAACAGGACGTACACAAACAGACTGGCTGTCCCCGCAAAGCTGCACCGCCGCACAGGGCTAGAGATGACGTCCTGGTGCCAAAAATAGCACGCAAGGGCATTCCAGAGAATCGTGCGTTTCAAAGAACTATTTAGCTATGTCCACACTGACATCTAGGTGCGATTTCTAGAACTCCGTTATGCTTCCTAAGAAGATAACTGTTGTATGTGACATTCTGCGAATGTTGTTCTACTGATATAATCTCTGATAGATTCTGGGAAGAAATAATACTTAACAAATATTCTGCAAATTAGCCCATTCAGCTCATATGTAAATCCAGCCCCGATCCCATCACAACACTAAGTGTGTGACAATCTATATTATTGTTATTGTGTTCGTACTAAAAATTCTGTTGGACTGATCATTCTCTTCCCCAAAGATCTAACAAACTTCTGAGCGAAATTAATTGTTAGCTTAATATACTGTATTGCCCACAGGATGAGGAGTGAATGAGACACACACACGGATGGGAAATGAATTTACTTTGTTACTTATTACAAGCGTCGTAAAATTATTTATTTCACGATGTACTCTAATCGTCCAACAGTTCGTTGCCGTACGGTGTATATAGTTCGATCATATCCATGGGTGTATGAAGTATGAATCTAAAGGAGGAAAGCGATGTGAGCACACGCACTTGCACGCACGAGAGAGCACGCGCGTGTTTACACGCGTCCAGAAATAGCGATAGTAAACACAAACCAGACTGTGTTTACTTTGGTCTGTGGGTTGAATGGGTCGGCTGGCATGGCGTTTCGCCTTTGTCGAGTGGCCTACTTCCGATGACTTTATAAGGATTTTGAAGTGAGATATGTTGATCGTCCACATGTTGTGGTCCCCCAACTCCTGCTGCAAGGGCGTAGCCAGCGAGGGGGTCCAAGGGGTCCGGACCCTCCCCAAACTTTTAACTTTTTCAATTACTTTTTTAGTAAACGATTATTATTATTTAAATAATTCAGTATTTCTTACATGTACTGCTGAACGATCGTTCTCAAAAAAGAAACGGGTCAAGAACTTTTTAAAGGAAATGTGACCTTGCTCTCTGTCCACTACGGGAAAATATCAGTTGTCTGGACCTCCCCCCCCCCAAATTTTCCTGTCTACGTTTATGACTTGCTGTATATATTCTGTTAAAGCGCCTGGCAAAATTGTGTACGTATACTCTTATCAATAAATTAGTTAATGCGATCACTGGAAGGTTTACTAATTGTTCTCTTCTTAGCTGACAATCTCAAGAGGGGATCTGAGGGAGAGAACAATGACATAACAGACACAGCGACACACTCTAATTGTAAACAATCATAATTTTATAATGCTGATAGTGCATAATATAAAATAATAGACCGAAGAACAGATTGCCGAAACATTGAAATAATTAAAACGACATTCATCCACTTGTTTATTTACTTTTATACACATTATGGTGATTCGTTTAACTTAAAGAAGGCAGAAAACTACGAGTTCACGGTTGGAATATTGAACATTAATCATTCTTTGCATAGAGTTTTAAACGGTTGATTTAAATGGCGCACACATTTTCTTGCCCACTTCAAGATACTGCAGTATTCAAGACTGATAAAATCGTACTGATGAAAATAATGATTAATGATAATTAATAATGAATGAATGTGGTATAACTAATTTTGATCATAAGACAGATTGTCGTTTTCACTGATAATAACAATAACATCATTTTGTTGTTGTTTTTGACACGTCTTTTGTAACTTTCCTATAGAGACAAATTAGGGAACCCCACTCTAGGAAAGTTAGTCACAAAATTGTACGAGTAAAAGTTAAAATTTAATCCAGAATAAAAAGAAATACACCAGAATAAAATGTAAAGAATGGGTTGTATTCTTGGACTCTTGATTTGGTAAGGCTTTAATGTGTCAAACCTTTCACCTTATAAAGAAAATATTGGCGGAAGAGTTACGTGAGATAATTCATTATTTGGACGATTCCTGATCCACCAAAGGAAGAGAACAGATTGCAGATTTCTAAACGAAGTGTTAATAATTTCTTGTATTACTGAAGAAGTGCAATTGTACAGAGACATGCTGTTTCTTTCACATGAGATTACTGTTTTCTTCTTTCGTTCCTTCGTTGGTAAAATTCGTGCTAACTACTAATAAAAGAACTATGATAAAGTTTGATCGTATTAAACTTGACACTTTAACAGAGAAGAGAGGTCGCGATCAAGTTTGAGGTTATGTTTGTAGTTCTAACAAACCACTCCGATTAACTGTAAACTAATCACTGAACCTAAACGTTCAACAGAAACAATTACAAAGTAAAACTAATATGTTCGGTTGAAGGTAGTTACTTATGACAAGGTTGCAAAAGGTAAACAAACCGTTGGCGACTTACTTTCATGTTTGATGCTGGACCGAACAGTAGCGCTAGTGAGCCATGCACAACACAACACACCTGTGGCACCTGTGCTCTCGGTAGCTAACAGGATGGCCAACTGTGAAAACAATGACATTACCGTCCCATTAGCTAAATCCGGACGTCACTTGGCTGCGAGAACTTCATGAGTCACCCTCTCCTCTCAATACTGTCGGGCTATTGTTCAATCTACCTTGAATTTGTTACGTATCAATTTTCTCTGTCATTGGCAACACTGCTTTCTCATAACCCGCTATGATCTTTCTATTCTAAAGTGATCAGCGTCCGTTTCTAAGAATTCAGACTTTCGAAGTTCATCCAGACCAATAAAGTGGACATCCTAATGACATGAAAAGATGGGTAAAAATAATCAACGGTGTACCATAAGTAGCCTATGATTCAAGAAAGTAAAAAATGTTCCCTTGATTAATATCTTATGAATGACAATATCTTCTTTCATCTACAGAATGAACCCACTATAATGTTTTTTTGTGTGCCAAAAAAACAGTACAGATTTACTTGTAATCATTAAAAATGAAAGTACAAACTGTTATACTACAATACCTATATAAATAATATATGGTGCAGTAGAGATAAACTTTGCCATAAGGGACATCATGACTGACTTTAGGCTTGGTGGCTTATTTAAATCTAAAATCGCGCTATAGGATATGCTAGAAACGGTTCATTCGGGAATCCGATTCGATTAGCACTACAAATTTTAGAAGTAAACTTCGAAGTTCAGTAATACATGTGGGTCACGCCGTACATCTCTTATCTATGTACGATATATGTATACTGTAGGTCTGTTACAACAGGGTTATTCCCAAAAATTTCTTACCGTTGATTAACATGGAAGTGCTCAAAAGCAACGGGATTTTCTGCATATCTAAGACACAAATTAAATTCTGATTGACTGCTAGAAATATCTGCAACCATTAACGATAATCGAGATTCTTCTAGGATTCTGCACTGCAACGTTCACAGTTCCTCATTTATTCCCTCTGAATCGTCAAGAACCTAGATGACCAGATCATACATACTAACACGACCTTGCATCGTCTTAGCCACCCTGTTTAGAAATTCATATGATCATGAATATAAACTTGTCATACCATAAGTTGGTAAATTTATTCTAACTTCTCCAAGTCTGTCTTTTACAATCCTCAGAAAAGAACAGCAAACCCCAGAACAAACCCAAGAAGATGTCCACACTAAGAGACCAAAATGTGCCTGGCAAAATCACAAAAGAGAGGTCATTTGTCACAAGTAACGGAAATACTACTTGATCCGCCCGTCGGTCGTGGGCAGCTACCCAAACAACCATGGACTCACAGTAAGCAGAAACTCTTCGGTGCTCAGATCTATTTATTGATAGTCTTTCTCCTGGTCTACATTGACGTGTATGGGCTATAAATTGAGGATTTACTTGCACTCTTAAAGTATCGAAACATTACAGAGCATATACGCCTGCAACAATGAAAGCCTTCTGGCATCGTACCTCTCAAGGTTAACTGCTTAGGGTCTCTTTATGGCCTGAGTCTTTTACAATTTCAATATTCCTCCAGGACTATGGACTATGTTTTATGCCTTAGGTGAGTTGTTATTGGTGGTGATGCGTCAAGGAAAGGGAAAGAATTTGTGGGATATAGTACTGTTGATGTAAATAAAAGAAGTATCGTGAGTTCAGGTATGGACCACATGAAACCCAAGAAGCACTTATTTTAGAAGTTGAGCTACAGTTTCAAGAGCTATAAAATATTTTTTGTAGCAAATTGGTTCTGAATTTGGCACATAAACGTATTTTCCGAAACTGTTAGTTAAGTTTGAGCCGAAGAACAAATACACTTTGAGTCCTAATTAGCGGCTAAATTAGAGAATCCCAATTGATAAACAATAAAAGGTACATGACTGCACAACGCTTTTGGCTGAAGAATCTATGATATTCTACACACAATAACTGAACGTGCTGTTGGTATCTCTAAATACATCACAGATTCTATTATGCTTAAACCACCAGTAACATATCTAATATGACCTTATAGTCTTCTTGCCTAATTCGTCGGTGATGTCTCACGCTGAGAGGACAATGGACGCAGCAAGACAATGGACGGTCACGTTACAAGGTAATACGCATTGAACAACAGCCAATAAATTCATGCAACCAATTTAAATACCACCTATATAGATTTTGTTTATGGGGACTGGTTCGTGTTGTCATAAATACGTGTGATTGATCATATTATGAAAGCTGATTTTATTACTCCACGTGCCCTTTGTGTTTGTAATCTTTTTGGAAAGTATTTTCCACCCAAGTGAGGTCCTAGGTTAACAGTTTCATTTCAATAATACTTATCAAATTAATAGGGAAATACCAACAAATGTATCACAAAATATTCGAAAAATAAAATAAAAAGAATTTAAGCCAATACGTAAAACCCAAACTGATATGTGTTGACAGAAATTAATTTTGTTGCCTATCTCGATCTCGAGGGTCAGACCTTGAACCCTTTATACTATACTTTGTAAAACGTGTTGGTCAGTGGTTTTTGACATTTAAAATAAGTTTAAGGGTAAAAATTGTAAAATCCATTGGTATCACGTTATTTTGTCACATGGATGTGCGTTATGAACGACTAACAGCTAACAGGTACAGTCCAGTACCTGTTCTCATTTCCAGTGGTCAAGAAAATTACACTTGAGCTGTTCTATATTTAACATTGAAGATCACACTATTTGGCAACACTGTAGGAATATCACGTTTTTCTTCATTCTCAAAAATGTCATTTACTTTCTTCGCTGGCCTCATCGTCCGCAGTCACATTCCTGGTGCACCTATGTTTTGTAGCTAACGTCGTGATTCTTCCTCCCAGCCATCAAGAGCTAAAGGTAAGTTAAACGTATTCTTGCCACAATCCTGGTACATCTATGTTTTTAGCTAACGTCGTATTCTTCCTTTCAGCCATTAAGGGCTAAAGGTAAGTTTAACGGGCCCTTGTCACATTCCTGGTACACCTACGTTTGTATCTAACGTTGTGATTATTCCTACCAGCCATTCAAGAGCTAAAGGTAAGTTGAACGGGTTCTTGCCACAATCCTCGTGCACCAATTCTTGTAGCTAACGTCGTGATTCTTCCTCCCAGCCATCAAGGACTAAAGGTAAGTTGAACGAGTTCTTATCACATTCCTGGTGTACCTATGTTTGTAGCTAACGTCGTGATTCTTCCTACCAGCCATCAAGGGCTAAAGGTAAGTTGGATGGGTTATTGTCACATTCCTGGTGCATCAAAGGTTGTAGCTAACGTCGTGATTCTTCCTCCCAGCCATCAAGGCCTAAATTGAATGGATCTATCATCTAAAATCAATAATCTAGTTTAACATAAACAACGTTCCGATTATAATTAGTTATTTTGATCTTTAGAAATAGAGATGTTACAGTACCCTGCTAACCAACTGGTAAGGCACACTATACTCTCCTGCTACCTATATCCGGACAAACAACACTCGAGACCTATTACATAGCATCCGACAATGACTGCTGATATATTCAACTAGCAGCTGTCAAACTGCCAAGGCCACAACAGCCATTGTGGTCCAGAGGACTCACAATACCAACTAATGGCCATCACCTCCCTCAACTCAGCGGCGTCGGATTTGGTGTTGTCAACACTCTGACTCCTCTTCGGTTCTTAGCATTGGCGTTTCCAAGATTTGCCTCCCGATAGCATGCAGCGAGAAGAGGGTGAGGGGATGATGAGGATGGGGTGATGCCTGTTAGTTATCGCCTTTTCAATTGTATAAAAATAGGAAGCCGTTGACGAGTAGATTGAAATTAAGTGACATCGTCCTTAGTCAATAAAGTTTACGTTATTTTCTGTCATAGATTACAATAGAGAGTAATGTAATCAAACTTGTAATTGATGTCTTTTTTAACCTTGAGCAAAAGCAACACGTGGCTCATGAAGGAAGCTGAACACCTTATTTGGAGTATTTGTGTTGATACTTTTTGGGTTTTGTGAGTGCCTAAATTGTGTAAATATGTATTCCAGGATCAATATGTACTATTAATTAGAATAAAACAAGTCTAAATCAGATATAGACTATCCGGGGTATTGCAATCAACAGAGATACCATTTTAATAAGATCGTAGTTCAGGTGGTTTGGGATGGCTTCTTGTTTCCCACTATCCCAAGAACACCGATAATCAACCGATCCAGGTCTAACTTTACCAATAGAATTGAAATTTCTTTAGATGGCGGGTATCTAATCCACAAATTATAAGAATCCTCAATCTTACATGTTTTGCCGTGAAGTTGAATAAGTAATATAATTTGTTTTAAAATATCACTTAAACCATCGTAACCGCAAAATGTGCGCGAGATAGCATACTTTAAAATAACATGAATAATTTATATTTTAGGTCAGTAAATATACTCAAACTCTCGTATTTCACAGATAGGAGTTATTCAAGTATAACTCGATCGAATACATACGGCTATGCAAGACGGGGTTACAAATTGATGATCTTTGGTCAATAATAACACATGACCAATTTGAAATGTATAAAAAAGAAACTAAAAAAGCAAATTAGGATAGCCGCAATTTAATTTCAGGCATATTAGGTACAAAATAATGATATGGTATTGAAATTGGGTCGCGCAGAGCTAAAGAAGACGTTTCTCGATTAGCCCTTAAACGTGAACCAAATTCAGATCATAATTTTCTAAATTAGAAATTTATAATACAAATTCCATGATTGTGGGTGACAAATCTGAATTGGCCAGCGCATAATTACAAACCGTCTAGGATGGTTTGTAGCCTCCAGTAATTTTCATGTTGTTAAATACACAGCATGAAACTTACTTTAGAACATGTGCAGAGTCTGAGAAGATTGAATGTACTCAATTTTCCAGTGCGGCTCGGAGTAATCGTGAAAATTAGTCAGACCACCGAGAAGGTCAGACGGATTTAGAAAAGTCAAGGATCGCCGTTGGTCGTATCCGAGAAACCGATCAAATGAAGCCTATCGGAACAGATTTGGCTAGCTTTGCGGCGCGGTGGAGGAGGTCGGCTATTTACGGGTTTACCTGGCTGTCTCTGTCGTTCCATCTGCGGAGCACACCGCGTCTGACGGGCCAAGGAACGGCAGACATACCCGCGCGGTCATGTTCCTCCTCGGACTGCCGACAGCGAGTCAGACGCTAGCGCTAGACTCCCGCCCCGCTCACGAAAATAGCCGTCAAAACCAGCTGTTGAGCGAGACCGTGCCAGCTGATCGCCGCCCAACTCGGCAGCAAGGCCTGGCTGACTCACGATGCATCGCAGAAGAACACAGACTCGGAGAAGAGGCTGGCGCGGACAAAGTGCAGGTGGACCTTCCATTCAGATCCTGACTGGCAGCCAATGATCACAATGCCATGATTCACACTGGCCAGACGCAGACGTTCTAACTCAGAACTTTCTGTCCAGTGGCTCTCGCGAAGGATATCAATCGGCAATCACACCTTTCATCGTTCATCGTTTTGAAAACACGAAGTTCTTGATTATCTTCGATCATTGAGATTAATCGAGAATGCACATCATTAGGCAAGTTACTCGGAATCTACAGTATACAAGTACTAATCTTTCAGGTAGCATGGATTGCTGACTATATTTCTAACGTGATTATGTACTGCTTGTACAAGTGTGTCTTGGTTCGTGGCAGGGAAGTTCACCTATATGAAATCAGAGGCAGAGACAACTTCAGAACACAGCAACAGGCTGAAGTTGTCTCAACACCTCCCGCAACAAGTTGGTGTCAGACTAATCAACAGGCTCCCTGAAAGTGTAAAAATTCAAACAACACAAATCAATTTAAAACTCGTCTCAAGCGCCTTCTGGTCTAAAGCGTTTTACTCTGTTGAAGAATTCATGATGAGCCGCTGGGAAATTTAGAAATCAAGAAATAAACGCTGGATCTGATGTCGAAATGGATGTGTCTGTATGAATTTAGAAAATGTATGTCTGACTGATTTACAAAATTTATTAAAGTTGACGATTGCGATACAATGTCAGAAATTATTAAATGCAATAACGAGATTATTATTATACGAAAACATAAATTATATCAAACCAACCTTCACCAGCCCTCCAAATCAACTTCCATCATAGCTGCTCCTCTTACTACCATTACCTGTGTTCCTGAAAATGTTACGAAACCTTCATCTAGTGTTTGAGAAGACAGTGAAAGCAAATGTTGTGGTTGAAGGCGAGCGAATTAAAAGTAGCTGGAAAATCTAATTTTCGTTGAGTGTAGCTAAAGAATAATTGATTGATTATTCACAATCGATTGGTTACAATACGTCTCTATCGATTAACCGCAGCCGTCGCAGCACTGATAACGAAAACCCACGTTAACTCCTCTGTTTTAACAAGACAGTTCAAAAGTTACGTTGAAGTGCTTTAGAATGAGTTGAGCTCAATTAATTTATTTGCTATAAACGCTGTAATTTCTATCAGCACACACCTGTTTAGGTGAAAAATCCACGGAGGACTGATTGCCAAATCGTTTTGTGACATTTTTATGAATTTACCTCCAAGAAAAATTCTGATTTGGGTGTTGCAAACAATTATTCTATAAAAATAATGTAACACAACTGGTGTTTTGTAGAAGAATGTACTGCAAATTCAAAGTGATGTCACCAGTGGCTTGGAAAAGATTCAGGCTGTTATTCAAGTGTTGGAACTCTGCAGGTCCGTGATTCCGTGAGCATCACGGCCACAAAACACGCAGTCCGCATTACACGTCACCAACAGTGTTGCCAAGAAGGGTAAAAGCGGAAAATGTTGGATAGGATTAATAGAAACGAGAGTTTCTTGTAATTTTCATTGTCGTCTCATTGGTATGGTGACTATAACCTATAAAGTCTTTGCAACTATTAATTATACAAGGAAGGCTGTTTAATAATGGAGAAAATTCGTACGTACTTTATACGAGTAATTACACTAACTGTAATTGTCTCGATGGCGTGGGGAAAAAAGTATTTAATTTATTTATTTGTGTAATTTTCATTGTCGTCTCATTGGTTTGGCGAAGATAACCTACATAGCCGTTGGAATGAAATTAAATCTGCAGCTTTTAATTAACTATACAAGAAAGCTTGTTAAATAATGGAGAAAATGCGTAGGTACTTTGTAAGTGTAATTTTCTCGATGGCGTGAGAATTTTTATTAGGCCTACAATTTTTTTAATAAACTAAAAATTTTCAATCTGGGAATTTAACAATCGTGAGCGATTTTGGGGAATTTTATCACCAGGAGAGAATATAAACGGGGTTCTTTGATAAGGTTCAAGTAATTGTAATTAATTGGTAATTATAAGAGCGATAAATTCTCTCAGAAATCTCTTAGGATAATACAATTTTCAGATTTTGAAATTACACTTTGGTAATTATCTTCATTCTTACCATTGTCACTGAGAACTTAAGGAAGTGTCTTCAGTAGTATGGTATCTGCATTGAGATTGCTTGACAACGGTGAAACAACGAGATAGACCGATTACAGACCCATTGCAGTGGAGGTCACGTGTTCGAGCTTCCAGAACTATCGATTGTAACTCTACCGTCTTGATCAAACATTCACTCCCTCCTCGCATATAAATACTGCCTCCTACTGTGCATACCGTCCACCTCCTACCTGTTTATTGTTTACGAAACCCACGTTCAAACATAAATTAACCGTATTCATTAGGCACTTCACGTGTGTAAATTAATCCCATTAATACAAGAGCCTCAAAAGATGTCTGCTTTTTATTTCATCTAGGCGGGTGAAAATTTGCTTAGCTCACGATGTGTGCTGCGGTACCTATCTCACTGTCTCTTTTTTAAATCGACTTAGAGTACCGTAATTGATGAAAACCTTTTTGAATTCCCATTTTCAATTACCATACGAATCATGCTGCTGAGAGAAAGCAATTTATAACTATTAATTATAAAATTGTATCTTTGAATTTCAGTTCTTTTACATTAAATATTGACGTCAAAAAACGGAACATATCGCAAATACATTGTCTGTGCAACTACTGTGGTCTATAAATGATATTGAAGGCTTGGAGCAACTGGAAAAACTTATAAATACTACTAAATGTAAAGAATACAATACTTTTCCGATTTATTTATTTTTCGGACGAGACCTTTCGAAACAGGCGACTTCACAAATATAAATGATATAAAAAGTGTGTATTGACCGTTGAACCATGATCATCGAATGACTCTTGTGGGATGGAATTTTTACTATATTTTGAGAACTTGCAATCAGAAAAGAACTGTACGAAATTCAATCGTACCGATTTGAGAAAACAGTATTCAGATAAAAAGTAAAATACTTCGGTGCTGTACAAGATTCGAACGGATTGTGTACAGAGTAAACATTTACAAAAAACAAAGTTCGATGGTGTCCTCTTATCGTGACACAGAGATAAAGACAATCGCTCTAGAAGCGAGAGTTGTATAATTAAACTGGTACTTGCCTCTTCGTCGAAGTCCATGGTGCCGAGTCCTCTGCGGAAGGCACGCGGCGCCGAGGGTTGGATCAGCGCGGCCCTGAGGACCCTAAGGACCCTGACCACCCTGAGGGACCCGTGTCCCATACCATCCGGAGGCTTCAGGTCGCGAAGACTCACTGAGGAAGCCGGCGGTGGCGACCCCGTATTGATCTAACGACCACAACCGTCTCCCCTCACCCCCCGGGGCAAGCCACCCCCTGCCCTCGTTACTGAGATTACCTCACCCCCCAGCACGTGCTTTTCTTGGAAGTTTATATGATTTACACGTGTCGAAACAATCAGAACACTATCTATACGAGTCATACAGTAGTCTATTTTCTGATATATTTTTAAAAATTTTATAAAAACTAAAAAATATTGTTTAGAATTAGTATTATCCCAATATTACTAAACGAAACAACATAAGTGCCGGTTGTAATAAAATGACCAACAGTTTATCTTCATAAGGACAATGTTAGACCGCCTTTATTTTTTCCGAGTCTAATGGGGGATGTCTCATTGTAAAGACATAATTAGTACACATTCGAACGCTTTTTAGTTTTTTTTTAAGTGCATCTTTTTTTTAAATATTTAAACAACAGGTTTGAAATTTTTACTGAGTATCACAATAAATATCGAAAAAACTAAAGAGCGTTTGGTTGGTTACTAATTATATCTTCAAATTGAGACATCTCCCGTAGCACTAACATTAAAAAGGGCGTAAATTTGCGTGAGTTTTAAATTGTTCTTTCTTCTTGAAATTTCAAGGTCATTTTATTACAGCTGACGTAGATCATAAGAAACCCCCTTCCAGAGCCACAATCAAGGACAGAAAGAATGTTAACGGAACTGATTCCGTGCACTAGATTCATATGATCAGTGGAACTTCACGTGATCTGCTCCAAAAATGATGATATGATCACAATAACTACTTTGTCTGACTGAAAAAAAACAGAAACAGCATGCCTAACGTATTAGTGAATACACATAGGATACACTACTTTACAAGATTAGCAACTAGGCCTACATGAAGATTCTTTTAGATATATAAATGATTACTGTTGTTACTTTTGATCAAATTTATTACTGCATTTGTAATAAAAGGTAATTCATAAAACGATTATTGTTGTAAACGGCACTAAACTACAAATATGCCACAAATAGGAAAAGGATGGAAATTATCAAAACGCGATAAGAACGCCAGACGCAACTTGCCCGCTGCTGATAAAATATGATCAGCTGTTTCCAATAAAATTACTTCTTCACAATAATGTCCAATAATCGTGCGGACAGGCAAGAAGTGAAATAGTACCAGCTCTAGGGTGATGAACTTCGCTAAAGCTCAGCCAATAAGCGTTAACTGCAACGTACACCACAAAATTGTCTCTTCTCTTCGTTGACGAAGCACGATTTTGGACATTGTTTCGAAACAGTTTGGACATACGCGCCGTCATCAGGTGACAGACCACGTGACTGAAGCCGCTATGAAGCGAAGCAGTTAGATTACGCATGCGCAAACAAGACCCATTGTTCCCGCTCCGATTGTAAAGTGCTTTGCTCTAATAAGAGGCTAATGGCAGATAACCTTATAGATTTATTGACCGCCTTCTTGAGTAAAAGGTATAATGGACCGAGATTGTGTAATTTTTAGCGTTATTTACGATAAATTAAGTAGCCTACAGCATATATTAAGTTTTACACAAATATATTTCGTAACACTACAAATTTCGCAGTTGTTATCGTGTTTTCGGTTTAGGAACAAAAATATTCCTAACTAATTAATTTTAAACGTTAGTTAACTTTATTAATACAAATTACAGAATTTGGACAAGAACATATCCGACATAATGAAATGTAATTTGGACAATAATTATAGAATAACAATTGCAAAATAATTTGCACCATACTTTGACGTTATAAATGTTTTGACAGTCGTAATAAATATATCAATTTTATTATTCATGGCTAAATTTACTTGCTCATGCGTATAAAGAATTTTATTTAGTACACTTTTTACGTCAATATTTATATTTTGAATCTTTATACTAAACATTTTGTTCTACTATACTGAATGTGAAATTATTAACATTTGTTTTATAAATTAATAAAGGTTAAAAAAAACTTAACCGTGTTCTAATTTTGTTTTGTTAGCTCATATTGCATTAATGAGAATGCTGATCGGATAAAGGTTGGATGTAGTTTAAATGCCTAATTAAACTCTTGCACGTGTTGCTGTTGTACTTGATAACAAGTGAGTCAAAGACCACAGGAGTAAAAATAACCTCAATTTTCCAATCGACGTGCACCAATCTTAGGTCGTAAATATAGTGGTGGAAATGGAGGATTTCTACGTGAATGGAGCGTGCGACCTTGTCAGGCAGGATGTAGTGGGAGCTCGGAAGCTACGGAAAAAAACAAGCAAAGGCAGCAACGACAGGCTACATGTAAACATACCTGCGCCACGCCACGGAGTCATAAACAAGCCAGCGGCGAGTATTCTGATTTCAATAATAATCTGGGCAGCCAACTTCCACGGCCCACTCGACCGATTTTAAATTGTTTTTTTGAATTTATTAGCAATTGCAAATTTACGTTCGATTATTAAATCAGGCGGCTACCCATAACCGGCCTCTTACTCGAATGCAAGAAACTAATCTTCAGCTGGAAAACGCAACTACTGAACCCATTTCATTGGCTTATATAGGGGGAGGCTTCGCCCCCCCCTGAAAGTTTGAAAGACAAACATTAAAATTGCACCCTGTAGTTTTTTTAAGCAAAAACATATTCATTAGGTCTTAAAGTTCAAAAATTTCCTGAAGGAATATTCTCGAGCCCCTATTTTTAGAGGATATTTCATACATACTTCCTAGATCAACCTTTATAGATGTCAGCGGCCCCTCCCCCCGGAAGTAATTTTCTATATACGCCACTGATTCATTTAAAATTTATGAAGAACTATTCAAATGACTAATAAAGGTGTAATTCACAACTACCTACGTAAACGATCTGAAAATTGTATACTACCTCCACACTAATCACCATTTAAAACAAGACTTAAAGCAAAAAACATTATATATATATATATATATATATATATATATATATAATGTTTTTTGCTTTAAGTCTTGTTTCAAATGATGATTAGTGTGAAGGTAGAAGGTAGTATACAATTTACAGATCGTACCTTCTACCTTTATACCTAACCATCATTGGAAACAAGACTTGGACAGCCATTATATAACTCTATATATATATATATATACACACAATTTTAATATATATAATTTTAAAGTTTAAAATTATATATATATAATTTTATTGCAAATTTTTGTTATGGACCTGTACCAAGCGTATTAACTAAATGTAACGTTTAATCCGATACCAGGGCCGTACTCAGACCGGTTTTATTGAACAATTTCATCGGGGCCCGGAGCCGAATCTTTTCCGGAGCCCGCTAAAGCTGAGTACGACCCTGTCTGACACACAGGTTCATTTTAAATGAGGTGTTTCAAAAACAAACAGCTGTTTAACTGCGGTTAACATACAGTACAAGAGTATATGTACTATTACAGAGAAACAAAGATAATCCTTTGTCTGTGGTAGAACACATTCATTAAGTTGCTTTGAATTTCGTAAACAGCAGTACATTGTTTCAAACAGTTGCAAACCGTAAGCAGAAAAGCACTAAACTCGATTAAATGTTCGAGAGATCAATTGAATAAGACGATTGTCAAAGACGACTCACGCGTCGGTAAACTTTGGGGCTGTCTCGAAATGGGTTCGCGCTGAACATGAGATAAGGTGGAGGTTGCATCCGGGCATGAGCTGAATGGATGGTACTACAGTCGCCTTCCTCCCGAATGGCGTCTGACCTTCTCTCGCTAAGTAAATCAATGTCTTCTCGGGTTATAGGTCTGATCACGGGATATGGTCACCTGAGGAAGTATCTTCACAGAGTCAGCATCCTTCAGGAGGATCCGCTCTGTAGAATGTGTGATGAGCAGGATGAAACCGCCGAACACTTCCTCTTTGATTGTCCTACAATAGCAAGGGAGCGGTATGCCATCTTTGGTAGTTTGGACAGGGGTGGTGAATTTCCCCAGGAGGACCTGATAGGTTATTTTTGGCGGTTTGTGGAACTGCTGAAATCATAGATGGTAGGCCTCATGGTGTGCTTCCGGGGTGCGCAAAAGGCCCTTGAGGCTTAAGTGCATAGCAGTAGGCTGTCCCGTAGAAGAAGAAGAAACCCTACCACACGTGTGAAACCGCAGGGTACGCCGAGTAGCCACGGGAAATGGGCCAGACAAATGCTACAGACCGATATTATCGCTAGGAGAAGAAACAAAGCAGCCATTAACGATCAGCTGATGACAGCAGTATGAGAATTGTAGCGGCCATGTGGCTATCAGCTGTCGGTCTGTCTGGGAGAATGCGGGGAGACACTAGAGCGGTTCCAATTTACTTCTGGAGATCGCACTGGTTGGCAACACTGCAGGGATTCATGTTAGGCCCTTTCCATATTTATTCAAGAAACATGAATCTCACTTATAAATACTATGTATGACACTGTGTTTGTGATGCTGCTATTCTACTTCCTAACCAACAGGACCCAGAAGATTAACTTAGAATGGTTTTTATAGTACAAAGCAAACGGAAGAAAATTGATTTCATGTGTATCCATCTTTTTTCAATATCGTTCTTGAGCGACTGCGGACAAACATTCGTACGATAGTTTACTGTCAGTGCTCACTGGAAGTGAGATTCTCGGGGTCTAAAAATTCCTTCAGTTCAAAGCATTGAACTGCTCAAGAGAATGCTTACTGGAAAAATCCGCACCAAAACAGTGACTGATGCATTTCAATCTCCCCTCAACACCCTGCGCCAAACACTGTTGCTAATTTGACGTGTGTGACATATTTCTGATCCGTATCAACGTTAGGGGGTCAGCTGGTGGTCAGCAGCCTCAAACACAACACCGCGTCAAATGTCATCAGGCCATGTTGGTGAGGGCTACTTTCAAGTCCTTGGAGGACTATACTGTGGCTTCTTCCTTCGAAGCCGTATTACTTTTTTCTGTTCTACATACAGAGACAAACGCAGACCTGGGAACATGAAACATTAAATAAATAATAACTGGCCAATGGCTGTTTTGAAATCTCCTTACTTCTTCTAATCTTCTTGAGGAGAAAGAGGATTTTCAAAGAAGAGAAACTCGAGCTCCCGACATTAGCCATTTTAAAAGGAAACATCGGAAATTGTCACAATTCCATACTAGTGAGAAACTGGATTAGGTCATGTTCACCTCCGCACACCCTCGTTCCACCCACTCTCGAATGTCACCAATCAAGCTAGCTGTCTGAAGACCTCTTGCCTCTTATTGGCAGTGCTCCATGCATGATGCATACTCTTATTTTAAAACGGATGTCTTTCCGTTATTTCCATAAATCCGTTTTCTAACGAGAGTGAGTAAAACGGTTGGGACAGTCACCACTTCCACGAGGGCAACTGGATATGTTCTAAAAGTACTCGCTAACCGACTTGCTTCCTTCATCTGCACCTCACGGAAGCCATTATGGCTGTATCGTTCATACTGTAATGTTCCTCCAAAATCTCGCTACTGCACAGGAACAAGGATAAAAGAGAAAGGCTGCTGCGTGTTTATCATAAGCCAACGGTATTTTGTTAGATGGCTCAAAGAGTGTTCTTTTATACTTGTTCAATAGTTGATCATAAAGCGCATATTATTTTGTCTAGCTTCATGCCGAAAAATTACACGTCCTTCTTGGTCTCCATGTCTTCACGGTCCACTCGAGTCTGGATGTGGGGTATCCATTCTTAATTGACCGAGAAGGAAGTACCTCGACTTTTCGGTTTCTATTCAGAGTGTTGTGCTGTGCTCACCCAGAATACAACCGCAGTGCCTCGTCAAGTGTTTTTGCGGTAACAAAAATACAACAAATTCACTATTTCACCGGTCCGACCCTAGAGTCTTTAATGCAGTGTAACAACATACACTTTGAGATAACAGTTGGCGATTTGTGGGTAAACATTTATGGAGCACTCTCATAGTTATGGCAACAAAAACACGGATCTTGTGAAACAGATCATAATTAGACATGACCGAGATTAAACCAAAACCATAATAGACTATTAACAGACTATTACGTGCCATTGAGATTCAAGTAATAACTCAATATTTAAACGGAAATACGGATTTTCGATCAACATAAATAATCCAATGAATAATAATTATGGGTAACACACTATTAATTAAGTATACAACTTCATTCCTCAGAGTGGGATGCTATCAAGTAGGCCGCGCCTCCGCACATCAAAGCGCAACGCCGCTGACTCGTAGGTGGGAAACGTTTGATTAGTGTTGGGAATTCGCGCAAGTCGAGTGTTAAATCACCACCTTGGAATTTCATAATTACTGATTTACTCATTACAATTCCAAGCGGTTGGGTATTAGGCAAGCGAAGATCTTAATTAGACCCTCTTCAAGATGGGCCTCACGACAGGGTTTCTGCAAATACATTTGAATTTAACATGAAACGCCGTGAACCAAATGGGTTACCAACTGGAGAAGTTGATATAATCAGTATGTATTCTATTTAAGGGTAGTATTAAAGAGAGCGTGTAGGGGTAATGCAATGGGTTTTTGAATGTGTAGTTTTTTACTTCCTAGATTCACTGTTTCTTCGAATACGAACCCAGTAAACCGAATGAACCAACCGAATGAAGGGAATCCAACACTTTCATGTGGAGGCTAAATAACGGAGATCACGGTACTGACTACATTGTTGACTATTAGAATCCGGAAGTTGTCAAATTCCTTTCCCATTCTTCATACCAGCGAGATTTGGACACAATCACCAATCTAGTTGTGTAAAGCTAGCGGCACCCATTTCAAAAAAATACCTTCTAATTATATACATGTACACACATATTGCAATAGTTTGTTTAGCTGCTTTCAGAAAAAACAAAAACACAGTCGCTCTATCTCTAGCGCCACTAATTACCCAACAATAAGGAAACTAACCGAAATTAAGATGTACCCTTTAGTCAATTTTTGTAAACGCAAACTTCTTAAAAGTGACAGCCCTTCCCGGGCACAGCAGCTACACTTCTTTTGGTTATAATCAGAGCCCTAGACTTAAACAAATTTTGCAACCTTATTAATGTACCTTTTTAAAACATACCCATTCTCTCAGCGTAGTCCCATGGGCAGGAAATTCTGAAAATGTGGTTTTTGTTGATATTTGTTATAACAAAGATTCTGATTTGATTTCAAGACAAGATATAAAACCTCTCTACATAAGCAAGTTAGTAAATCTTTCTTCAAGAACTACTGAAAAATACAGATGTATTGTTTTTTTTTACATTTTTTGCTTCACTTATTTGTAGCCTACTTCTTTCTCCCATATCAACGTAAACATTTATTCATATTAAATTACTATTGTTCTAGCGGCGCCCATTTTGTCTTTTTTTATTTTGCACTTGAATCTCAAACAAACGATAAAAATAGATAAACAAATCCAAACAATTGATTCCAAAAGTTTTTGGCGTATTTTGGTTAATGTGTGAAGTTAGCGGCAACCATTTTGTTTTTTTAATATTTTACTTTATGAATGCCAAATAACGCTGAAAATAAAAATAAACCTAAACGAACGATGTAATATGTTTCAAAGTATTTTTTTTTTTTTTTTTTTTTTTTGGAATCTGTGCCGCCAGCTTCATATGGCTGTAATCGAGAGAATCATAAATCAGAGCCTTAATGAATAAGAATGCAGGATTCTTTTGCTCCTTGTTTAGTCACAACGTCTATTAAAAATGGACAATATTTTAAAACTAGGGTGTTGATCAACAACAGCCTAATTAGAAGATACGTTGTCATAGACAAAAATCGGCAATGTTTCGGAAAACATTTTAGAACTGTTCTTTTGGCAAAAATCGTACCAATATAGCTGTTGCAATGAAAGTGTATTCTAGCACATATTTCGGGGCGTTTATTTACACATTTCTGTGCAGGAAAAATGATGCATCTTTCATTCTATCAAGCTAGTTATTTACCTGATTGAGTTATTTCGACACAGGCAAAGGGGTTTCTTTTTATTTATTAATGAACACAAGAATGAACTAGAATAAACATTAATTGGCAGTATAAATGTAGTAAAATATTTACGTGTATTTATATTTTAGGGATACCGCATTTGATGTAGTATGAGACCTGATCAGCCCCGCTAGTGGACAAATCGTATTTTCTTTGTCTTTATTTATACCGCCCGTTAAGTCTAAGGTATTAACCCTTATGTAAACATATATCGTAATCACAATTAATATTTTACTTCCGTTTAAAAACGAAGACACAATAAACGAATTAAAATGATTAGAAGCAATTGTTGCAACCTTTTTAACACAGTGACTACGGTAGATGCACGTAACATTGGTCTAAGTCGGTACGTGAGTCGTGTTGCAGTGAAGGTTTTAACTAACTTTATTTTTATTTATAAAATAGTATATGTTTTTCACAATGATTGTCTTCTGATGCATAAAAGTATAATTAATTATATTAATTAATCTTAAAGATCACCTCTATCTTATCGCTAAAACATTTCAAGTGGCAAAATAAGTTATATAACACATTTTGCTCAATAAATACTAAAATATTTTCCTTTGGTGAAAGTCTCATTTTTTACTTGTTTACGTATGCGGTCCTTGATTCATTAACATTTCTAGTAATCTACTTACACTTTATATCTGAGGTATAGCGCTCGAGCGAGAAAGCAATCAACACTGAACAGTTATGTGCGTTTGTTTTGTTTTTAATAACATGTACACTATCATTGACCTTTAAACTGGAAATAATAATAATCACACGACTCGGCTAAAAAGAGGCCACCACGTTCGTAAACCAGCAATTCCAAAGTGTGTATTAGTATCGTATGTACTGTACATTTAAATAAGTAAACAGCTTCGATAATGCTCAATGTGTGCTCTTATCGTGAATGGATTTACAATGAAGGTTAGCCATACATGCAATTTGCTACGGATTAATCGTAGTAGTAAAAGATTTTGTCCTGATCCTTACCTCCTCAAGAGTCCGCCCCAATACTCCAAATCCAACTAAGCTCTAAATATACCAGTGCACACACCACTTGCCCTAGGGTCGCTCTAATGTGTCCAGATGTTTATCACCCCAGTTATCGACAGTGCCCTGTGACCCTACAAGCCCAGCGGCGACTGGCATGGAAGTCCTGACCTGTACTCCTCGTCGCCACTTAAGTCTATTAACCCCGCCGACTCGCAAATCACAGCCTCCAGTCTGTTTTGATTTCATATGTGGAGTTTCAATGACAGCTAAGACATCCATGATAACGTAGGCTACAGTTATGCAATTTGGCGTTATGATTCAAACGAAAGATCTGTTGATGAACACTATACGTTATTATGGCTTTTTCGCTTGTTACCACTTTGTAAAAATTATAGGCCTATAGTATTTTTTTTTTCGATTCATACGAAATTTTGTGAAGGTTTCATGTTATATTTGATGACTGTGTATAAGAACTAGGTAAATAAACATTGGCTAACCTGTTTCATGTTGAGGCTCTTCTCAGCGGAGACTCCGTCGACCTCCAGCCGCGCTCTGAGGGCCTGCGCTGCGCTCTGTTCCTGATAACTCATCTCTCCAGTCTGCACGTGGCGTCTCTCCTCCGAGTTCGCGGTCTCCTGCTCAGCGCTGTACTGGTCCGTCACGACCTTCATCCGTTTCTGCTCGTACTTTACCGTCTCCGAGGTGGTGGTCGAGGAGGAGGTCGCCGAGGTCGCTGCCGAAGAGATGGCCGCTGAGGAGGCGAGAGATCCGTTGCTGCAAGGGAGTAGGACTCCACCGGCGGGTGTCGGGGAGTCCGGGGTGTCCGGGAACGTCACCAGGGGCTCCCCGTTCCCTCCTCCTCCCCCGCCGTCATCCATGTCGACCAGGTCCTCCATGGACTTTCTCAAAGAGTTGAAATTCACACTGGAGATATTCTTCATCTCGGATATGCTCGACTTCAACTCGGTCAGGTCAGACTTCATGGACGACGCCTTCATCTCGCTGCTGGTGACGTGGTGGACGCGCTGCGAGGAACTCGAGGAGCATGAGGTCTTGGCGACGCGCGAGGAGGTTGTGCTGTTGGACAGCATCTGCAACAAGAGGCTGGCGTTAGGCCACGATAGGAATAGCGCGCTAGTCATGCGCCACTCATCCCCTGACTAGTCAACAGGCTTAATCTGGCCATTGTTGAGTGCCATTGGCTGATAAGAGACTTCACTGAGAGGATCATTGAATCGCAGGTGATGTTGGTGTTTTATCGGTGATACATTAATAACAACACGGTAATCCCTATCAAGTGCTACCATATTACAAAGTTAGTTAATTTTGCTCTATAACTGAGTTGATGTGCCCGATAAAAAGATTTTCAAATATGACTAATTACTAACTTGCTCGTCCTCTATTCCTAATGTTCAACTCAAAGTAAAAAGGATGTAAATTGAAAGAAATCACTATTTTTTTAAAAAACGTTCAAAGAAACCATCCATTTTATTTTGTAAATGTGCATTTTGAAAAATGAACAAATTTTTAAAAATTTGAAAATGTTTTAATATATTCTTACTGTTATGCTCAACCTCACGCACATACCTGATAGTCTGTATAAGGAAATGGTATTCCATTTGTACCATAACAGTTATCATGTAACTGCTATAATTTATTTTCGCGGAATAAATTTAATTTCCTTTCGCTTAATCGTAAAGTAAGTGGTCGGCGTCGCTTTCACTGAACTGCTTTAGTACCGTACAACAAATGTAGCAAAGTAGATATGTTTTTATATATTTTTAGGGGAGAACGCAATTGGCTCAGTTCAGTATCGATCCAGCGGAACCTGCTCAAGTCCGGTATTGAAGAGAAATACTTTTTTATTCTAACATGCAAACTTAGGCTACAAGACCGTTCCTTGTGCCTGCGGTTTTCCTTTATTAACCCTTATCCAATCACATGTTCATAGTTAAATAAACTGTGACAAAAATACAAAAGGCGTATTTCGAAAAAACTTTTAAACACCACCGTCACGTGAGAAGGCGAAACGAAGAACGTGTACGAATGTTGAGTTTAGCTCCAGTTCACCTTCCTATTAGTGCGTCTGAAATCTTGCTTCAGACTTAACTCCTGGAATCTGAAGTCATGTTCGTCTGCAGAGATCGAAAAAAGGTCGATGACGAAGAAGCTCAAAATGAACTCGTTACATCGTTTGGACATCAGAGACACCCAGACTAACAAAATCTAGGTGAAGAGGTGATCTCATTGCTTCATTCCAGGAGTTAAGTCCGTGACAGCGTCAGAGTTCAGACGCTGCACTAAGACGAAGGTGAACGAGTTAAACTCAACATTCACACTGAATCAACCCTGCCCACCACAGAGCACGGTTATATGAAGAACGTGTGTTCTCCACGGTAGTAGAACCGAGCGGGAAGCTATTAATTACGGTCTTGACGAGGGAAAGCAAGACTGGTGAATGTTTATGGCGATAAATGTGCAGCAGTTCGGTGTCAGAGGTAAAACGGGCCAACAAGCCAAGGTTGAGGCTGACAAGGTCGTTCCGCATTCTGGCGACCAGTCGCGCATCGCCCTGCGGCCGCCGCTTACTCGGTTGTTTGTTTGGATTTCGTAGAAATTAAATGATTATTTTGCATTGAAGGCAAATTTATTGTGACTATCGAACACCTCATTGGGATAGTCGTAAATTGAGTTAAATTAAGTAGGATTTGTTTGGTTTCGATTAACTAGTTCGATTTCAATCGACATTACTTTTATTGTGACATTCGATGAGGTTCAATGCAAAATTTCAAGTCTACAGCTTATTTTATTATTGACAGATAGAATGACGAATGATAGAGATAGATGAAAATAAATATTTACGTCCCCGGCAAGCAAGAGAATAATCATGTCAGCTTACTGAGTGATGAAATTCCATGGACGAACCTGCAAAAATTGTTGAACCCATTCTTGACTATGCAGAGATTAAGTTTCAAGTCTACAGATAAAATCTTTCTTGATATATCTGTTCACATGATACCTTCATATACCGGTGTTTAAATAATAGGATTCAACACACCAAGTCGCCATAAAGTGATGCACTTAATCAAAAACAAAAACTGAAATAAAGAATAGAGGTCACAATAGGTCTGCAGCCACCGACTAACCACATCAGTTCTCTTAAGTTGTCTTAAAGGTATACTGTATGCTTTAAATTTGACACAAAACATGGTTGTTGTCATTTCTGACTTACGCGTGTCACAACGCTCTGGTATGATTTGTGTATTTTAACCTAAATTGTAGTCATGTATTAGGTTAGTTACTCATCCGAGTAAGAGGTCAGATTGCAGAAATCGAAACGTAGTTACTGAATTTTTTGTATCACTGAACGATAGCAAATTTCCGGAACACAATCCATTCACAATCCTTCCATCGCCAAAACAAACTTCGAACAAAGAACAAAATAGTACATCACTTTCGACTTCATGATTTCGGAAAGGGCACGAACTAGTTTTGATATTACAATCTCACATCCTTTCTTAGGATTGGACAATGTAATTTTCAAACAACCATTAAATCAACTTTTGAATTGGGTAAAAAAATATATAACTTGTTACCCGAAGAAATAAAACTCCGTTTAAATAGTATCTAGATAACAAATTTAAACGGAAGTTAAAATCAGTG
Organism: Homalodisca vitripennis; assembly: GCF_021130785.1. Lineage (NCBI taxonomy): Eukaryota > Metazoa > Arthropoda > Insecta > Hemiptera > Cicadellidae > Homalodisca > Homalodisca vitripennis. Next base: position 94,083,259 of record NC_060214.1, read on the forward strand.
CAGATAGAACTAAGTATATACGATACTAAGGCATTTATAATATATTGCAACCGCAATCAAAATGCAGTATTATAACCTAGTTATGTAGCCTATGTCAGATGAAGTGTTTTGTTTTTAATATGTGAACTTGACAATGCATGCATGTAAATATGTATTACGGCAATAAAACATTGATTGATTGATTGATTGATTGACTGATTGAATATCGGTAGGAGCATTAGTTGTCGGAGATATGTTATGTTAGATTTTAAAAATGAGTCAATCTGAAAATCAACCATTGTGATTTATCGATGAAAAAGAACAAACTTCTTAAACGATAAACAAGGGTTAGAGTATCAAAGCTCGACTTTACGTCTGAAAAATAAACTTGGAAACCATCGCAAACAACCGTAGCCGACACCGATTAGGTTGCAATTTCTGACAGCGTTTACGATGTGGCGGGAAAATGGTAGAATGGAAATGGTCACTTAAAATGCAAGTAAATCTTTCGCCGGAGACTGCAAGGTACTGTATTAGTCTCTTTGATGTAGCAGAACGCCAAACTCGCAACACCCGGCAAAGACTACACAAGACATAGAGGAGCCAGAAGACCACATATTTAAACAGCTTTGAGCTTGGCTCCGCTGCCGCTTGGCAGCGCTTCAAACGCTCGTGTCAAACACCCTCTCCATCTGCGAATGCTTTATTGCTAACAACACACAGTATTTTTTCAGTCGAATGTCGTATACTTTCTTTAAAATACTGCTGTATGTGTCTAACACAAAGTAAATAGATACCGATTAATAATACGTATCTTACTCATTTCCTATTAAGAAGAAACTACTAAAAAATACTAAAAATTAATGTGTAATTAATGCCATGCACTGTAGCACATGATTCGATAAATAATATATACAGGTGTTTCAAAACTGAATATCAACGTTTAAAAAAACTCGTATGTACGGTAAATAATATTGAAAAAGAATGCATTTACCATGATTGTTATGACTTACTTTCGACCAATTGTTGTGGCAAGGTTAAATTCAGTCAGTATACTTATTATCTAATATCTTCAAGCAGCGGTCGAGATAATTGCTTTGTACAGCCAATAGTAATATAAGGTTATAAATTTCAACCTCAAGGCTACTGCATTATTGACCCCATAAAAATGAATAAAATTAACCCATACTTCACGCACGCCGTGATGACGACGCTGCTGCTATCTCTCGGAGGTAACGGAAACTAGATGAACCAAGTTTGACGTTACTTTTGTATGCTTAAACATTGTATTACCGATCTAAATGTTGCTGTTTTGTTTACAGTGCAGTAGGCACGTCAATACAATATACTATATGTCGACTTAATACAATACTCGGAAATTCGATTATAATAATGGATTTTATCTTCTTTATTAAGTAAATCTAATTATAAACAGTAATCATAGGCAATGTGGCCGATTTGACCCAAACTTATATTTACTGGTTTACTTGGTAACCTTGCATATCTCGTAATCAGATTACATTTCTCATCATAATCAATCATTTTGAAACATAATCTCTTACGTTTTAAGTGATTTAAAATGAGAGGTCTAACGTACAAGTATAGGCTACAATTTGTATGGATAAAAAGGTTCACAGCACAGTATTATTGTCAGCATGACGATGAACACGCCCTAGGTATGATAACCAAATGGAAGACTAAACCCCAAGAACGATATATGAGAAACGAAACTCTGGGCTTAATTTTACAAATTATAATACTCACATCGGACATCCGTTTAATATAAAGAACCAAGAGGTTCCTGTCGTCTAGATTACTACCTCTGGGTGTCAGCGCCATACTCACAAAAAAACAGTCTGTATTATGAGTACCAACCAGTACCATCACTGATTACACACGCCTAAAATAGCCCAAATAGCCGTTCCGATCTTGTTTATTTATATGGAGCCAAAACGGAACTGTTACATAATACGCTTGACTCTTTCCACACTCTATCTGTGAATTTAAACTCAGTGGCAGAAAGTCACGTCACGTCGAAATGGATGGAACGGGAACGATGAAACGGAATGGTGACTGGGTACGAGTGACAGGAATGGTACGTCAGTTAGCGGAACGGAATGGTGACTGGTTATGCGTTACAGGAATGGTAGGCTACGTCACTTAGCGGAACGGAATGGTGACTGGGTATGCGTGACAGGAATGGTACGTCACTTAGCGGAACGGAATGGCGACTGAGCACGCGTGACAGGAATGGTACGTCACTTAGCGGAACGGAATGGTGACTGGGTACGCGTGACAGGAATGGTACATCAGTTAGCGGAACGGAATGGTGACTGGGTACGCGTGACAGGAATGATACGTCACTTAGAGGAACGGAATGGTGATTGGGTACGAGTGACAGGAATGGTTACGTCACGTAAAGGAACGGAATGGTGACTGGGTACGCGTAACAGGAATGGTACGTCACTTAGCGGAACGGAATGGCGACTGAGCACGCGTGACAGGAATGGTTACGTCACTTAGCGGAACAGAATGGTGACTGGGTACACGTGACAGGAATGGTAAGTCAGTTAGCGGAACGGAATGGTGACTGGGTATGCGTGACAGGAATGGTACGTCACTTATCGGAACGGAATGGTGACTGGGTACACGTGACAGGAATGGTAAGTCAGTTAGCGGAACGGAATGGTGACTGGGTATGCGTGACAGGAATGGTACGTCACTTATCGGAACGGAATGGCGACTGAGCACGCGTGACAGGAATGGTACGTCACTTAGAGGAACGGAATGGTGAATGGGTACGAGTGACAGGAATGGTTACGTCACGTAAAGGAACGGAATGGTGACTGGGTACGCGTAACAGGAATGGTACGTCACTTAGCGGAACGGAATAGTGACTGGGTACGCGTGACAGGAATGGTTACGTCACATAGCGGAACGGAATGGTGACTGGGTATGCGTGACAGGAATGTTTATGTCACGTAAAGGAACGGGATGGTGACTGGGTATGCGTGACAGGAATGGTACGTCACTTAGCGGAACGGAATGGTGACTGGGTACGCGTGACAGGAATGGTACGTCACTTAGCGGAACGGAATGGTGACTGGGTACGCGTGACAGGAATGGTACGTCACTTAGCGGAACGGAATGGTGACTGGGTACGCGTAACAAGAATGGTAAATCACGTAACAGAACGGAATGTTGACTGGGTATGCGTGACAGGAATGGTACGTCACTTAGCGGAACAGAATGGTGACTGGGTACGCGTGACAGGAATGGTACGTCACTTACCGGAACGGAATGGTGACTGGGTACGCGTAACAAGAATGGTAAATCACGTAACAGAACGGAATGTTGACTGGGTATGCGTGACAGGAATGGTACGTCACTTAGCGGAACAGAATGGTGACTGGGTACGCGTGACAGGAATGGTACGTCACGTAGCGGAACGGAATGGTGACTGGGTACGCGTGACAGGAATGGTACGTCACGTAGCGGAAGGGAATGGTGACTGGGTACGCGTGACAGGAATGGTACGTCACGTAGCGGAACGGAATGGTGACTGGGTACGCGTGACAGGAATGGTTATGTCACATAGCGGAACGGAATGGTGACTGGGTACGCGTGACAGGAATGGTAAAATTTCGCAGCCTAACCACGGAAATCCGCGAAAACCCGAAATACACTTAATAACAATTTGTATTTAATTTAACACTGTTAAAACATTTAAGTAGCCATTAGGGTCCCACGTAAGTCATACAGATACGCTAAAAATCATTTTGTGCATGTTTTCATAACCAATGGCGAAACCCTGTCAAAAACCTGAATAATATTCACGTATCAACTCCTCACGAAGTCTTCGTTTATATTTGATACCGAAATTTAAAAATTGATTGAAAATCTTAAGCGTGTTTACAACGATGAATGTAATGGTATTCAACAATATCTACATTTTAACCTAAGATATTGCGGCCTGGTGTAACGGGGAAAGTTACTAGTATATAATTATTAATAATCAAATAGTAATTATGTAATAACTATCCGTTTAATTATGTTATTCGTGAACAGGTAAACACAAACTTAGAGGTTACTTCCAATCCTACACATAGAACAGCCTCGGGATTCTACTACTATATAAATAAATAAATAAATATATATATATATATATATATATATATATATATATATATATATATATATATATGCAGGGTGTTTACGAACTGTCCGGACATTTTTTGGGGAATTTGTTCCTTGCATCAAGATAAGCAAAAAATGTAAATAAACATGGGTCACAAATCTTTAATGTTTATGTGTTTTTTACATTTTATTATTTATTTCAGAAACGAGTTGAGTTAAAAACTCAAATTTTGCATAACTGTGGTGTTTGTAGTCTCAAATAAGGTTAAATATTAATGCTATATAATCATACCACGTTTCAGGTTGGAAGACTGAAGATTTTTCTAAAACGTATGCCGTAAACACCAATATTTTTACTTTTTACAGAATAAAAAAGTTGCTAATTTAAGAACACTTTTACACCTAGATCATAAAAATCTGTTAGTAAATAATAATGGCGGTATTAGCTATTGAATGTTTTGTACTGCACGATTCACCATGCCTTACACGCGTAAACAATTCATGAAAATTAGGCTAAGTGTTACACCAGTTGAACGCTTACATGTACATTATTTCTTGACCGGTTTTTATATTTCAGTTGTCAAGATGTTAGTAAGGACTTTTATTATTCTCACGATACTTTCATATTCTTAATAGTTACTATATTAAGCTCTAAAAACTTACTTCATACTGAAACGCAGTGTGGTAATATATTTCAAAACCTATTGATGGTTTTATCTTTAGTATTTTATCTTTATCGGTCTCTGAAATAAAAAATGAAATCTAAAAAAACCTACAGCCGAACAGGCGATAAACTAAGCATTTCAGATACATGTTTATTCCGATTTGTTTGTCTTGACATGAAGAACAAATGGTACTTTGGTATTGTCCGGAGGTTACTCTGTCCCTATCTACTACGTCGAATTGGGATATATAAGTACGTAAAGGGTGTAAATAAAAAAAAGTTACTATTTACCAGCGCTCACGTGGTCTGAGTTTGAATTTATTTTCTATACATAACTGCTTGTAAACTATCATCATAAATTTTGATAATTATTGCTACTTTATAATAATAATAAATGTTTAAAAACACAATGTACCATTACTAATGTGCGTTGTGTTTAAACATTTTTTTTTCAAATAAGTTAAGTTACAGAGCATTCATTAACAGTACATAAAGGGTGATAACATAAGGGAACTACAAGAAAATGATTCAAGCTGCCTCTGCGCTCGTACAGGATACTACTAGTATCATATTTATGATAACCTAATCTAAACCTACTTATATTGTTACAAGTGTTAATGTTTATTTGTAATTATTTAGATATTTAAGATTGTTGTTGATTATTTTTTATATTCACCCATTTTTCTGTTTATTTATCTTTTCTTGCATGTTGCTGGTTAAATATTCTTATTTTTGCATTTGTTATCTGTCAAATTTGTTTTATCACTTTGTTGTAATTTGTTTCTTATCACACATCACAAATTTATTACCGTTGCTCGTTTTCACATTTAACTATCTATTATTGTCTTTTCCTTTTTTACCTTTTTGATGATTGTTAACTAACTTATTCATTGTTTTGTTTATTATTAGTTTTTAACACTGTTTGTTATTTAATTGTATAAGTAAATATTATTGGTGTTATTAATCGTTAATACTCTATTTTAAACTGATTTAAATTGTACTAATGGTGTAATTCCGTCGGAAGAATAAATAAAATAAAATAAACAAGTAGTAGATAGGGACAGAGTGGCCGAAGGAATTCCCACAGTTTACTACCGGAGAGTTCGTAAACACCTTATGTTATATAACCATTGACGATGTTATACCCCCATTCACCTGTTGTGCGCACGAGCTGGCGTGCTTGGTCGGTAAGGAGCCGACCGAGTTTTTCTTCTGGAAGTTCTCCATGGTCGACGCCATCTTCGGGGTGACCTCGCCATTCTCTGTGCCGTCCACCGGGAACTCCGACATCTGGAACAAGAAGACCCGGGAGTTAACAGTCTGCAGAGCCATGCCTGTCACTATTGGGACTGTCGCAAAAACTGACCGGTCAGTTGGTATAAGTAGACAACAGCTGGGCGGAAGTTAGTAATGTAAAATAACACTCGATTCGGTGGAAAACGCTTCTTGTTTCACGTAAAGATAAAATGTGCGTCACACGTTTTGCAATAAGGTTCGTACCGAATGAGTCATAGATTATTAATTACTCATTAGGGGAAAATTGAACTGCACAATAACAATTCAACATCATTGTGTTAGAAGATAGTGTTGCAGGCAGTACTTCTGAAACTCGTTGACTTGTTGGCTACAAAAATGCTCATTGAAGATTAATAAGAAGCAGTAGCTACAATATTATAAATTTTAGGGGTTCTTAAATGAATAGTCTAAAAATCACTTTTCTGATGATTTTGGGTTGATCAATAAATGTTCAAAAATGAATTAAAAGGCTTGCACTCCGCAAAAATAGCCGAACAAGGGATCAGTGCAGTTGAACTTGTATAATTCGAAATATTGGGTGATTTGATTTTCCTCCTGTATCTTGTGACATTCATACATATTAATAATGGTCTGCAGAATTCGAACTCTTCTAGACGAATGTTTTATTGGTCCTATGAATTTTCCATTATTCGAGTCCCACTGTACAAGAATAACAGACAAGTTATTCAGACTGGAACGTACAGAACAACGCTGATACTCGTAACATCGCCTTTTCGTTCTGCACTGGGCGCGAACATTACTAGAGTTTCCAATTGTGGCTGTATGAAATTTGTTGGGAATGATCACAAGAATTTTTGGGGAACGCGTAGTCTGTTCACCCATCCCACATTTTGGAGTTAGGTGAAAAGTAATCAATATTGGTCATCAGCGTGAGTGGATTAAAAGATCAAAAGAAGGCACCCTTTGATAGTTATTCCATTTTCCTATAATTATCCTTTTTTCCGTTTGCGTTATTGGCAATTAACAGACACAATAAGAGGTCTTGATAAATGGACAATCCAACCCTCTAAGTTTACATTTTTAATTTAATACACTATTTTGAACCATATATCATACACAAAAGAGAGTACTATGAATCTTGCTTGATAACCTTTTCTCGCTTGAAGTTATCTTTTTTGTATTGTACATCTGTTATATGTTAGTGTCATTTCAGCTATATTTATTAAAAGCTTTTTTGATACCTCAACATAATATAGTTTTATGCTTTCCCTGAATCTTTGTACTGTTATTGGTGCAACAAATAAGACGGTTCCCTCTAGTATTATTTTTACATTTTTTTTATTATGTTATTGTTTCTGTTACAGAAATATATTCACTTTTTATTTACAATAGTTTTTGCCGTTATTTATCTAAGCTTGTGACAACTACATAATCTTTCGTTACTGACTCGAGAATCAGATTGGTAGAAGTTAAACGCCACTAACTATTTATACGGTTATTGCAGGCTGTTACGGGTTTTGGTTATTAACTTATCCAACGGAAAAGGTGAGTGCTCAGACAGCAAACTGTGAACTGAGGGGTTCAAATAGTAGTAAATATTCGAACGGTAACAAAGTTACGTGACCCGACCCTAGCGTCAGACCTCAAAACTAACTGAAACAATTCGCCGGACCTCACCGCACCACGTCAGTACGAATGTGAATTTATCTCCTGTGTAACTAATACAATCAGAGGATAGTAGTCTCATTCTGTCTTAGGCATTGGGTGCTATACTTTTAAATTTACTTAATTGTTGTCTGCATTTGTACAGATACTGATTTCTACAAAATATACATCTAATTTTCAATCTCATAGCGATGTTGCATGCGGGATTAAAATAACGCTGCACTCTGTGTACTCAGTCCATGATCGGCCTTGGCGAAAGTGAGAGGGGCACGTGTAAACGGCTCCGTACTGCTGAGCAACTGTTACAGTTGTGAGAGGAACGGCTTTCAACACACAACCGTTAGCTCAGCGGGGGGTGCCGAGAAATTAACGGCTTCTGATACTCGGTGCTTATGCAAGATCTTCAGATAGAAACAGGACTCTTACCATTTGATCCTTTGTCACTAAATATTTTTTTTATTTCCTTGGTACAGCTTACAATTTGTGTCCCCCCTCAAATTCCCCCCCCCCAAAAAAAAGGTTCAGGTTTTAAACCCATAGCAGCCACGTGTGGCCATATGGACATATGGCTAAGTTGAATACTCAATTAGGGTGTTCATTTCTCACTTTATTATATGGGCTGATACAGGTTAACATGGCTGTTAACCCCCAAACAGTTCATCACAAATACATTTTTTGCAGTAATTTACTCAAAAATTTGTAACTTTTAATATACATCACTATGTTTGTTTGAAATTGTTCTTGTTCTTCAGCTAATAAAATTGTCTTTAAAAGAAACAAAAATTTTAAGCAATTATAAAAGGTATACATCTTTCAATGTTTATTACTGTTTTAATTTGTATTTATAAAATATATTTAATTTATTTATATTTTACATTTATAGTTGAATGTTTAAAAATAATTGTAATTATCAACATATCCTGCAAATTTCAAGTATTTTAGAGATACGATAGTCGTTCCACTGCCGTAACAACCGAGGCACGCCGCCACGGCCATCCATACCACCGCGTTGTTTTTACTCTCAATACTGTACGGAACGTTACTTTTACTGTGAAGGGAATGTAATTATTACACCATCGGTATATAGTTACGAATAATAACGTTACAGAAAAATAATCACGCAACACGAAATGTCATTGCAAAACAGTTTACGGGAAAGGCGCGCAATGGTACATCGTTGCAAACAGCCAAAGATATATATATATATATATATATATATATATATATATATATATATATATATATAGTACAAGACAGGTTGCATCAAACCAAAAAGTACTAAAACGTCGCGGACATTTTCGGTCGGATATGAAACGCTAAAATATTGGAAAATAAATGAATAGGTCTTTCTGTGTCCCTTGGCATCCACACTAACATTTTTGGATGATTAGAAGACTTCTATTTTTAAGTATGTTTATCACCATTTGATTAAGAGGGGATGGAATTTGGAGTGGGAGTCTGGATAACTCCAACTACCACAGCCAAGATCATTATTTCAGGTTCTACGTAAAGCTCTAGTCATTCTAAGATTAGCCACCATTAGTCATTTGGCTGCCAAAACTTACTAGAAAGTCATTCTTAGTTATAATCTTTATGTTCATCATATTCATCCCTCAGTCATAGGTGTCTAAAACGTAAAAAGTTGCAGAGGTGACGATTTCTAGCGAAATTGGCAAGCAACTTTTTAGCATTTTTGCGACAGTTGAAAATGTGAAAGTTTGAAAAGATTCTTTTCATGTACTGAATCTTGTGGAAAATGTTAAATTTGTTTAGTTACACGTTTTTAAGGGCATTTAGCAAAAATTATTGTCACATCCTACGATATCACCGAATTTTACCCTGCCAGCCAGAATCGGTGTTCTCTAAGTGTAATTTAAAAGTTGAAAAGCTCGCGATAAACCAGTACATTGCGATTAACCAGACGTGATGTCATACGATTATCTTGAGGTAATGTAGAGGAACTGCATTATGAACCAAGTACGAGACTGGATGAAGTAATTGCATAACTACAAAGGGAGTTAACTATACAAAACCGCCTCATAATACAAGCGGACCGATTGTAAGGTAAACTCTTAGAAGGGAATTCTGTATGAACCATAAGTATTTCTTAGCAAGACAGTTTTTAAAACGTGTCGTTATGAACGGTGCAATTGTGATAAAACAACAACTGAAATCATCATATTCACACATATTGCCACACAGTGACTTGTCGTAATACTAGCTTGGTGTGGGGTATTTCTTAGTTTGTTTTGCGTTGCTTAGTTGTGTTATAGACTGCCATCCGTTTACATTTGTTTCAGTTCGAGGAGTCAACAAACAGACAATGAAAGTTGTAAAAACTGCAAACCCCCCACGATCCAGAATATTAATCGAACTCGCTCTGTGTAATTCCAAAGATCATCGGAAAATTTTATTTCTGACCATGCAAATGACGACTGTACATCCGAGGCGTTCAATGTAGCCTTTTAGCAAACAACACAAAAAAAGCACTGCAAGTTAGCACTGGGGGGTAGAAACAGACATACACCGTCCCTCCTGAAGTTTGACAGAGATGCAACGTCGAATAAAGGAGATGAAAATAATTGGTTGAAGATGACTGGACAAAGATCTGACAAAATTCCTACAGAGATGCCAAATACTGCTGTCGGGTAGGGTACGATAAGCGGACCCGCTTTTTATATCGAAATTTGGAAAACGATATTACTCAATCATAACCATCGATATAATCAATCGATACTGATTAATTATTTTGAACAATTAACTTAAATAATCTATATCAACAGCTGTAAACACTTTTAAATAATACACGTAGGGTAATATTTCAATTTGATATAAGTAACATTTAATTATTGTGTAACAGATGATTTTAAAAGGCAGTCAATTTTAGAAAACTAGACGACATTGCTTTTGAAAGTAGATAAGACATGTTTTTCGTGGCTTCAACATGTTTTCGTACCAAAAAACCTATTACGTGAAATTTGTGGGAAAGAAACAGCTGTAACTGTGAGAGGAGCAAATATAATCGTCTTCAGTTTTCCTAATTTTGGTTATAATAATTTGTTTGAACACTGTAAATATTAAATTCCTAATTTAATTTAAAACATATGATTGTTATTGAGGACTACTGATACTTTTATATCGATTGATAGTCTAGGATTTGACATGCGAATATTAGGTATCGATGATTACATTCTTCGATATAAAAAAACCGGGTCCGTTTAACGTACCCTACCCACTGCTGTTTCCAAAGGTAAAGATAGAACGGCTCGAGTATGATTTCTGGCAGCGATCTCTTTTTCGAAGTTGGACGTTGTTTCCCCGATGATAGACGACTGAATGGCGCTGTTCTCACGACCAACAATCCGCGGATCAGCTGACTCGAGGTGCCAGGTGGATATGTCGCATTATGATGAAACATCATAGCAGATGATGCAAGCCAGGTAGAGAAACTTCACCGCATAACTATGCATGTCCCACACACCGCATGCTGCTCCCACCATTGACTTATTGAATATGTCAGGATTTGCTGGTTATCAACAAGTACATGACAGCTCGTTAGATGGTTTATTTGTCGAATAATGAAGCGAGAGGAATGCAAATGTGAGTCTATTGCGTCTTCGTAAGAGAGTGGAAATGTACGGTCGTCATGTGCGGTAATTCTATTTTCAATTTACTGAGTGGTTATCATTTCTATGTAAAATTAACAACAACAAAAAATATATAAATCTAAAAATCTTTTTAGAAATTTATACCTTCATGGCCACCAGTCTGTGTGTGGGGGAAAAGAGTTCATAAAATATTAACTAAAGTATTAACACTAAAAAATCTTTGTAAAAATTTGTAAAAAGAGAACATTATTAACAGAACTTTCATAAAAAAATGAATTAACACTTAAAATATTCTTTAGTATAGTTTTCTAATAAACCATAAAATAGATCTCTATTACATTACTACTCACACTAGTGGGTTTTAATCAAAATATAAAAAAGAGGGATGAAATATGTTGTGTTGACATTAAATAGTATAACATTGTAGTGAATTTTAATAACAATAACAAAGACGAAATATGTTCGGACACTAAATAGAATTACATTTTAATAACAATAAGAGGGATTAAATATGTTCCGTTGACATTAAATAGTATTACATTTTAATAACAGTAAGAGGGATTAAATATGTTCCGTTGTTGTACATTATAGTATTACATTTTAATAACTGTAAGAGGGATTAAATATGTTCCGTTGACATTAAATAGTATTACATTTTAATAACAATAAGAGGGATTAAATATGTTCCGTTGACATTAAATAGTACTTTATTTGAGTGAATTCCAATAACAATAAGAAAAATGAAATGTGTTCTGTTGTCATTTTATAAGTATAACTCTTATAGTGGGTTTTATAACATAAGAAGCATGGCATATGTTTATTGACATTTAATAAGTATTACATTTATACAGCACTGACGATATCTTCGTCTGTCACCGATCGTGTAAGGGTTATCTGTTCCGTACACTTAGAAAATCTCTTCATTAAACATAGTCCTAAAAGGACTTTTACGTTTTGAGTAAGGTTGGGGATAGGAGCCACCTCCTGTTGTGATTCCCTGTTGTGATGTAGAGTAAGGACATCTGGAGGGAATAGCGGGATAGGGATAACGAAGAGGGATAACGGGTACTACATCTCAGTGAAATCACAGAGGAACAAGAGGGAGGGGAACTTTTGAAATAGATTTAGAAATTTATTCTTCTGAGCACAAGTTATAGACCAAGCTCCGAAATAGAATTTATCGTATCATACCATGATGTCCTGCGGATAATTAGGAGTACATAAATGCCAATTGAAATTGCTACCAAATCCACTGACAATGACGCAGACACAACTGTACTGCCATACAATGCACACGGATACAGTGTTTCTTACGCCCAATTGATGCCAGACGTAGATGCAACGAACAGGAAATAACTAAGTGCAGTAGAAAGCACTCAGCTGAGTGAATGGTCTCCTTGATTCGCGCCAAGCGTAGGCTCGAGACGGCGACTGCTGGCTGTTATTTATTCCAAGGAGGTAACAAACTCCAACAGCCCACTCGGCCGAGTTCCTCCTTGTCTTACAGTGTCGGCTGCATGCGACGTTGCCATGTCTCGATGCAACAAATGGTTCCGAGTCTTTTTTTATGACCGGGAAATTGCTATTACGCGTGGGTGCCCTATCAATTCTGACTCATCAATTATGCAAGTCAACAGAATAGGTTTGTCCGAGAAAAAGCTTGTATTAGAGCCCATATCAGATCATAACACCAGACAATCTAAGCGGTTTAAAATCCCATCGAAATTTGATGGTTGCAAGTTAAAGCATCAATTTGTACACGTCAATTGGACCTTGATACATTTTGAACAGTTGAAATCACAAGCATTTTATATTGAAATGAATGTTGCCAAAGTAAGTTGTAAAATTTGTAATAATTATAAACAAACGTAGTTTGTGTCAACCTCGCACTCCTATAAATAGACACATAGAACACGATAGAATAGAAACAAGTGCAAGCGAATCTCTTACGTTAGAGTAGAGACAAGTGCACTCGATCTCTTACCTAATATCCCACTGAGCTCTCGAACTATAAATAAATTACCTATATAATTAATATTCAGTTACTATTGTTTGTACAATCTAACACTTACCATGGATCAGTAATATGACTAGATGGCTCGAAAATGGAAGGAAAACCACGGCGGCGCGCGGACTAACCTCCAAACTGGAGAGGAAACCCGGGACGAAACTATGACTGAAAGGGAGATCGTGGATGCACGTGAGTCGCTCGGCAGCTGGCGAACTCTACCGACTGGAGCCAAACTACCGCAGCCGTACCGGTAACGTCTGGTCAAGGTCAACACAGCACGCCTACAGCGGCTTCCGGCATACTTCGCTGATAGCCGACCACCTAGACCCGGGCTTGCCTCCACTATCTTATCAGCGTCACCTGGCCTCACACACGCCCTGTCATTGATAAGAGATTATACCCAATCTCAAGATGAGCTGAACTTGTTCGTATCGATTTGGATAATTCTAAAACGAAACCTCTAAGGCGAATGATGAGTTCCTTTTATTACAACGAATAATTGACAGACATCACAGGTCTAGGAACTCCTGAACGATAGAGTCCAAGGATTTTCTCTCAATTTCTCGTGAGCATGTTTTGTCACTCGATGTCCCGACAAACCCTTTACATGATATGGATCTTTAGATGTATTATCAAGTATAGTTAGTATTACCACTGGCGATCAGGGGCGTATCTAAGATTTGAGTTTGGGGGCGGACTAAACTTATCACTCATATTTCAGGAAAGGGCACACTATGAGATCGAAAGCTTAGTCTGAAATTAAGTGTACAGGGGCATTATAGTAAAAATGGGGACTAAAATAAAGATACCGGTATGTAAAAGGATTAATTACCCAGGAACAAAACTTTTTTGCCATTACGGTATACATTCTCCTAAAGTAATACATATATTTTTTACAAGACAGTAGTAAGCCACACCATATGTTGCGTAACAAGGTTCGCTGAGGTTGCATGCAAAATTTCAAATCTATAACTCATTTCATAATCGAGATATCCTGCGGTGAAGTAGACAGGCAGCTATCATACCGAAAAGAAACTTTTCATTTTCCCGCGTTGTAGTGTCTTTTTAAATGAATTCATTAATTTCTGTGAAGTTGTGATGTGTACTTTGTATTTTAATGTTAACATGCAACAAAACGCTAATGCGTGGATGCAGATGATGTCCTAAGGTAAATTTACTATTTTGCAGGTGGAATGTGGTGGTATACAACGTAATAGGTACACAACTAAAAGAATCATTATATACCAGGTGTTATATCCACTAGGAATTCGTGTTTGTGTAGATGAAATAATGCAACTAACGCTAAAATTTTCAAACGCTGTGATTGAGCGCTGTCGAGCGGCAAACGAAGGAAACAGCGATTGTAAACATATTACATACTATTAACACACGTTATATTGAGTAAACTCTGAAAATAATAAAAGAACGTACGTTTTAAATTTAATTTGCAACAATGAGGCAATTTCCATAAGATTAAATTTGATTACAATACTAAACGTGTTGTATGGTAGTGCTATCTATGTGTTAACGAACAGAACTAACTTTACCGAACAAAATTCCTGACACATAGTCACCAAATGATGCAAAGTCTATTCTCAGGAAAGTAAAATCTCTCGAATATAAATAGACTACTTTAGTCATCAGGTTCCTCATCACAGTCCTGGCGCCGATGACCTGCTTTTCCTCCCTCTACGTGAATGCTCTCTGTGTGTATTCAACAACTATGCTCTCTTTCACAATGGCGATGTGACGTGTGCTTTACTAATCCGGTTCAATTTATTGCCACAACTCGTTTATCCTGCAATAGGTTTACAGTTTGAATATTTGCTTTAACTTTTCAAATTTTGACCGTGGCCCTTTAACATACTAATTCGCCCTTTAAGACGAGAAAAATTGAAGATTTTGCATTATTCAACGATTAGTGGTAGAAAGTTAAAGCATGAACATTTTTACACTATGCACACGAAGATGACTGGAATGAGTGACATGTTTTGTTATTTATTAAAAAACATTACCTTCAGTAAAATATTACAAACATGTAATTTACTTAAATTATATTCGAATAAAAATTTAATTTTTTCAAGGGAAAAGTAATAAAACAAAACTCCTCTCCTTGGAGCTGTAACTCATTAAACAATTTTAAAGGTTTCAATTTTTTTGTCTTCAGCCGGTTTTATTATAAAAATTACTTATTGTCTTAAATTATTTTTAATTCAAGAAATATAATTTGTTTCCAAAGATATATATATCACTCCTTGGAGCGTGACATATGTAACTCGTATAAACTAAATATCTCACATTTTTTGTTTTAATTTCCTTATAAATGCCTCAATAAATACCTTTGATTTCTAATGAAGTGAATAATAAACATTATTATCTTCCTAGTGCCTTAAGGAAAATCATTTTAAAAAGGTTATGAATTTATAATAACAAAATTCTTCTTATTAGACAATGGACAATCTTCCAGATATTTCTATAATTCAGCTTCTCCTTTCCTTTGCTTTAAGTCCACAGATTTAAAAGCACCATTAAATGTAAGCTTTCTACATCCTAACTTCCTCTATCGGAATTATATCCTTGTAATTATTACTTTGTACGAGTGGAGTGTGCTCAGTTTTCAAGGTCTCGCCACTAAATCACGTGGAAAAACTTAAAATTGGGTCGTAAATAAACGTCAAAACGAATAAATCTCCCGGAAGACAAAACAGGGCCGTAAATTAAGCCAATTTTGTAAACTGCCTACACCCACAGTCGCGGCACCTCTGCGTAATCCTCACTTCTGGGACAATGGCTGAGTGGGCAGCTCTACAATAGGTCAGCTTTGTTGTCCAGGTGTTGGACTTGAAAGAGATACGCAAAGGCCGACGGGGACTTCCTCCAGTGGGAATCTGCTGATTTAGAATGAAGGAAGTAAGATTCAAGTACAAAACACCCAGAGAAATTAAGAACAAAGTATCTTATTAGACGATAAACCCAACAATCACATCCTCGTGAAGTAACAGCTCTTTGGCTACTATAGTTCATAAATTAGTTCAGAATATAGATTTTCGGCGTAAACACTTCACTGACTTGCATGCAAAATTTGAAATTTGCAGCTCATTTCATCCTTGACATATCCTGCAGACATGCAAACAAAATTTAACATCTCCCTGGCAGACAAAAGAGAAATTGTGGTAGGCTACTGAGTGGTAGATAGGCTTCAATAACGCTCATCCAGCCCAATCCAATGGATGAACTTTGCACCATAATAGAACTCGTTCCCATCTATGTATAAATGAGTTGCTGTGCAAATTTAGCCTACAGATGAAATTTGTCTCGAGAGATCTTGCGGATAATTGGGGTAAATGTGTCACGATGTCACATGTGAACTTCCATATGCCTGTACGATAGTTTAGACATTTATTTACCCTGCGATTTTCTCATTGACATCATGAATGCTCATGAGACAGATGTAAAACCGTTTGCTAATGCTCAGCGAAATCTCATAAAGTGACATGCACCATCAACGAACCCCGTTTTTCCTATAAAGAAGTGAAGTTTTATGTAAAATTCAAGTCTCTTGGTACGTTCCTGCTCGAGATTATTTTAGACAGACATTAATGAACTATTTCCCGCTCTTCGAATGACAAGTTCCGCTAACGCTAAGTCAATTACGAAATTATTGATGCATTTGCAAAGCTATTGACTGACAGAACTGATTGAACAACTGTAGATAAATTAGTTTCAAGACTAATTGCATACAACATCATAAAGAGATCGACAATAGCAAATTGATAATACCAAAACTATTTATCAACCAAATGTTCATCTTTCATCAGCTCAACCTGAAAGGCAATTAATGTTTTAACCGATCGGTTGTAATGAATAATGTATATGTAATAATGCAACTCTGAATGACAACTTTATGTATATTGATTAGTTCCATACAATCAATATGCTAGCATTAACGTCATTTCCAGTGAAGCAACCGTTTCAATTTTTGTGATGTTTTACAACTTGAGAAAGGAATTCTAAAAGAAAGGAAGTATTCACCACAGTTACATAAAATCAATAATTGTAGTTCGTAGCAACTGAATATGCAAATTTGCATTGCTATCCAGTGATTTTAAAGTGCCAAAATCTTCCTGCTGTGTAAGAGGACTTTCTAACCAAATTAAACTAAATTGAATTGTTGGCTGAGCATTAGTGAAGCGTTTTCACTCGGGTCTCGGAAAATTATATTTCTGTCTAACCGTCTACCACACGATATCTCAAAAACGAACTGACCTATTTATTCACTTGAAGCTTGTTTGTTATGCATTAAACTTCATTTCTATATAGGCAACACTGAGTTCCGTGATGGTGCATGTCACTCCATATGATTTGGCTGAGCGTTAGCAAACACTTTTAAATTGGTGTTACGGGCAACCATAATGTCAATGAAAAAATAGCAGAACAAATAAGTTTGAGAACAAACTGAATACAGTACAAGAATATGGATTTTTTACATGTGAGAATATGAACAGATGTAGTCTAACTACCCCCACAAATGCGATATAGGCCTACTATTTTGGTGACTTGATGTAAAAATAAAGAGATACAAAGTAAAAAGGCGCGTGTAGTTTCTTTTTTATTAGTTAAACACTGTTATGAAACCCAACTGAAGGAACAAAACTGAAACCCCCCCAGGACCCCCCCTACCCCCCACCCCCCCTACCTACCCCCTGGCAGGATATCTCAAGAAAGATTTCATGTGTATACGTACAATTTCTACAAGAATAAGTTGTTTAGATAGACAAAAATTTGACTGAGCGTCATTGAAGCTCAACATCACTGAATAGGTTGACACAGTATCCTACAGTAAATTTTTTCTGCACAGTTGTGTTTCTGTCTATCTGACATCAGAACATCTAGAAAGTGAAATGAGCTAGAGACTTGAAATATTGCATGCAACCACAGCGACGTTTATTAAGTGACATTTGGTGTGGCATACTGTTACCTTTTCTTATTAACCTCTCTCGGATGCGTAGATGTAAAATGATTAGAGCGATAAGGCATTTTATTCCTTGCCAGTGAAATTCTGTTTAATCAGTGGTGCAGGTTAAGTTCCACCCAAGTATTTCTCCAATATGACACGTGCTCATAACGTTAGAGTCTACGCTGTTATATCCATCTACTAATAGCCAATTATCGCTAACTAATACGAGAATAATTGTCTTTATCATAATAGGTTACACTAATAAGTAAGTATTAAGAGCATTAAAGTGGAACAATATCGGTTCGCTAGTGATATAACATAAGTTGGCAGACCATTTGCGTACAGTAATGGCGTGTTCAAAAATAACTTTTGAAGTTACGAAAATAGATTTAAATTACTTGTGATCGTTTATAACTCTACTGAAATTCTGTTCTGGGTTGTTTAATTTGTTTAGCCTCTTTTAAAAATTGACGATTCTATCAAACTTTTGGAATTACAATCTTCATCTTTTGTCCAAATAAACTAAGGGTAGTTAAAATTGAAAAGGGTCATCGATTATATAGTATTTTACCTTACTTTTATTAAACAATATATAGTTCAAAACGATAAATATGTTCATATACATTATCCTTCAAAAGTGTAACTTAATAGAACGCAACATTGCATATTACTCTTTTTTATCAAAGTACTATCTGAAAATCCTCAGGTAGAGTTGGTGGAACATTTCAACGTAAAGCATTTTAAAGGAATTGACGATAGAAAAAACCGTAACGCAAATTATATTAATAGAAAGCTATCATCATTACTTCATCAAGATCTATCACAATCATTTTGATTTATTCTTACATTTTTCGTCAAAACTTCGAGGAATGCTCTACTGAGACAATGTTGGAGGCACTGGGACTAGGACGTAGTTCCTTAAGGCCCATTTTGCTATGTAGAGATTGCCGTAAATGTGTTGAATCACTTAAATTTCATGATACTCCACACACATATGTAGCAATATCCGAAAAGGATGTTAAATCTTGAGTTCAAGATTAACGAGTCTTTACATTAGATTTTCAAAGCATCAAGTTTTTTGGACAAATACTACTGGAAGGTGAGCTCTAAAATTTAGAAAAGAGCCAGTGATGAATAGTCAAATTGTGTGGAAACAATTTTTTTCGAACTGACTGAATATTTTTGTCAAAACTGACTTACCTTTCTAGAGCCATTACAGCCGCACACCATCAACCGAACTCTCCTGTCTATAGTGACCGTCGTGACGGTCACCTGGCCCAGGCCGAGGAATGGTTTCCCCATGTTACACTACACCCTGCCCACTGTACTCTGACCAGCGAACACCGTGTTGTGCTGAGCCCTGTGATGTGCTGAGTCGGGGTTACCTCACGGCTGACTCACTCGCACCAGCAGCACTATCGGCACTACACATCGAGACCACTAACCAATACAGCCGATAAACAGAGTTGTGTAACCGATCTGGCTGGCGTGATGACGGCCACGTGACATCTCCGCGTCTCCGAACCACCAACCAGAGAGCCATTCTGTCATGTTCTCTGTAGACTGTGTAGCAGTCAACTGTGAGGTAGTCTGACAAGCGCTGAACCCCAGTTAAACGGTGGTGGTTATTGTTACTCCAGTATCTAAATCCTCTTTCATTAATATGGAATTGAATGCTGCAGAACGTAAAGAAGATATAGCGCGTGCAAAACCTTGGTACACTTAAGTATTCCGAGCTAATTTCCTCAGGAGACGTATACACCTAAGCAGCAAGCAGATTCAAAAGCCAGGAGGAGTTTGCGTCTTTAAACCCTAATGAGATTGAAATTCTTGGAGAAATTTTTGCAAACAATTTGTCACGCAATCACACATTAAATATGCTGTGAGCTAGATTGAATCAACCACTCGTTCTGAGTCTCAGCAAAACAGTGACAATTTCTTCCAATCTTGGAACTCATTCCTCTTCCTTTTTTGCATGATCAATACAAAGTGTGATGTGCAGGACCATGAGCTTAAAATTCCAATCTTTGCTGGAGACAATCATGTTTTTTTTAACAACGAGGGATTTTGTCTTGAGAATAAATGGTAATCAGACAGCCACTTTTTTATAATATTGTTGTAATTAAACCTTGAATGAGCTGTTGGTTTTACTGTGAGATGGACTGGAATTCGCAAAACCAGTCCTTCCTTTTTAAGGGATTTTGAGAAGAAAGAAATCAAACTGCTCTTGGAGACGAAAGAAGATTCTTTCGCGATTTAATCGATTTTCAGTTGGAATATTCCTATAACTTTTCCAAAAATGAGATAGTCTGTCAAAAAACCACATTAAAGATCTGTATATGGTTAACCAACGTTGATTTTACTTTTATTTAAGTGTACGGCGATTGGTCTTAAGTGTGTAAAAACTAGAATCTCTAATTTCGACCTTCGAGTGTTCAATCACATCTCTATGTCCTAAGAATGTTTGGTAATAAAAACCACCGTGTTCGAACTGGGAACTTGTGTCTCTGAAGTGCACAACTGAGATGGGTGATGTTAATATAGCGCAATCAATGATCTGGTATGCAAAACAATTAGTTAATTGAGTGCAGTAATTACAGGGTTCAACGCTCGCCAGAGGCTCTGCGTTCGCCTCCCCCCCCCCAGCAGACATCCTGGTCCAGACTCCCGAAGGACCGATGTTTGTCATTTTTAGTTTCACCACATGTGTAGTAGAGGTGGAGTTTCACACCAAGTACCACCCCTCTAGTAGCCTCGTCAACTGTTGTGTTGCGTTACAGACAGACAGACATCGTATTTTTTATCAGCAACAACTAGCTAAAACAGGCTACGAAACATGAACGTACGCAACACATGTAGTTACATAAATGAAGAAGCATGAACTTCCGCGGGACATGCGTAACTGACGAAACATGAACGTACGCAACACACGCAATTACATAAGTGCAGAAGCACGAACCTCCGCGGGACATGCGTAAGTGACGAAACATGAACGTACGCAACACATGTAGTTACATAAATGAAGATGCATGAACTTCCGCGGGACATGCGTAACTGACGAAACATGAACGTACACAACACATGCAATTACATAAATGAAGAAGCACGAACCTCCGCGGAACATGCTTAATTGACGAAGCATAAACGTACGCAACACTTACAGTTATTACATAAATGAAGAAGCACGAACCTCCGCAGAACATGCGTAACTGACAAAAAAGAACATCCGCTACACACCCAATTACGTAACTGCCAAGCACGAACGTCCGCAACATACGGAAGTACGCAACTGGCAAAGTACGAACGTCCGTCAGACATGGAATCAACTGATGAAGCACGATCAATCGCGGAACAATCTAACGTGACTAGACCTGGAACAAACGAGCGCGGTAAGTTGACGTTGCAAAACAGACCGACATCGGCAAAAACTGTTGGAACACGACTTTGGCACGACGAGTAGTGCCTAATTTTAAGACACGATATAGAGTCGTAATTAGTAATGGTGAATCACGCAATTGGGAAATATACTTTCGGGAATAGATAAGGTAGCTGACAAAACGTTTTAGGAATTAACCCTCAAAAACTTTCTACACCACAATTCGTTAACTATGTAAGAGCCTTCAACCTCTCAGTTGTCTTTGTAAAGCCATCCTACTGACTTTATATTTTACTACTGTAGAATACCGGCTTCCTAATGGATGTACTTAGGGAAACACGTGGTACAGTTGCATTACCTAGGAGGTATCAAATACCACAACATAGTCATGGTACATTCATTACAGATGTATAAGTAAATGCATTCGGCATACGCCTTGAGTGTCAATGTATGCTGCACGACTTGTTAAATGCGCGAAGATCCTAATTTGCTGTTGTTTATGGTGGATAGTTAGCGGCAATTTAGCAACAATAAATTCCGACTCCTCCGTCTGGTCTACAGAGAGACCGCCCTCGAAGGCCATGGACATGGACATCAGCGTGCCTATTCTGTTTCGCACTGATCAACCACAGCCCAACGTGACTTCTTACAGCTGTTCTTAATCCTCTTTCGTTATATTTGGCAATCAGTGTCATAAAAAATTTTTTAAATGTACCGATCATCGGGCAAAATACCGATAGGACGCAAATAATGATTAGGGACCGGAATTTGTCTTCATAGATCAACTCAGTAAAAACTACTGAAATTATTTGATGCCACTTGTATTTAACTGCATTTCATTGAACATTTCTGATACTTTTTATCGAAACATTTACACTTTTGGCTCAGAGTTACTCGAGGGATGGATTAATTGTATCTCTGTCTCTCTGTGTGTCTCTCCTCATGATATCTCAGGAACACACTGACCTATGGACTTGAAATTTTGCACTTAGCTTCATAGAAATCATTCTCCAACATTAGAGTTAACATCGAGTTTTTATGTCACTCTATGGGGTTTGGTTGAGAGTTAGAGAACACGTTTAGGTTTGTCTTATGGATAACCATGATGATAGGGAGAAAATTGGAAAATTAACAAATTTGTATGCCATTCTGAGTACAATAATTTTAATATGTTACATGACAACATAAGTAACGTGTATACTTGAAACATAGAACACAACTGAGGGGAGTGTTTGGAACGCGACACGTGATCTGGCGTACTTCTACCTTGTTAAAAAAAAACGGTCCGATCAAACCCATTTCAGTTTTATTTTTACTGACAACCAAATCTCATGGACTGACATGCACCATAATCGAACTCGATGTTGCATATATTAAAATGAAGTTTCGTGCAAAATTTCAAGTCTATAAATCAATTCATTCTCGAGATATCGTGTTTCAACAAACACATATGAAATGTTTCCAGCCCCTCGAGTATTTCGCTTCGGAAACTCTCAGCGAATATTACTAGAATTTGACAGAAGTTCGATGTGCATTTTAATGTTATTCCTAATTAAAATTGATTAAATATTAAATTGGCGAGTTAGGAGGAGGTTGAAACTCCTAGTTTTCCTTTGTGTAAATAATTTCTCCACAAAAAAGGTTTTTGTCTTTGGCAGCTACAGGAAAAAGTTACTCTATTGAAACACGAACCAGGACAGATAAACAAAGATTCATCTCTCCCCTGGCTAACTAACTACTGCCTCTTGTAGAAAATACAACGTAAGACTAATTGGTTCGAATCCCTTGAATTCCATAATATACCAATTATTTCCCAATCTGAGCCTTACACTGAGTTTACCTATCGGAATAAGGCGGCGAGAAGGATTTCAACAAAGCGTCAAATATACGTGACCTTGCCACAAGAGTAAATGTATGTAAAGACACGTCCCGGCACGTTCAACAAGGTGGTTATGCCTCGCTGAGGAAATGTACCTACACGAGTTTTAAAATTGCTACTTGTTTCCGGTAACGCTGTAGTAGATAGCGCAGGATGTTCACACTAGGAGATAACAGCTGTGAAGGTCACTGTCGAAGGACACCGCACTTAGGAATACCGTCTGAAGATACCGCAAGGAGGCTCGGATTGTGTCCTGTATTCCTAAAACGTGCATTGTTCGCTTTGGTCAATTATTGATACAACGCGAAAAACATTTACACTACGTTTTAATGGTATATTGTTAAATTAGTTAAATTGTGTTAAATTAGTTTAACCATTGTAAATTAAATGTATAGCAGGTTGTTTTTAAACTTTAGTTTATTAGACTTTTTACTAATAGAAGTTTGTTCAAAGGCTTGGGGTTAATACTGTGTGTAAGGTTAGTTTTGGAACATTATTTGTGGTATAAGACATGATTTTGGAAATAACTTTTTGAAGTATTTTAAAATTCTCATTATTCAAACCACAATACACGTTAAACTGAGTAAAATTCACCAAACCAATACTATGGTTGGATACAAACAGTTATGTTACGTTTAGCTTATTTTTAAATACGTGTCATTTTATCATCTGGCCTTTTCCTAGTTTTCTGGATGATATCATTTTAATCTTGCTTACCCCGAGAGGAATTTTAAGATCGTAAATAATACAAATTTGTAAACAGAAGACAATTAATAGTCAAGTATGCTTTAACAATCGCACAACTACTATCAGAGATTATCCAGCTGTTGAACGATCCAAATGTCAACAAATATATAAAACACAGGCTGGCCAACTGCTGAAAGCATAAAACATGAAATGAACCAGAACACAGTTTGGAAGTTTAGTACAGATCATTTGATATTTTAATCGCATCGAGTGGATAAAACTCATTTGGGAAAACCTAATGTTGAGTTCCAATATGGCCACTTTGGATACGTTTTTTATTGGAACAGTTTAGATCAGGCAACTTATGGAACAAACAGTTTGAGGTTATAATAATAATAAACGTTTTATTGCTTTAACAATTTCTTTCTTACATTGTACAGGATTAGACACGAGTTCGCAAATTTGCTCTATTATTACATTAAATATTATTTATTGGTATAAGCATTTTTCTGGAACGTAGACTACAAAATTTTTATTGTTGGCTGAGCTTTATCGAAGCCTATCGCTCGTGGGGCGGGAAAACTTTCGTCTCTGTCTGTACGCACGATCTCTAGAACCCGAACTGATCTATAGACTTGAAAATGTGCATGGAGCTTATTTTCTATATGGGAACACTGAGTTCGATGATGGTACATGTCACTTCATGGAATTTGGCTGAGCGTAATGACTAAATAGCAGGATAAATATATTTGTAAACAAACTTTTTTATTCTCTTTTAAGCCTCAGCTCTTAGGCTATGCTGGCTTGTTTAAATTACTGTGGCCATTTATTCCCATCATGATTGGACCTCCCCGGGATTTGAACCCGTGATCTCTCAGTTAGAGAGCCGTGACTGTATCCACTAGTCTACGAAGAAGGACTAAACAAACTTGATACACCCATACGAGATTCAAAATGTGGTATATTAACACATGTAGCCTAAGTATAAAATAATACAACATGGCTTTATAATTGGTGTGTGGTATTGTATTATTTAAATACTGATAAGAACCCCGACGTAATAAACAAAAATCAGAATGTATCATATGGCAAAATCAGTCGCGATATATTTCATATGAAGACTATAAATTTTGCTTGAAACTTCATTTCTACAAGAGAGAGTTCTATATGATGCGTCCTTTTCTTGTACTCCTTTTTTGCATGATTGTCTCTTTGTCCGCAGGACATTTCGGTATTGAGATAAAATGTGGATTGATAGATCTAGTTTACTGCGGAGGTTGGCTGTTGGAGTAGGCTAAGGCTTTGATTTTGATCTGAGGACTTCAGATTTACTGAACACAGACTGCAGCCACTGAGCTACAGAGCCTGGTGTTTAGGTACCCGGTTCGACTGTGTCCCTTTCCAAGATGGCACAACTGAGATAGAGCCCGCTTATCCTTCCTGAGATCTGGACAGGAAGCGGCCCCTATTGCCAACCTTAACCATCCTGAATATCCTTTCAATCCAGAAGCAAGCTCCACATGGAGTGGTTTCCTCAGCTTCTTGTCTTGAGCGAAAAGAGGTTGAAGCACACATTTATCCTGTTATTTATGTTATTACAATAATATAATATTTACAAACCAACCGAAGATTCGAAAATGGCAGGATACTTTATATTCTTCTTCGATGTTAAAAAAAATTGAATTGGTGTCTTTCATTAAGAACAAATTAAAATTAAGATTCGGTGTATAAAATAAATCCAATTAAACATTGGCCTTTGTTTTTTTTAAGTGAGTAAATATCAACAGATTAATGTGGGTAGACCGTAGTGTACTTACAGCTGCTGAAGTACTGTAATGCCAATCATGTGACTGACCTATCACGAGAGTAAAGAGAACTAAGTCACTGTCACTAGTAATTGTTACTGACCATTTTGAAAAACTCGGCTCTATCTCTTGTTTTCTTCATCTTGAGGTCGTAAGTGTCGCTTGCCTGGTTGCGCATCACGTTCACCTTGACCGGTTGTTGTGGGGAACCGGCTGAATACTAATCCAAAGGCTGAAAGACATCACACAGATCAGCTGTGTCAGTGAACGCGCCATCATGTGATTGTTCTCGTACACTGGCAGTCAGCTGATCGATCGGTCGATTACTCGCTCTCACTGTTTGACATAACCTCAAAATCCGATCTGTACTTAACCGGGTAAAACTGTTGGTTGTTTCACGATATTCAGCTCTTAAGTATTAGTGCATTAATTTCATTGAAGGTGATGAAAATTTTAGTTATTTACCCTCCAAGTGATGGTTAGAACTGCCTTAAGTGCTGGGCATTTTTCAGTATGTTTGCAAGCGTTTAGAAAGTTTTTTTTTATATACTGTTACCTTAATGTAAATACTACATATTATATATCATTATTTTCAGGAAAGATCACAGAATATGATAATAATACTTATTCCCTTACCTTTACATGGTAAAATATTGCTGAATGTAAATCTTGACAAAAAAAAAAAAAAAGTTTTTATTTTTTCACTTTGAGCTTAGATATCATTTCACCAAAGTTATGAAAATAAAAATCCAAGATATACAAGTTGTAGGTAATTTAATAATGAACCCAAAAGTATAATACATCTTATGGGTTTACATATTGACAGAATTCACTCAGAGCAAAAAACGATAAATTGTAACACGTAAAAAATCAGTGATATTTGAAACATTGTGTACTACAGTAACACCTTTCACATTCCTTATTGCACTAGACCTACTTAATTCACTCATTTTTACAATAAAAACAATATAAAACAGTAATAGTCAACTACAACACCAAAGGTATGATGCAAACAACGACGGAACAGCAATAAACAGAACGACCGAACCGTATCAGACTTGGAAATAAGACATACGCTTAGCTGCCTGTGAACTGCGCCATGGGTCTTTGAGCAAAGACGTGCTCATAGAGTATAACGAGTTCCGCATTTCTTCTAGTTTAATACTGCATATAAAATCGATCATTCGTGATATTCCGTAATATATAGCCACTAGCGTGGTTTAAAGAGATCGCGTTTCTGACATCGCGCTCCGCGAGGTCAGCACTGGAAACAGGTACCTTAACATCGCGCTACGCGATTTATTTATGGAAATAATCTAAAAAAATTAGTTAAACGAATAATTTGTGATTATTGTAATTACATAAAATCCAATTTATCCACGATGATGGAAATGAAGCTGTGAGTATTAATGTAGTTTAGCCTTATAAATAACGAAAAATATAATAAAACAACTTTTGTTTTTCCCGCCACAGGTGTAGCCTACTAAATTCCCACCCATAAGTCTAAACTCGTTTCTTGTGTTAGTAGTTCTGGCAATATTCATTGTGATTCTCGCACAAACAAATCTAGTAATAGACTACGTACTAGATAATACTAAAGTAAAATAGACAGTGAACACAAAAACGTTTCACTTCAAAACTCAATTGGTGATAAGACGACATTAATTAAGACAGAATAAGCGAAAATCAAACGAACGAAGATCGCGTTAGATAAAACTAGAGCTTGACCTCAGATAACCTCTTATCAGCTGTCAAGAGCTCAGTGCTGCCATGTGAACTGCCGCCATGGGAATTTAATCGTCTCTTAATTGATTTATTAGGAGTTGAGGCAAACTGCATACATCGATCATTTATATCGATGATTGCGAAATGACGGAGGCTGTCGTCGCTTCATTTAAACTTGAGTTAACCTTAATAGTTTTGATTTATTTATGGCAATAATCTAAAAAAATTAAATTTTTGATCATTTTATTTGTGGAATAATGAAGGACGTCCATTATTAATGTGGGTTTTCCGGAATAATTCAAGCGAATTTACTTTGCCATGGACATTGAACGACAGCTAATTCTATCCTAACAAAATCACCAAGAATAATTCTTTATACCGAACGTTATGGCGTCCAACTTTGTGGTTTACGCTATATATTTCAATATCTGAAATTTGATTTGACGATAGAAAGATTCACCTGAGAAAGAGATCAGATTGCACTTCTCGAAACGAACTGATCTTTTTTACCACTAAACGATGACACTTATACATTTTACAGTACTCTTCGTTAACGAACGCGTTAAAACATATTGACTTAAAGCTATTACGAAACATATTAAAAGTAAAATAACAGTTGATAAATAGTTGGTACGATGATTCTCAAACATTACGAGATATTCATTTACTTCAATCAAGTAAAATTAAATTAAACGTTGCATTATTTCTTTACATTCCAGACTTAAAGAAACAATATTACATTATATTGTTATATGAATTAGATCCATGTCAAAAATTATAACGCGGTTGAATTAACTTTATATTTTTAAGTTCCAATCAAGTATATTGCCGCTATTTATAGGTATAATGTGTTGAATATTATCTAAATCAACAAAATAATACTAAAAGTTAGTTTCTATGTGAACATTGAAAAATTAGGTAATGGGAATAATAATTTTGAAATAGTTTTTCTGTATACTAATTACATCTGTATGTTATACCTAGGTAATTTATTTTTCTAAAACTACTTCCATACTACTGTTTGAATTTTGTTATGTTTCACTGTTGGTAAACCTGTAACCATTAGATTTTTGTTTCAGATACAACTATTTTAAACTTCACAACAACAAACTGATACTTTGGGTATATTATTATCATGTACCTTACGAAATTAATGCTTAATAAATATAATAATTACCGACCGAAAGTGAAAAGTCTTTGTAGCAGGTCGAATAGGTCCAAACATAAGTCTGGACTTCCAGAACGGTCCACATCACTGCGGCTTCAAAAACGAGCGAAAAGAATCTCAATAAATAAAATGTCACCAACACGCAAACTTTTAAATACAAACCGATTAAATTAATCATTTACAGGTTAAAAGAGCAGTTCTGGCAATGCGCGACTCGGAATTATTAAAAATGTAGCACCAAAGTAACTTTTTAGGTTAGCATGTTTGCGGAAGGAAATCTGAAGTTCTGTTAGAAGAGGATGCGCGCGCAGGTGCGACTGATAATGTTGCCGTTTCGTTTACTCGAACAGCTGATGATAAACTGCTGATACTGCAGCGATTGTTGCTGCCGCGACCCCATTACTTGGGCTACATAATGCCCAGAGTCGATTTTTGTCACAGCAGCATTGCTGAATCGTCCAACAGCCAGGCACAACTACAACACTGTTTGGCGTGGCGCGAGTAAACAGCTGGTTTGTACACAGTGTTGCCAACTTGGTGGATCAAAACAGTAAATGCCGTTTGCGCGCGTGACCAACATTAAATAGTAGCGTAGAGTCATATTGATGTACAATTTGCGATAGTGTTTTAGGTTTAAATGAAGAGTGTGTTGTTTTTTGTTGATTTCTGTAGATAATTCCCTCTCTACCCCTTTCAAAAATGCTGAAATTAATAAATTGTATAAACTGGTTTAGACTAAAATTTTTTAATTCTAAAATTTATACATAATGATAGCGACTC
The DNA here is from genome assembly GCF_021130785.1 of Homalodisca vitripennis. Classification (NCBI taxonomy): domain Eukaryota; kingdom Metazoa; phylum Arthropoda; class Insecta; order Hemiptera; family Cicadellidae; genus Homalodisca; species Homalodisca vitripennis. The sequence continues at coordinate 94,112,957 of NC_060214.1, forward strand.
ATCAAATTAAATTAGATTAGAGGTTCTTAGAATTTTTAGTGTGTCACTTTATATATTAAATTACTTTGAGTAACAATAACATGGGTTATATTGCAGATGCCGTTTACATACGGATATAATTATTCATTAATGTAAAACAATCCAGTAATATAGATTTTTATTTACGTGAGCCCTTTCGTTTTTAATGAAAGCGTCATCAAAAAATGACGGTAACTATGGTGGGCTGTTATGTGTAATTCAACATTACAACAGATATCACATTGTAGAAAAATTATCGTTTGTTCAATAGTGTGCTAGTAGTTACTAAGAAATTCATGAAGTTTTTGTTAGTGAACACATGCAATAGTGTTGTTTTTGGCCTGAAAAAACGGAAATTTGGCTTGATTTAGACTTTCATTTGATTTTCTTCAAAACTATTTACAATATTGACAGTATTTCCTAAAATATAGTTGAAAAGTTAAATCTGTCAGATCATTTTAACATTTTTAGAGCAATATCCGCTTCGCCATAAGTTTGTACGTTATCCGCACATTGAGGCCTATAGAAGAATTAGACGATATTTCGCGTCCTGCATTATTACTCCGTAAAACAATGCAAAATTCAAATTACTTTAGGTTTATTTTTGGCCGTTGAATTATTGAGGGTTTTTCATTTTAATGATCATATCCATCCTTAAGATTTGAGCTTCGGTGTGTACTTTTTTAGATGTAGGTACTCAGGTATGGTATAAAGATTCGAGATTTTTTTCTGAATAACCGATATCAAATTATGAAAAGATAAACTGCATTTAGGTGCGTATTTATCATATTTAACAAAAGTATCTTGAATAGTTCTATGACCAAATATAGAAGAGTAAAGTGAGGTTTAATGCTGCTGTTTGGGTCTAAAACCACGATGTTGTTGTAGGACTATTATTTTTATATTGATTTACAGTAAAGTTGAGTTTGCAACTTATATTATGTCCAGTCAACTAGTAATTTAATTTCCAATTGTTTTTATTTACAATTAATGTTATGACAAGTGAAAATTGCCTCACTTACTGTTTAAAATGTTTCTTAAATAGACGCACATCTTAGAAACCAATACAAGAAATTAACTTAGACGATTAGAAGAAATAAAATAAATAAATTGTTTTATTGTAACGCGATGATCTTTTGAGGGCAGTATCGCAGGTCTAGAATGGGATCAGTTTATTACTCAGACTTCAAATGTGCGTGTGTGTGCGTGGACGTTTCTGTAATAATTATTTTATAGAGTTTTCCGTAATCAATTAGATTTTATTATTTAACTCCTGTAATCGCTCTCAATTAAGAGTGAAGCTGAGCCCTTGATTTTCGTCTTAGACCTCTTTCAGTTCATAGATACAGAACCGCCCCCATGGACCCAACCATGCCTACTACCCTTGATATAGCTGTTCTAGATTGAGATAGAACACGAGCTCCCATCCAGCTTGTTAGTATTGAATAATAATCTAAAGTTACAGTAATTTATTATGGTCTCCTGATCCATTTGTCTGTAAATTTCCGAAAACCACGCTTTAGAACGGCAAATCCACTTCAATGCCCATCTTATAGATCCGCCCTCATGGACCCGACCGTGTCAACTCCCCTTGCAATAGCTGTTCTAGACTGAAGTAGAACGCGAGCTCCCATCCAGCTTGTTGATATTGAATAATAATCTAAAGTTACAACAATTGCTTATGGTCTCCTGATCCATTTGTCTGTAAATTTCCGAAGACCACGCGTTTAGAACGGCAAATCCACTTCAATTCCCATATATAGATGCCCCCTAGGAGCCGACTGTGCCTACGCCCCTTGCCCCAGATGTTCTAGATTGAGGTAGAACGCGAGCTGCGCGTGGAGACGTGTGGAGGGGTTAAGATTAGAGATACAGTCACTAAGGCGATAGCGACAGCTCGCCAGAGGATTAAGATAAGCAGTAATAAAGCATTATATGTCGTATTCGTATTGGCCTTTTAACGATCCTGTACCTGTTAGTACTATTGTTGGAAATCCATTGTTTTCGTTATCATCCACTGACTCACGGCGATTTTTAATGAGCCATTCAATCGTGAAATCGCTTGTTCCTGAGAGTTAACGAGATTCGTTACGACAAGAAATAAAGGAATTAGTAAAGGTAATTCAAGTTTTATGATCTCCTGATCCTTTCGTTGGTAATTTTCCAAAACCAAACTTTAGGATGGCTCAACTTGTTTTAAAATGTTGAATTACATTCTGAATTCACTCTAATTCCTTATCTCCTGATCCATTCGCCTGATAACTTGCGCCAAACTACACTTTGAATGGTTCAACTTGTTAAAGTGACGAATACAAATCTATAGTTATTCTAATTCCTTATATTCTGATCTAGTTTGTCTGTTAATTTGCTTCAAAAGCATGTCCTTGACCAGTTCAGCTTGATAGTTTAGCGATAAATATTGTACTACCCGCCTTTTCTTTTAGTAACATGTGTTACATTTTACGGGTGTATTTATACAAATTAGTCCAATATATAGAGGAAATCGTGATAAATGAATAGAGTGTGAAACCCCATAAATTGTGAATTTGTATATAACGAGAAAAGACGTAATGGAATAATTATTGTTAATGGCTGTCCTATTACGTATTTTATAGCATCCATTAAGTCAATTATTGCAATTAACTATTATAAATTAATTAAAATGAACTGTTCTCGACGTCAAAACATAGGTAGTACTAAATAAACGTTGTAAAAATGTAATAAAATCTTAAACATTACATTAATACTTCTTATTAACGACACAAATCGTTGAGGTTTTCAAACCTAAAGCGCAGTGAGAGCGAGTCATCGGTGAACAAAAACAAACAACAAACTCACAAACGAGAGCCGGACGCACTTCAGTTTGTTTTGGAACCAGCGCAACAACCGTGTCGAAGGACGGATAGAAACTGAACGGGATGGAACGAGTCAATTACATCAGACCGGCTGCTAAGTACGGAGGCTGGTTGTGCGCATGCGCGAGTCTTAACAGGTGATTCAGCGGCAAGTGAATGAAACGTTTACATCTCCACGTGAGAACCGCGACATCCGGTGATTCATGGAACGGAATGCGTCCTTAAATGGCGAAATTGGCACGGTACGCGGCTTGTATGTAATGAGGTTATCAGTGATGCGCATACAATTGCCTTTCCATCACGAACTCTTAAAAATACCTTTGTGACTCACAGTGGTGGATCGAAACTCTACAAGAACTTCTCAACATCAAAGTCAACAGATTTACAGTATGAACATTACGCAGTTTTGGCATTAATCAAGCATGAAAATGTAAAAACTACACCAGTGATTGATTATTTGAAGGGAAAGCCAAATCATGTAGGCCTAATACCGGAAAGCACATATGGATAAGACTGGCCTAATGGTAGTTATTAAAGCCTTTCGGAAAGATAAAGCCTCAATACCTCCTTAAATTGTATAAATTAGCAGACTGTTTTATTTTAAATAAAATGTTCTAAACGTGGATTGTTGCCAAAAATGAACACTTTGAAATCATGTAAGACCAGATAATGTGTACAAAATAATAAATTAAAATGAGGGGACAATGTTTCAAAAGCGTGTTTGTTTTTATGTGTGTTACAAAAATACCACTCGTTTGAATTCGCTCTGCAACTTTCATTCTGTCACAGGCTCGAGTGTGAATCTTAATGGAATTTTAATTAAACGATTATCTACATTGCGTTATTATCTAGGATTGGTAAATCCATGAAGTATCGCCCCTTGGGTCAAAAGGACCCGAGGACTACCCCATTAGCACTTGGAGAGAGTTTCACTTTGAAATCCATAAAAAATACACATTTTTGAAATGTCGTCGATTGGATATAAGTTGGATCAAGTATTAAAGTACACTTTACAACACCTGTTATGTTTTAACTTTATTACATTTTTATACGAGTTTTAAAAGAGCCACGAACTTACGAAAAACGACACGAAAAAAAACACACACACACAAAATTCGATTTCTTGAGTCAAATAATCCCGCGAGACAAGAACAAAAAGAACCCACAAGTTGCGAGCGCCCAAAACCTTCAGGACTCTTTCTTACGACGATCATTATTTTAGACACATCAAAAGAATTAGTTTGAAGTTTGTTAATAACGATGGACGATTTGAAAGGATAGCAAGGTTTTAAACATTTGCTATCGTTTATATAACATATATAGAATACTCTTCTAAGGTGTCAAAAACAATACAAGACATTCTTACAATTAAGTTACTAACTTACACTTGTTGCAAGTGGTGGATTTCAATCCTTGAAACGTTTTGTTCTTTTTTGTAACATTTTTCGCGAACTTTTATACTTTTTTTAATGTGTTTATGTTAATTTCGAGTATCGGACTAGACTTCTTATAAAATACAGAGATAAAAAAATTAATGTTCTGAGTCATACATACACTCATGCAGTATATAAAGAAAACACTTACCCCGGCGTAGCAAGGAAACACGTACGCTACCTAACAGCGTACCAGTGTAATTTGTTACATACAACAAATGGTCATGGAGTGTCCACGGCGTAGTCCTTGTTTGCGTCCATTATATAAGAGAATCGCACTAAACCACCTGGCGGCCTTGGATCAGGCTCAGGCATGTCTCCTGTACTAACTAGCGTGCTACAACTTGTAATACGGCGATACCAGGATAGTAAGAGAATTACAAATCATTCCCGCAGTAAAACAGTCCATTAAGAAGTTGTACTTACTATATTACAACAATGTACATGTAATTATTAATACGCAAGACTTATATGTGACATTACACACATGCCGTTGGTAATAATAAAATCCCTTGCAACGGCTGAAAGCTGATATCATTTGGTTGGTAATAGCCTACGAAAAGACATTTAATCTGATGCTAAAACCTGTTCCACTTAAACTTTGGTTGGATTGGGTTGGGTTGTTTTAGGTTAGGTTGTTTTAGGTTAGGTTAGGTTATGACAGGTTACGTTAGGTTATGATAAGTTAGGTTAAGTTATAATAGGTTAGGTTATGACAGGTTAGGTTAGGTTATGACAGGTTAGGTTAGGTTATGACAGGTTAGGTTAGGTTAGGTTATGACAGGTTAGGTTTGGTTATGACAGGTTAGGTTCTTGGTTATGACAGGTTAGATTAGATTAGGTTAGGTTAGCTTAGGTTAGGTTAGGTTAGGTCGCGCGGTCTCCAGTGGAAAATGAAAGAAACAGTCATTGTATATATATTACGGACAAGCAATAAACCATTTTACTATGAGTCTTAATTAGCAAACCCCGACGTATTACATTTAATTCATCAATATGAGATAATTACTTGAATATTTTATTCGATTATAACTATAAAAAAGGATTTAGCATGGTAGCTCTATCTATAATTCACAGTCAGAACTAACAATCCTCATATTATGCTGGGTCTGTTCCCTCTAAAGGCAAAGGAGTGGGAGAGTTATTTTCAAAAATGATCCAAGCATCTAAAGAACAACAAACTATTTTATTACTAAATATTTTTAATTCTATATATATATATATATATATATATATATATATATATATATAATGAATCTTACTATGTTTATCCATCAGTAATCCAGAATCCTTAAATTACCTAAGTACTTTTTTCCTTCTTTTAATTTTAAATAGTACTTGGGATTGCATAATAAATTCACATACCATGTAAAAATTAATGCAAAAAATAAAAATTTCTGAGCTCATTAATATTTTACATTAATGATATGTTTTATAATATCAGAAAGTATAAATTATTAGCTGTACAAGTGGACAGTGCTTAATAATTAAATTCATAAGGAATAAAGTATATGTGAATGGAAGTGATGTTCGTAATTTAATTTTCGCGATATTCGATGGTTCGAAATGTGCGAACATAATTATGAAATCGATCTTCGTTAATTAGTTGGAACAAAGTAGGAAAGATTGGGTTAGGAATGATCCAAACTCATATCATTCTTTCCGCAGAATAAGTTTCTATTCTGCGAGGAGAGAAAGGAAGGAATTTGGCTAACTCAAAATTATAGATTGAAATACATTGTATAAAGGACGGATAAAATAACTGATGATTGTCATCAAATTGTAAATATTAGTAAAATAATTTGTTTTAATATTTTTCCCTTTCCACTTTCTTCAAAACTATACCGTATTAAACAAATTTTTGATTTCGGAACGTTCGGGAATCAACCAACACCAGGCAGGAATAGATACTGATTCCTTGAAGAGACGTGATGACCTACGTGTATCAGTCAATAACTCACAAGCTTCCTACGTGATTATCGTATATTCAATCCAGGGAACTACGTGAAAGAGTGGGTGTGACCGCACATCACCTGGCGGTTGAAGACCGTGTTTCCAGTTTCCTGTCGTACCAGTTAATGAATTCCACGAATCAGCTGTTATCTGAGGCAGGAAACGGTTTTATGTTTCCGACTCGCTTTAATCTCGCATGCTAATGCCATCTGCACTACGCCTAGTGATAACGTCGCCTGGTCTGCCATTCTACTCCAGAGGCCCGTGAAATCAGAAACAACACGCTAATGAAATACGACTGAGCTTAGCACAAAATAAATTAAACCCATGGTTAGTATTTATCTTACTCTCGTTACCTAAAAGAATCTAAAACCACTGTTAACAATACCTTACAGTAGTACGTACACTCGTACTTTCATTTCACAACGAATACTTATTAAATTACAAACCATATATTGCATACAAATTGATAAACTATTCGAAATTTAGGCTATATCCTGTGGGGAGAAAAACTGGGATTTTGAGTGGGGATAACATCATATATATATATATATATATATATATATATATATATATATATATATATATATATACACTACTATATATAGTATTATATTTGTATATCATATTGTTATTACAATAGCGAGCATGAAAAAACATAAGCGGAGAGAACAGCCCTAAAACTGTGTTTCGTTACTTTTTCCCGAGTTTTGTTATTTTTAATTTTTTAATTCAGTCTCTTCCTCTTGGGTGAAGTTTTTTCATAGTTTGTTCTCAATTATCTCGGTTTTGTTTTGTTTTGTATTTTTCGCATATCTAAATTTTTCGCGATTCCCGATTGGATAGTTAATTGCGTAATTGATGTGAATATAAAGACTTAGTTGTCTAGTAGTCGTGAAGATAATTGTGTTTGTTTGATTTTTGTGTCTGAAGATTCCAAAATAGTAGTATTCATACATAAGATATTTTTGTTATGTGGGAGCAACTCGATTAATCTAGTTATAAGATTAATCGACCCAACGACCCTTCTGGAAGATGTATAATTTGTATTAAGGTCCGTTGGGCCAACGATACTCTTATTTAAAACTAAATTATTGTTTGGGTTGTTAGGCCAGCTTTTTGGTAAAATGAGGTTATACATTTTAGCTGGCTTTAGAATTCATGATCAGAACTTGTAAAAGTTACATCTGTGCAAGGCTCATAGGTACTATTTATCTAAAGGGATGTATTTCATTCGTCATTATCGGTGCTGGTAGTTCTATGAATAGTTAATCATATTAGATTGTCTGAAATTGTGATAATGTTGGTAGGTGAAGATTTTGTTAAATGGTTTTTACATGGATGGAAATGCTAGGGGCGTAGCATCTCGCAAAACCTGCTTACATGGGGTCTTCGTAATTTCCCTAAGACAGCTCTCGACAGTACCTTCTGGAGTTTTAAATTTGTTTTTTAGTGTACATTTGAGTATATTTTCGCATTCCAAACCACAGAATATGAAATGAAGGGGGAACTTAGCCCGTTATAAGCAAATAAAGTTATCCTGAAGTCGGCAGATATTGATAGGCTTATGCTGATTGGTTACCTGCTGCTGATTGAGTCGTAAAGAAGACCTTATCTCAGGTTCTTACAGACAATTTCGACATGGTCCTGGAATTAAAATTTGTTATTAGGCCTGACGCGAATGTCGAGAAACGCCATTTTATTCAACATTCAACTTATAAAAGTAAAACCGTCCACAGAAAACATTGTTTCTAAAACAATCAAATAAGTGTTATAAGCTACAGGAAATAATCAATACAAATTTAAATTTACGTAAAGAAAATTGGTTTTCTATAAAATTCACACGTTACTTTAAATATTCATCTAATGTACATATCGATAAAAATGTGCATTTACATTTAACAAATCTTCCACCAGTAACATAAATCATTGAAATCAAACATTTTCATTTACATCAAGTTTGCTTTCAATTCACTTTATTTTCACCACTTAGATTTTTTAAAACATATGAAAAATCTTTGACATCAATAACCTCGTGAAAAATGTATTTAATTTAATTTTGCCACAATGGGATTTTGCCAATAAAAATGAAGTTGTTTCGAATACGTTTTGTTCTATTGGATGCCTCTGCGCGACGAAACCCCATCTATGTACAATCCACACAGTGGATATATATTTTTATATCAAAATAGACATTTTTCTCACAGAAAATCTTTAATTGTTATGCGAACGAGATGAAAAGTCCATCATAAGTAATAGGCTGAGCGTTGGCAAATCCTGTCAGTCCTTGGGTTGGAAAATGTCAAGTCTGTCTGTCTGTCCGTCCGCATGATACCAGGTTATATTAGGTTGACACAATTTCTTTTTCGTTTACCGGGGATGTATAATTGTCCCCTCGTATGAGTATCTGTCGTTAGACCTCTCAATAAAATGAGCTATGGACTTGAAATTTTGCATTGAACCTTACTGCAATCTATTAAGCGACATATGGTTTGGCGTAAACCTATCTTGTTTAAATAGTCTAGAATAAATATAAACTTATGTTTTTATACTGATATTTTGTGATTATGGGATGAAAATAAAAGCACAGTTTTTATATCGTGAATAATTTACTGAAATGCCAACACAAATTGAATGTATTCATCCATAAATGAGATGAGCCTACGCCGATCCACTGTAATGTGTATGATTCACGAAAGTGTACTCGGAAATCTTGCAGTAACAACAAACTACTGGCACATTTAGGCTGTACCCGGCTACCGAAATAATGTTTAAGAAAGATACGAAAATAAACACAGAAACATCTGGAACAGTTCAGCTCACATTGGGTGGTTTTCATTTTTACCATCAACATCACCTCCCCCCCCCACACACACAACGTCCGCGACACGACACGTGTTGTGATGAAATCGTCCCAAAACGTCCAGAAGAATTTCCGCCGTCTCTGTACCCTTCTGTGGTATGTCGCTGATAGAACTGTACAAGCGTAACGTAGGAGATGAGCGTTGGCAACACTAGAAACCTCTGATATTGTTTTCATTTGTTACAGCGCGCAGTTTGTTATTTGGATGATTGAGTCAGTTACAGTTATTAGCGGATGTTGAAATCGTCCTATAAGGCCTAAAGAGAAAAGTGCCGCACGTTCCTTACGAGCTTGTTTATATATGTTTCGGCACATTGGACAAGTGCTGTACGTACTTTTTGGACGCTGCTGGAAGGTGCTACTGAACAACCATTTTCGGCTTTGGTAGGAATTCCCTAAATTCAGTGCTGGCCGATTCAGTATGGCCGTTAGAATCGAAAATAAGTTTCTTCGGCGCTAAAGGTATTCGGTGGTATCGTACCCATCTTTTTAGACTATTTTTAAGGATGGAAGCCCGAAGGCTCTGCCAGCAACGCTACTTCTCCTTCCTGAATCCGACCATCAATCATGGATTCCTGTGGTCGTTACGAGACTCGTGAGAACTCCGGATGTGCAACCATTCCTGTTCCGCCGGAGGAGCGGCCAAAGCAGGGACCATGCCAAGTCCGCACCTCCACAGTCCGTGGGCCGGTGCAAGTTTCCTCGGTCTCGCAAACATCCGTCTGTCACTTTCGGCGAGTGACATCAACGTTTCCAGGTCGAGCCTACGCGGTCCGTACGTACGCGTTACCGATTAGAGCTGGAAGCGATGTTTATTCATGGATCGTCCATCACGTCCCCGGTATTACTCAGCACGTGGGTAGTTTACGTGGATTGGATACTAATTGAAGTAATAACTTGCCCTCGACATATTTCAGTTAATCAAAGTCACCCACCATCTTTGTTGATGTTAGGTAATTGTGATCGATGGTGAAATCAATCAAATGTTTACTTATGGAAGGTAACGCAAACAAACCGGATTGCAATATTTCATTGAGTTTCAAAACAATAAAAATTGTATTGACCTAATTTCTAGATGTACATATCCAATCATACCAAATTATTCATTCACGCACACGCAAAAGATGGCATATTTAGTACTCTTCAATAATTGAACATGACAGATTCCCCATTAGACAGAGAATGTGTAAGGGGAAGAGATCAGAAATCAGTCTTTTCTTGAGAATGTACAACAATAGATTATTATCAAAATATTTCATATATTTATTTATTTTAGGCACCACTTTACCACGAGTAGTTTACTACCACATGGGTGAGAACAATCCAACCACACCTGCAAACCAATTCAGTAACTTCTAATAAAGATGAAACGTTCAAATAATTTCCTATTAACAGGCTTCTCCATCAGTTATTGTAGTACTCTGTACAAATCAGTGCCTCTGCAGCAGCACCACCCAGATTGTGTAACCACTGACTCAACAACCTCTTCTTATACCGGGCACTGATTGATTTTTATAAAGAACATGACCTATGTAAAAAGAGTTCAATGCAGAGCTAACTGTTTGGTGTCTTGTGCAAGTGGTCTTGCTCCGTAATTGCTGAAGAGAACTGGTATACTACTGTTACAGTAAACCATATTGTGCAAAAGCAATAATCAAATATACCAAGCTATTACAATGAATAATCAAGTTACCAAAGTAATACTGATGAGACAAAATGGGGAAATAGTGGCTTAATGATGGTGTGAGCATCTGTGGAGTTTTCATTAAATTTCGTTACCATCAC